>NC_079137.1:30691981-31297695 GCF_945859705.1 Episyrphus balteatus | reverse complement strand
TAAATTACCGATTTGTGGATTAGTTATGGTTCAATCCATTCAAGAATGTTCTTGGCTGTTTAAATATATTTGAACCTAGAATGAGAGCTAAACTTCATATATACCACTGCAACTGGCTTCAGCGATAGTTGTAGAAATATTTAATCCGTGGTTCAGGAATTTTTATCTTGTGAAATTGATGGTAAGGTTGCGTGGTTGTGGTTTAGCACTGATGGTTCAAGGTCCACATGTGTAAAAATAGAAACATCCATGCTTGAACCGAAATTGATCAGCAGCTAATCCACTGAAATCGGAGGGTCCAAGGCTGAACCACGTTTTTACAATTGGGCCTTAGTTATTTGAATCTTGAACCAGAGTTTAGCTGTACGAAAGTGGTTCAGTCTTGGTTTAACTTTTCAAATGGCCTATTATGGTAGATTAGCAGTGTTAACACAGGACCAAGCATGTAATCGAATTTTTTAATACACATGAATCTTGAATAAGGGCTGAAACAAATTTCTATCACCAGTCTCATCAGAAACACGGTTTAAACATTTTTTCTGATAACTCGTACTGGAAATCTATTCTGGTATAACTTTCTGAATTTATTGTCTTACATTTTCTGTAGCTCATTTCTACGAAACTCAACCAGCTGTCTCCATTTATTTGACATTTCAACTTTGACAGATTGTCAAAACCCCAGAGTATTTTTTTTATTCTTCTGGCAAAGTTTGTGGTTGAATTTGAAAAAGAAATC
Organism: Episyrphus balteatus; assembly: GCF_945859705.1. Taxonomy (NCBI): domain Eukaryota; kingdom Metazoa; phylum Arthropoda; class Insecta; order Diptera; family Syrphidae; genus Episyrphus; species Episyrphus balteatus. The sequence goes on along the minus strand of NC_079137.1, from coordinate 31,296,959 downwards.
TCAACAAAAATCCCAAAATTAAAATGGTTTTTCAATCTCTAGTCAATTCAACAGCAAGGCGTATACCTTTAATTAAATTCCGCAAAGGCGGACTAGGTTTACCCGGTCAGAAGGGTCCCGGATCACCGGCAGCAGCAGGTTCATCGGCAAGTAGTACAAACCTCACAAAACCCTCGGTAATGTGTCTCCTTATTTGTTAAATAACATACCTCTTTTTTGTAACTTATAAATTGTTTTAAAAATATTGTAAAAACATGTGCTAAATAAATAACAATTTAAGGGTGCCCAATCAAGAGGACCAACCATTGAAGATTGGGAACTGCCACCAAGATACTGGAGAAAACCATTGAGTGCTGCCGAAATGGATTATATCAATCGTGGAGGTCCAGCATAAATAAAAAACGAAATTAGCAATGCAACACTTAATTTATTAATAAATTACCTATGAAATGAAAAATGATAATTCAATGGTTTATTTTCTTTTTTATAGAATATATCATTCTCTAGACTGGATTGGGACAATAACCTCGTTACGCAACATGTCTTAGTTTGATGACAACACCTTATTTCTATCAAAAAGTATTGTATACGAGTTGATGTTTTTTTTTCTTAGTGACAGCGTCTTCACCTTTGATCATGAGTGTTAATTATATTATTTTCTGTGATAAACATGATCAACAAGTTTAGTCTACGAATACGTGAGAGTTTACTTGAAGCATCTATTTGACTATTAATAAGCAGTGCAGCTTTTTTTGTACAAAGTTTATCATAACGAGATCCGTGAATGTCTGTGTTTAATCAATTTAGAATAAAAAAAATCCTTCTAGGAAATCGAAATTAACATTGCGGATGGCAATGACACAGTTCATGCATAGTGATAAACTGCTAACTTTTGATAGCACATAGCATTAGATTTTGTACAAGTCTTGTTCCAATAGCAACATATTACTAGTAGCAGAATTCATGTTACCTCACAATTAGTTGATCCCTTCCGAAGATGAAATATGCCAAGAAGCTTCTCTAGGATCTTCACAAAACGAGCTTAATTAATTAGACACATTTTTACTTGCTCTATAGGACAAGCATTGGTTTTGTATCGAAAACAAATTTGAGGCCTGTACGTCCATCTGTACACATTTCCACAGCCTAAACTGTGGACGGATTTTCTTCAAAATTGGTACAGATGATTTTTTATAAAATTCTGATAATAGTTTTTTTTTTATTTTTTTATATCTCGCTTAGAAAGTGTACAATACAAATTTTTCAAGTTATAGCAAATTATTTGAAAATTGCTCTAACGATTTTGATTAAACTTTGTAGACGTAATATTAAAAGCAATTGCAGTGAAACTTCATTTTTAGTTATTCTCAAAAAGTCATATAACAAAAAAAAATTTAACAAAATTTTGGACCAAAATATCAGCTCTTCCCCAACATCAAAATTTCTTTAAAGTTTATATAGAACAAAAATAAATCCAAATCCATGATATTCACTATCACACAGAGAAAAAAATAGTAATTTTTAACTATTTTCATAGTTAACTATTTACTATTATTTATTTTCATAGTAAAAATCGGTATAACTATTTTGGATTTGGATATACATATTTTTGACATTTCAATTTCTTTACATCCAGATGTATTTTTTAAACTAGTGAATAATATGGCCGCTAATATTCACTGCTTAAATATCAGGAGGAAGAGGCAGTCGATCGGCTGGAAGCTGTAGAAGCATCACATTGACACTTCCAGATGGAACTAGATTGCCAGCCAAACGCAACGCCAAGTACTTAGGAATCAACTTTAACGAGCTCCTCAGATTCAACAATCACTCCCGTTTGGTCCTCAAAAAAGCCAACTTTGCCTTCCATCGTCTTCACCCTCTGATGAAAAGAAGAACAGGATTGAGTCAGCCAACGATACTCTTGATCAAGAAGCAGCTTCTGCGACCAGTCATTGCCTACAGCTTTCAAAAAATCATACCACTGGACAAGTATCTACTGCAATCGGCGAAGATACTTGTAGGAAATATCGCCAATCATCTCAATCAGCTGATGAGAAGAATGACAGCCCAACAACGACATCCGGAACCTAGGTACCCTTGCGCTTTGGATATACTGGATGAGCACATAATATCAATGGACAACGAAGAAGCAGTTAACTTTTACGATGACACCCAGTCGGCATACTACCGTGGCTAAACGCCAACCAAACCAACCCCACAACTGGACATCCGGGTCTGAACACCCCGAGGACAACCTAGTCAGCAGACTTTTAAAATTAAGTTTACCCATGTATAATATTTATTTATATTTTATAACTTAGTCATTGTATAAGGTTAGGCCCCCTCAACAAAATGTGCCAACAAAATTTTATATCAATCAATGTATCTTAGAAATAAGTTAATTTTAAGTCAATTGTAAATATCAAGTTCAATAAACTAAATTGAATTGAAATCCAATGCTTAAATCCAATCTCTAATCCAATTTCTTAAGTCCAATCTCGTTAAATCCAAACAAATTTAAACTGCTCTCTGAAGGTCTGTTTAACTTTATAAATCTTTATGTAAAATTCATTTTCACAGTGTTCAGTTGTTTTGTCAAGTTTAAATAAATAAAGATAAATGCAAATTATACAAAATTTATTGAATAATCACATAATTTTTTTTGAGTGAATAATATGAACAAAAAATTAATCTTTGGATTTATGAAATTCAGATTTAATGGATTTAGATTTAAAATTAACTTTAATCCGAACTAAATCCAGAGTGAATAATATGGCTGTAAAACAACCGAATATACAGACTTCAATTTTGTTTACACTTTTGCTATACCCTAACCCTATTGCAACAATAAAATACATCTCTTAGATTTGGACACAGCCCTAAGCCTTAACAACATTGGCTCAAAAATTTTCAAACGCATTTTTGTATATGTAGTTTTCCGGGCTGTTTTGCAGAAATTTGAAGTTACCCATATCCAAATGAAATGCTAAAACCTCGATTTTGTAGCTCGATTAGTTTTCTACAAAATCAGGGATGTAAGCTATACATCTCGGTCTAGGTTACTTCAAAATCTGCAACAATTTTATAATTAAGCATTTTTTCGTATAGAGCTAAAAAAATGGGGTTTGCACCGTAAACGCTATAATTACTAAAAAAAACAAAAATTTTAAAATAAAAAAAGCAGGTAGGTATTTTTTTTTAATTTTCCACTGGCCGAGCAAACCGGAAGTGTATTTTCTTAGCTTAAAATTGAAATATGAAACTACGCATAGGATCTACAGAATTGGTTTTTGGTCAAGAAATTAGCATTTAACTAGCTACAATATCTGAGATTAGTTTTTCTTTGATTCCGCCGATCCACCAAAGTAAGGGGGGGTGAAGAAGTTCTTTTATGGAATAATTTTATAGATTTTCGATTTAAGCACATTTTTAGAGCAACTAATTTCTCGTAGAAACCAACTGGAAAGTCTTTATTCTACTTTTCTACCAGTTTTGTTGATCCATGTTTTATTACATCATTTGAAAACGGAAACAGTTTATCTGGTCCTAAGGTGTCGAATATACTATTCAGACCATGACGCATGAAGGCTCTAAAATCCTTGTTAACCCATCTAAATATCCCAAGCGGCAATTATTGTAAACGTTGACTTTAAAGAACGATTATGGATTTGAAATTCTTACTTAATTACTTCCTCCATCTCATCAAAAAAGCGCCTCGTTATGTTCCTGCTTTTATTTTTGAAAACACTTCCCAAAAAAAAAAAATGTTTTCTTTCTCTAAGAGCCAATTTTTCAATTTTCTAATAAACAGTCAGTTAACTGTTCGACGAATAAAGTTATTAGGCTCATAAACAATCAGATAAAAACATTGAATTTTTCAATCAAAAATAATTTATTCTACAGAATAACAAAAAAAAATTGTCAAATTCAAAAATATTTAAAATTAAACGTCATTTATTATGATTGTTTTTGTTTTTTTTTTGTTTTCCACTGTATTTTTTTGAAAATTCTTCCAAAACAGCTTTGACAACTGACACAATATTTTTGTTGAGATTATTCCTTAGAATAATTTTTATTCGTCTCTGAAAGAAGCAAATAGTTTTATTCTTAGGAATAAGCTATACCTGCCTGTTGAAAAATTGATTTTTTCTTTATCCTTAGGAATAAGTACTAACTGACTGTTTAACTGACTATTGAAAAATTGGCCCTAAGTCAGTTTGTTCATTCTGAAGGACTTTGGAAACAGAATTTTTATTTTCAAACCGTTAGATACTTACATTTTAACATTCGTTTCGTTGATCTAGATACACAGACAAAAAAAATATCCCAATGACACATGTACACAAAAATGGCTATCAGAAAATGTTTAATACTTAATTTTTTGGGGGCCCCTATATCTGGGGGGCCCTGTTACATAGATACAGCTGATACAGCGGTAGCTACGCCACTGCTCATATACCTATTTTGGTAGTGAAGGTATAACCAAAATTTGAGTATGATTTTCGAGGAATTATGAACGCAAATTTTACAATTAATTTAAAAAAAGCTAAATTTACACAAATTCACATTCTAAAGGCCTGATGCTCTGTCATTTTCTCTACCCTAAATACTTCAATATTGGCGATGCTACAAATAGAACTCAAGACATAAACTTCTATAACTCGGCTCTATTTTTGGAGAGTTTTTTTGCATTAAAAAAAAAAAAACAAAAAATCAAACAGAAAAGTCTCCAGCAGCTTATATCTTGAATTCTATTGATTGCTTCTCTAAGATGAATAGAGCTTAAAGAGACCTTTCTTTTGATGTCTTACTCGAATATATTCCGAAATCCGAAAGACTAAATTAATTTTTACTACCTTAGGCCTAGTACGCACAACAAAAAAACAAAACAAACAAAAAAATACCATAGGATATTATAGCATAAGAATAAAACTACAAATAAAAAAATTCAATAAAAAACATCAGAAAATAAGTTTAAAAGCAAAAACAAAACAAATTTAATTTCCTTCAAGATTTCGTTAACGAAATTTTGTATGGAAAATTTCTTTTCGCTTCAGTTGCGTACTAGGCTTAAAAAGCAAGAATAAAAGAATGAAAATAAAATTAAAATTGAAGGACATAAAAATCACGTTGGTCCTGTTTTAGACGCGTTCTCGACGCGTTTAGGTCGCGTTTTAAGCCTAGTACGTTCAGCTGCGTACTAGGCTTAAAACGCGACCAAAACGCGTCGAGAAAAACGACATTTTATTATAAAAAAAAATGGATCACTGTGGCGTAAGTGTAACATTTTTGCTGCGACAAATGTACAAAACACAGAACCAGAATGCTTTACTTCATTATCAACAGGTTTATTTCCATGACAAATGAAAAACTTGTACAACGGCGTATACAAGGGGGGTCACGGGGTCATGACCCCCCAAGAACTCAAAAGTTAAACAAGTTGATAATAATTTTTTTTTAGTAATATGATTTTCAAATTGTCGAAGTTTTAGAACATAACGAAAATGAAAAGTGAAAAAAACTATTTTACCATATTTAGGGGATGTTGTCATATTATTAGTGAATGCTATGGTGGATTAGGGTTTTTTTGATTCGTTCGATAATATTAAACTTTGAGCTTTGTTGTACAGTTTTGTTTTGGATTTACAAAAAATGCGTTGGTTAGGTACACAAACAAAATCATCTCTTAAGGGCAAGTCACTGCTAAAAAAAGTAACTATGTATATCTAATAAAGCAATCTTAAAAATTTTGGGAAACCTAGTAAACGTGGTAAAGTGGTAAATGTGTCAAAATTTTAAATGGGTTAGACCTGTTTGTTTACCATATTTACCATTTTACCAGGTTTACCAAGAATTTACACCGTTGAATGAGTACTAATATACAAATATTTTGTACTAGACTAGTTAACTCTGTTACATTTTTTGAAACAACTTTTCTCTAAATCCATTGTTTAATTTTCTTATTCAATGAAAAATAGTTCTTAGAAAAATAATGAACATTTTATTGAATGAAAAATCGAATTACTAAAATTAAAATTACTATTATTTTCGATTTTCTCAAAAACTAAAATGCAAATCATACACTGTAGGTATAGCAAAGTTAAATTAGGAAAGAATGGACATTTTTGAATTGAATAGTTGAATAGTTTCTCAAAAAATCTGTCACGTACAGATTTGGTTTAAATTTATATCGAAATTGAATTGATTAGGTAAAACACTCATTCAGAGACTTTCAAAATAGAACTTGTCATTCCAAACCAAACCAAGATTTTCAAAAATACGCATTTAAAATAAGAAAATATAGTTCGTTCGGCATTTCTGTAAAAAATGTTTGTAATGAATGTCTAGTCTTGGTTTTCCTTATTGTTTTAAAAAACCTATGTATTTGTAAGGGTTTTGCCAATAAAATAAAAAACACTACCATGCCGGGGATCGAACTGAAGATTTTAAATCATTAGTCCCACTCCTTTTTGTTCTAGTGCCAAGCTTTTCACTCAAATTTTAAAAAGATTTTGTCCATACAAATATAAGAAATTTCTATGGATAAACCTTCTTTTTCGTTGATTTTAATAAGATTTCCTTATAAAACAGTTCAATAAGGCTGTGTGCCGTTTTTTACTACTTATCTTCTTTTCTTTTATTTATTTAATCCGTTAATAGCCTAACGTTAGAATTTAAAACTATTTATGTACATACAATTTTAATAATAAAATTTTACCTAAAAAATAAATAATAACTATAATATGTTAAAAAAGTTTTCTTTAAATGTTTTGCTTTTGACATTGTCGTTTACAGATGAGATCAAAAAGTAATATTTATTGAAGACTGAAATCAATTGATTTAATGGGCTATTCACACCATAGTTTGTTCTGCTGAAAATCGGACATAAAGGCAATTGTCTTCTTATGCTAGTTTGACTATAGCTGAAATTTAGACGACACAGAGTTGATGGACATATTATTGAACCATTGATTAATTTGACAATAAAACAAAGCTGAATATATTTTCTATGTTGTAAAAGTGAAGGGAGATTTATAAGTAAGAGTCTGTGAGAATAGGGTGGGTGTATGGATCTTTGGGACCATGGAAGAAAACGAAGGCAAAAACGCAAAAACCTCCTCTGTATACCTTCAAGTCTATTTATATGAACAGAATAGTAAGGAGCCCATATTACGCAGCCGTATTCAAGTACAGGTCTAACAAAAGAAATATAAAGAAGCTTGAGGACATAGGGATCACAGAAATCACGAGAAAATCGTTTGATAAAACCAAGAATCTTATTAGCTTTTTTTACTATAAAGTTATAATGGTCAGTAAACGTCAGCTTAGTGTCAAGAATAACTCCTAAATCAGAGAACTCGGAAAGTTTACAGAGAGAAGAAGAATCTAAAATATAATTATAAGTTATAATTGTTTTTTTGCGTGAAAAACACATTGTTTTACATTTGTCTATATTCAAATAAAGTCTGAATTCTGGACTATAAATTGGTGCTGTCGAGTCAAACCAACATGACAGCGGAACACCAACCGTATAATAGCAAAGATAAAATGCATAACAAACATAAAATCAAAGAGATATTGTAAACTAGAAAAGTTTTGTTTTGTTAAATAAAAAAAACTTTTTAAATAAAAATATCCTTTGGTGCCTAGAGGGCATTGCTTAAGAAAACTACAAAAAAGCTTCTCTATTAACTAGCATTTCTGTTACAAAAAAGAATTTGTTTTAACAGGTACATCTTTTTATGTAAAATTAGGTCACTGTGGCGTATGTGTAACTTTTTTTTTTTTTACAAAAAAAAAACTGGCTTTATCCTTGCCAAACTACGTCTGATTTGAAAAAACTTTTTACAACCAATCAAGAATTTAAATCCTGATATGAAAGTGAAAAAAAATAAATTGCACGACTGGGGTCGCACGTACTTGCTCTTATGCTTAAAGTAACTATAATGTTAAAGCTTTTTATTCAAGAAATTTAAAATTTGATATTTTGAAGAAATTTTATAAGTAGTATAAAAAAATTAAGCTTGATAGAATTAGAAGTACGAAGATCCGAGGAAGCCTTCATGTTAAAAACACCATCTCCCAAAAAATTGAACACGACCGACTCAGTTGGTATTGCCATGTTCAAAGGAGAGATCCTGAGAACCCCGTCAAAAAAGCAATATCATACAACGTTCCAACACGAAATAGAAAGAAAGGTAGGCCTAAAAACTCCTGGTACAAGCAAATGCAAAACCACCAGCATTCAGTTGGCCTTAGAAATGGAACAATACAAAACCGGGAGGCTTGCCGCCGATTTCTGAGGTCAACCCGGCGAACCCCACAGGCGGATCACTAGTGTGAAGCAGTTACGTGGGATAGTTATGATCCCCTCGACATCGAGATCATAACAGCGACGAGAAAAAGGAAGAAGAAGAAGAAGTATAAAAAAATTAAATCTGTTTTTATAATTAATTAAACTCCGTTTTAAATTATCTTAAAACAAAAAACAAATATGCCATTTTATTTCTTGTATAAAAAGGTATTTTTAGAAAAAAATTTTCGAAAATTGTAGGAGCCGTTTTTTAAAAAAATAATTTTTTATGTATAAAAATTTTGTAACATTTTTCAAAAAAAAAGTTGGTATGCCATTTTGAAGAAATAATTAATTTACACATAAAAACTAAATTTCAAAATTTTTCATTGATCCGTTTTCAAAAAATTGATTTTTCAAAAAAAAATTTTGAAATATTTTTTAAAAATCCAAAAATGCGTTTTTTGGAAATTTTCTAAATTTTTAATATTATCTTTACTTACACACGTTTGTATAAAAATTTTCATTTAAATCGGGTTAATGTTGTACGAGATATTCAGAAATGAAAAAACCCGTTCTATGACAGGTACCGTTAATAACGGTACAAAAAATATTTTTTTTTATTTAAAAAGTTGGCTCTTATGTGTAGTACTACACACAAAAATTTTAATCAAAATCGTTAGAGCCGTTTTTGAAAAAAATTAACTTTTCTATTTCCGTTATATGGCAGGTACCGTTAGTTTTGGTCATAAAAAAAAAATTTCAATTTCCCCTCTAGGGAATCACCAAAAACTGCTAACTACCAAGTTTGAAGAAAATCACTTCACTCGTTTGGGCTGCAGCTCCAGATAGAGACAGACACACAGACAGACAGACAGACAGACAGACAGACAGACAGACAGACAGACAGACAGACAGACAGACAGACAGACAGACAGACAGACAGACAGACAGACAGACAGACAGACAGACAGAATTGCCGGACCCACTTTTTTGGCATTCTCCATCATCGTTATGTCATGTAAAATTGTTATCTCGAGTTCGATTTTTTTTACGAATCCTAAACTTGCCCTATAGTACCTATATCGCAAGTAAAAACAACTTAAAAAAAGAAGAAAATCGGGTTTGATGCAAAATTGCGTAACGGTTGTCCAAAGAAAAAAAAATTTTGGGACAAACAAAAACCGTAATAAATTCTTGGATGTAAAAAAAATCTTTCAAATCAGACGTAGATTGGCAAAGATAAAGCCAGTTAAGGGAAAAGAGAGCAAAAATAATAAAAACCGTCATAAAACTCCAATACGGGAAAAAGACCTCTTAAGTTTTTCGAATAAAAATGAACTCAGGACTCCTTGATTTTCGTTTGGGGCGGTGAATTCGTAACACCCTGTATATTCTGTTTTCTGAAATATCTGGTTTACTTTATGTTAGATATCAGTGGCAACACTGGTAGCAATCCCTTTGGCTCGTGCTTAAAACTAGCTCCGTGATTTTTACCTAATTTCTATTATTTATTTCTATAAACAATTAATCATTTTTAGTTTAACCAAACTCTTTTTCTCTCGCGAGTGTTTTGCTTTAAAAGTCCCTCGCATTTTCAGTAATTAGAGATAATTAAATCAATTTTTTAATAGTGAAAGTACACAAAAAAAAAATATTTTATTTTTGAGTGTTTTCTTTTTTATTGATACTTAACTGGAACTCTCTCCGGAGCCTTTAATAATAACCTATCTATCTCATCTGTCCAACTATCATCTACAACAACATAATTAGTGGCTCTTCTCCATTTTTATCATCTCTACCTGACTCATCTACCGTCCCGGTGAGTGAAACTTTTTAACGTATATGTTCTGCTCTCGAGGCATTGTTTGATGCTACATACATAAGTATTTTTGTGTCCTGTACTTTCATGCTGAAATACCATCTTCGCCGACTGCTCGAGTTTCGTTGGACTGCCCGCATCTCCTCATCTCGGACTTACTCTACCAACTGAATTGTGCATTCCAACATCTACCAACTAAATCATACATTCCAACATCAATATCATTGCTTTTTGCCCTTACCTTCTGGTACAGTCGTTCAAAAAGAACCCTTAACTAAAATTTAAATAACAAAAACAATAAAATGTCTGAATGTGGAAAATGCCTTCAAGTCTGTGACTATATGATTGATTCAATCATGTGTCATGGAAACTGCCATAAAACATTTCATGTTAACTGCATAGGTGCGACCTATAGTGCAATTAAACTTCTTAACAAATGTAAATCCTTTTATTACTTTTGTGATGAATGCAATCCTTTTGATCAATATAACATTGTTCGTAATGTCCTTTCAAATACTAAGATGATCGATAAACTAGAAAAACATCTGTCCTTCTTGAATGAAAAAATCGACAATATTTCAAATAATCCAATCTTAAATCGTAAAAAAACTAGAAGTGTAACTAATAATGAAAAGTCTCTAAATGCCCTTCTCGATATTCAATCCCAAAAACGAAAAAGTGATGATCTAGACATGACATTAATTCCACCAACTTCTTCGAAAAGAATTAATCTAAACCCTATTTCTGAGAATTCCTTTCAACACGCTCCAAACAACGTCACTGATAATCCCCCAACCTCATCTTCTGCTTCATTATCTCAATCTCCAATTGCATCGTCTCAGCTCCCAGCTGCTTTATCTGAACACGCTCCAAACAACGTCACTGATAATCCTCCAAAATCAACTTCTGCTTCATCTCCGCCTGAATCGTCTCAGCTTCCAGCTGCATTTTCTGAACATCAGTCCAGTCTCTCTACATTTTCGTATTTAAATACACACACTTCTACGACAGCATCAACACAAACTATTACATCTACGCTTATGGACTATCAGACTAATAGTTTGCCTGCTCCTCCAGCTCCTGACACTGACACATCCCATCTTGCAGCGTCCTTAAATGACAGAAACTTTACATCGCCTTTAGAATCTGGACTGAGAATTGTTGATGGTCAAAGAACTATATTCATCTCAAAACTTGAACCCTCAACGAATGCTCTTGATGTAAAAAATTTTATAATGTCTAAAACCGGTACCTTGCGATCAACTACGGTGGATAAAATGCTCCATCGTAACTACTCAAAGTACTCTTCATTTAAGATTAAAGTACCAGATTCTATGTTCCATCTTCTCAACTCAAAATCTTTTTGGCCAAACGGAATCATTGTTCATGAGTTTCAAAATAGGAAACAAATAAAACATTCTCACCCTTTTCCACAACATATGACAATGCCCTTCCTGAATCAAAGCAGCTACACCAACTATTGATCTATTATCAAAATGTAAACGGCCTAAGGACAAAAACCAACAAGGTTTATAAGAACATAAATAACGTGCCTCATGATGTACTTATCCTCACGGAAACATGGCTAAATTCTTCTTTTGTGGATACAGAGATGTTTGATTCCAACTTTCAAATTTACCGCCGAGATCGCCATAATGACACCTACACTACAACTGTTGGCGGTGGTTTATTGATAGCAGTACGTAACTGCCTCTTTTGCAATCTTGTCGACGATTTTTTGGAATCAACATTGGAAATAATGTGCGTGAAAATTACTATTTCATCTGGTGATTTATATATCGTTGCTTGCTATATTCCACCCTCTTCAAACTGTGAACTATATGAGAAGCTCTATGACTGTCTTGAAACTATTCATAGCAAAATTGATCATAATGATGAAATTATCGTCATCGGAGACTTTAATCTGTCTAACCTTGAATGGGTCAAGTCAGATGAATTTGATTACTTTGTCCCTATAAATGCGAAGAATAGCAATGAATTTCAACTAATCGATGGGATATATTTGTCGTATCCTTTGTCTCTACTCTTTAATCAATCATTAAATAGTGCAATATTTCCAGCTCTTTGGAAAAACTCATTTCTAATCCCAGTTCACAAGAAAGGTAACAAAAATTTAGTAACTAACTATAGACCTATAGCTAAACTATCTGTCATTCCTAAGTTGTTTGAATCAATTGTTTGTGATGTTTTGTCTTTTCATTGTACTTCTGTTCTATGTGATAATCAACATGGTTTTGTTAAGAAAAAGTCTACAACAACGAATTTATTAGAATTTACGACGTTCTGCATTGATGCATTTGAGAAGAATCAACAAGTTGACTGCATTTTTACAGACTTTAGCAAAGCCTTTGATAAGCTTAATCATCAAATACTTCTCAATAAATTAAAAAGAGTTGGTCTTAACGATCAATTTCTTAAGTGGTTGGATTCATATCTCAAAAATAGATTAAATAGTGTTATTTTTAAAGGTGAACGTTCTAAATGTTTTATTGTCAACTCTGGTGTACCACAAGGTAGCCATCTTGGTCCTTTACTGTTTGTTTTATTTATTAATGATCTTCCGTCTGTCTTAAAAAACTCTATGTCTCTTATTTATGCTGATGACGTGAAAATTTTTCGAAAAATTAACTCAATATTAGACTGTGAACTTTTACAAGATGACTTGAAAAGATTTTGGGAATGGTGCAATAATAATCGTCTTTTTTTAAATGTTGAGAAGTGCAAGTCAATGTGTTTTACGCGTAAGAATAACTGGTTTGTCCATAAATATAACTTTAATTCCTCTGATTTATGTATTTTGTCTAGCTTTACCGATCTTGGAGTAGTATTAGACTCAAAGCTTTCATTTATCGATCATTTTAATTATATAATAAAAAGGGCTAATAAGGCACTTGGCTTTATTAAACGTTTTACTCGTGAATTTCATGACCCTTATGTGCTTAAAACCCTCTATGTTTCGTTTGTGAGATCAATTCTTGAATATGCGTGTGTTGTATGGGCACCTTATTACGCGACTCATATCAACAGATTAGAATCCGTTCAAAGAAGGTTTATGAGATTTTGTCTACGTTTCCTTCCCTGGTCAGATAGAATTGTAATACCACCTTACTCTCATAGATTACAACTTATAAATCTGCCATCTCTTTTTGCTCATAGAGAGTATTTGCAGTTCTGTTTTATCATAGGAATAATTAATGGTTCGATTTCAACACCATCGGTCCTTTCCCGATTGAATTTTACAGTAAGTCGTTATAGTGTAAGAAGACAAATGTCACTTTGTAACATCTTTAGTAGATCAAACTATGGCGCTTATAGTCCTCTCAATCTGTTAATTAATGTATTTAATAAAAACTATGTTCTTATTAATTCCTGTAATGATATTGTTAAATCACAGAGTATAAGGAATATGTTTTTCAATCAATATCGTTAAAAATTAATTTTTTATCCAATGTTAAATGTTAATCTTAAATCTGTATAATCTGTACCGTTAGTATTTAACGAAATAAAATAAAAAAAAATATCAAGTAAATGTACAAAATTAACCACAATTATGCCTTAGTTGGCATTACTGTCTTTAAATGAGACTTTTTTTTAAATAGCTACAGTGTTTATTTAAGTGTACGCAGATACATTTTATATGCAAACAAATGTATTTAGATCTACAAAAAGATTAAAAATTCTTTTATCCACTGTGTATTTAGCTGTATTTAAATCTATTAAGCTATTCTGGGATGCGTTTAAATAAGAACCCTTACATGTAAACAGAGGTTTCTGCATACTTACCATATGAACATACTAGATAACAATTTTTTTTTAAGAAAAAAGAAAAAATAACTACATTCTACATTATTTGTTTTGAATATTATTTCCTTTATTTCATTTGTTAATTTAAAGCTTTTATTTAAATACCGAGTATAAAATCACATATTTTATTGTTACAAGAAATAATAAGAAGACATTCTCATATAATTTCATAAAAACAATTTCTTATACATAAAATTAATCAAAATATTGTTGAAAAATGGTGTTGCAAACGGACGAAAGTCCCACCGACCAGTGAAAAAAACGGTCGCGGAGAACCATCATCCGGTCGCACCAATCCAATAATTTAAAGTTCACTAAATCTTAAAATATAGCTACATATGTAGGTATCAAAACGAATGCGTTTATAGTCATCATTAAATAACGCCTTGACATTGTCAACTTCCATTTTCAGATGATAACCGACTTGCAAAGCACCTGACAACAAAACAAAATTATTTCTATTCATTTATTCGCATTGTCTTACTGAATAAAGCACAGGTTTAGGTATATTGTGGCACATAATTATTATCAGTGTTTGCACTTAGTTAGCTCATAGATAAGTTCATCACGTGGCGCCCTGTAATTAAGAAAAACAAAAAAAAAAAACATCATTAAACTGCAATGTAGCAAAGTTTTGAGAGTCAATTTTAGATAGATTAGATTTTATTTCTTATAAGTTCTAAATTAGCATAGAATTTCAATTGTTTACTTGATATGATCAGCGGCACTAGCAATTTGCATCAGTTTGTTGACTAATTGGTATTATCGATATGATTCGCCAAGTTTAATCAAACAACTGAAAGTAAAAAGTTTTAGAAATATTAAAATAAGATTGAAATTTTGTGTTTATGGTTGCCAACTGAGAGTTTTTTTTTTATTGGATTGTTTTTTTTTTTTTTTTTTTTGTCCATTATTGTGAACAAGTGAACACTGGTTCGATTGTGTCCTGATACCTCAGTTGGCTTCTGATACTTCATATTAGACCAATCCGAACCTATTCTGTAAACAAAATAATCTTTATTATAACTTTCTGAAAATAAGGGTCAAAAGCTATACTAGGGTCAAAAGCTAAACATGGTAAAAAAAACAGAAATAAAGACATACTGTCCTATTCTGCTATTTGATTCACGTAAAAGTCTAAAACAAGAAGCGTTTAAATGGCGGTTAAAATTTAATATAAGTAATTTTTTTTCTTTAGAATGTCTAAAACAGGCGGGAACCACGCTTTGCTTTCGAAAGTAAGAAGTTTTTCAGAGCCAGTTTGACGTGATAAAGGAAGGAAATCTTTCGATTCACGTGAATCGAATAGCAGAATAGGGCTGATAATTTGGATAGTTAGATATGCCTTAGAAATATTTATAACATTAAAAAGTTTTACAATAAATTGTTAGTATCGGCCTTACAATCCGGCCGTGAAAGGACACCCTAATTGTAACAAAACACAAAAAAGCTCTTTTTGTTGTCCGCTCGCCTTTCACTTCTGTGAAAAAAATACACATGCACTAAACACATAAGAAAATTTTTTCGAAATCTGAGAGAATCCTGCAGGATGTTCTATGAAATACATCATATTATAGCAGGTTAATTTCGAACTTAAAAGTGGAGACATGCACGGCTGCATACTATCACCAATTTTATTTTTTATTGGTGACAAGCGAAGTAGTGCGCACACCCTTGACAGGAAACGGAGGCATTCGATGAATTCTGACATCTAATCCAAAACATCTAGACTACGCGGATGCGAATTCTAATTCTCTCACAGAAGCATAAATCTCCATCCAATGACACCAAGATTGGAGAAAGAAGCAGAAATCTACATGCTAGAAGATACTAGAAACTTAAAAGATCTCTAGCGATTGTAGATAATTTCTAGTCAAATTGGAGCCCTCTGAATTGTTGGATGATGTGGCAACTGCCTTATCTCTTTTCAGTTTTATTCGTCACTGATGTTGCAAAGGCTAATGCCAGTTTACCGAAGAGATTTCTAAATATCTACGGTCAGTTCGAGGTTGTATGGAGTTATAGAACCTTTTGACTTGTTGTTGTTGTTAACTGTAGAATTTGTGTAAAATTGGAAGTCTGCATCTCTGAAGTATAGTTTCATACAAGACTATTAAAGCGAAATTCTTAGCTCCTTTAAAACAAGAAGTTCAAAAAGTTAAAAGCTGCAGAAAAGACATCTGTTAAAGATTTTTGTCAAAATTCTTCCGCTTCCTATAATCCCTTCTTATTATTTCCACCTGTCTTCGTTTATCAATCCATTTTAATGATTTTCATGAACATCTTTATATTTCTCCGATAAACAGTTACCTACTTCTTGAACATACTTGTCAAACTTATTCCTCTCTCCTAGATGTTTTTTTTATCTGCTATCTGTCCAACCATCTAGAAGTCATTCAAGAAAAACCTTTTTCCCTTCTTACCTTAAATACCTACTTTACCATTAATTAACCAACCACTCCAGAGTATCTCTCAAAAGCCGCAGCACTCAAAAATCGATAGGAAGTCTATTAATCTCCCATAAAAGTGTCAATAAATAACGCTTTTTTTCGAGATTCAAAAAGAAGCCACTTTAGATATAGAATGCGTGTATTTTAGACTATAGCGTCGTCGTTATTGATGTCAAAAGAATACTGATATATATATCAGAGCTCAATGATTTATACTTTATTATACCTTCTTCTTAAATCTCCCGTCATATATCGTGGAGAACACTTCCGAAAGTATACCCAATCGAAAATGTATGTAAAAAAAAAAGAAGACATTTTTCGAAGACGTTATATCCTAGTCTATGATGGACCAGACGGAGGGGTTGTATTTATGAGAAATTTATTCGAAATGATTTTTTTTTTTTTTTTGTAAAGTTTTGAGCAGGGAATGACAAAAACGGAAAACGAAATTGATGTTCAAACGCCCTCCATTGTCCGCGTCAATATTTGCACATATTTCTTATATTTCACTGGTTATACAGGGTGTGTCCCCAAAGGTTGATGTGGCGGCAGCACTCGGTACGGTCGGTACTTCGATCCCAGGCACACCGATCCCCAAAAAACAAAAATTCCTATCCATCTATCTCAACATCGCCACAGTGTATGGTGACATTTAAATTTCTCTTTTTCCTACAAACAATAATGCCGCCTAGGATTCACTATCTTTTTATTCTATATCTCTTTGTAGAAACATAGATTCCAGGACGAACACGAATGAACGAACGAAAAATGAAAAAATAAAATTAAAAAAAAAACAAAAAAAAAACATCATATTCTTTCACTCCGATCTTTTGATTCGGAAAATTGTAGCGTTCGTCGCAATGCACCAGTTTGTTTGCCAAAAAGTCAAACCCGAGGCTCTGGTTCGTCGAGGTAGGTAGGTATTATAAGAGTGAAGTTACAATTTGGAAAGCACCAAGGGGTTGGAGGTTTTTGTATAGACGAGAATAAAAGACTAGCGTATAGGTGGTAGCGGTGGTGGTGGTGCTGCTGCAACATTGCCATTTAGTCAACGAAAGGAATACTCACGTATATTTGTGCTCATCCTCTCGCTTGGAATGGTTACAAGAAACCGAAATGCTCCATGGAACCATAACCACCACCATTAACCCCTAAAAGTGGCGGCATCCACCCTCATCCTCCTCCTCCTGACTCATTTTTCTCTGGCATAGAAAATTCTACAAAAAAAGAAAGAAGGAACAAACTAATGGGACCATGTGGTATTATATTGGCCGGTTGTTACGGTTTGAGTAGGTTATGCTCTTGGGGAGTGGTAATAAGATTGAACAACATCCGGGGCAAGAATTGTGACATTAAGGCATATATGTCGAGGGGGGCGTTTCGATAGGCGTTAGTATAGCAGCAGGAGTGTGTTGCATAGGTGACTATGTACATTCTACATTTTTCAAAGCCAATTTCGTTCCGGGTTCTTCTTCCATTACCACCCACCCTAAAGCAAACAAAACCGTTCGTTGTCGTATTTATTTTATTTTTTCCATTCTCTCTTTTTGCCGTTACATTGTCTGTTTTTCTTATCTGTTTTTTCTTTCTCTTTGATGCAGAAGAAAAAAAAAAGTGGGAAGAGTTTTTTTTTTTGCGCTTGCATTTGGGAACTATACGAAAGAATATTATTTCTAGACAGAAGTGTCTGTTGAAGACGCCTAAGAAGAAATCTCTAAGATTTATCCTGCGTATAATTGCTTTTGAGTGGTGCAATACAAAAACTAGTGAAGAAGACCTAACTCTGCTACTACTACTGCTGCTACTGATTAGAGAGGTTGTTTGACTGAATAAAGAAAGAAGGAACGAACGAACGAGCCCAAAGAACGAGCAAACGGCACGAAAATTTCTCGGTAAACATGCTTCGGTTATACAGAAATGCAATGTATCGAGAAGTTTTGGCCCATTTTAAGGGCTCCTTTGCTATAGAAATATAGGTAGGCAGGAACATCTACTTCTTCTTCAAGAATGTGCATCAACTGCAGTCTTGAGCAGTAACACAGAAGAAACAACACAAGAAAAAAAAAAAAAACTTTCTTTCCATTTGAGTTGCTTGGAAGGATGGGGATAAAACTTTTCAACACCACAACGACGACGACTACGATGACTATACACAACGATGGTTAGAGAGATTCCCAAAGTGTGGGTAATTTTTCGCCGAAGGACGTGACTTATTTATGGAACAAGAGTTAACACTTGAAGTAGTTCATCTTCCAATCCGGACTTTTGCGCCTCTATAGAAATACACAAAAAAAGAAAAAAAAAAAAGGAAACTGCTAGGAGACGCACTCTCTCCTCAAGAAGTCTCTTAACAATCCCATAAGACGTTAAAATTCGCGTGGGAATTTGACGTCCTTATTTAAATATAGAAGGCGCTGCTGCGCGACTTTTCCATGGGTTTCTTGCTTGTTTCTTACTTCACAACCTGGTTATCTTTTTAGACTTTTTTTTTTATGTTTGAAACCGTTCATAGGGTATATTAAGTTCATTGTTTGTGTAAGATGTTAAGTGGAGCAGTGAATAGAGTGTGCGAAATGCGATGCGGATAGAGGTAAAAGTTTTCTGACTTTTTGGTTAATGATATACATACTTACATTATCTACACATTTATATCCACTTGAAATTCTAGGATAATTATACAGTTTATCGAAAGTTATAGTTAAGGTAAGGACGAATGAGAAATGTTCATGAAGTGCGGTATATTCTACGAATTTGCCAAAAGTATACCTACTTTACCCGATTTCTTTTAAAATGGGCATTTAATAGTTTTTGAAAGCCACTCTTTCAACATAACAATAACTATTATGTACGAATTAAGATACCATTATAGTTAGAAGATGGTAGAGAGGGTTGTGCATTATTAAGAGATTATAACGATGGTTATGTTTCAAAAAGTTTCGTTGTGGTTTTTCTTCATTAATTGCTGTTACTGTCCATTTCCTTTCTGGAAGAAGAGAGAATAATTGGAGCGCTTTTTTTGCGGTTTTGTGTCTATACGAAGTTTATGACTGAAAATTTTTGGAATTTTTGAAGCTATAGGGAAAGTCGTAGAGTTGGGAGATTTAAGATTGCCAAGAAGAGAGGTTTTCAGCCTTGGGGATGAGGTTTTTTTGATCAGAGAAAGACTTACACAGCAAAACTTGGAATTGAAAAATGTAACCAAGTTCTTATAGTTAAAATACAACATAATAATGTACCTAATGGATGCAAGAAATTAGGATTATTTTTGGTGATTTAACGGCATAAAATGGAAAATGGAATTTTATAAAACCGAAAACATACACAGCAAAAATAAGCCGACTTAAGCCATTAAAACAACTAAGCTATTTTAAAATAATTTTTTTTGTTTTAATGAAAAAAAAGTCATTCTTTTGTTTTTTAATATACCAAAAGAACTGTACATAATCTTCTTCTGTTTATTGCCATCTTTCCTTCTTTTGCTGACCTAATAACAAAAGAAATCCTTATTGATTTGTATTAAAAAAAAATTGAAATACAAAGAAATCAAAAATCAGGAAGACACAACAAAAAAACAAAATCCCATTCATTGCAAAATTTCCAATTCCAAAGGAGGACGTAAGTCTGAGTGGAATCCTTTTTCAACACTCTCCTTTCATCTATCAAGTACCCACTTTGTAAGGACAAAGAAAACGGAATAAAAAAAAAATAATAAATATACAAGAAAATACTGTCCATGTCGACCAAAGGAAAATGAAATCGACAAAGAACACAAACGATATCAGCTTAAATACAAAAAAAGAAAGCAAGAAAACAGACTCGTTTAAGAAAAAGAGTTGTTTTTCTTTTTAAGAAAAATGAAAATGCTAAATTGATGGAAAACATCTTTTTTTTTAGATGGTGGTAGTCAAATATTAAGATGTCTAAGACGTTTCAATGTGACACACAGTTTTTATTGAATTTTGCAAAAAAAAATAAAGAGATTCGTAAATTATTATCTATAGATTGTAAATGAAAAAGTTAAAGTGCTTGATTTACAGTGAACAGAGTGTCGTAAATCGATATTTTGGGATTGCGATGGGAAGATGAGAGGAGTAATTTATTTAAATAAATTTTTGACTTAATCAGCTTTGATTCCAATTTCATTTTGATTAAATAAAATAAAACACAAAATCTTAAATTTTTTAAACAAATCACTGAAGAAATGAAAAAAAAAAAAAAAATCAATTCCAATAAGATAACGCTGCCCAAACAAGTTTTGTTGTTGATTTTTGATGCATTTAAATCTTATCGCGCAAAAAACATAATTGTTTGCTATACCTACTTTCCGCATTAAAATAACGTTACATTTACATTCTTTTCCCAGTTCATAAAAAAATTATTCACTAAAAGCCAATGGTGGCTAGGGAATCAATTAAGTGTATAAGCAGTTTCAGTTTTTGTCTGATCGTTAATGAAAATCAGAAACAAAGTCGAAAACAGAACAGAGCCTTGAGGCAGACCATCATTTATTAACATCAGATTTGAAAGCATCCAAAACAACAGAAAGTTAATCGCTAATCTATTGAAGAAGTAATTCATCGATACTATGTATAAGCGTGCGACTTTGATAAAACGAGTTAAATTGCAAAACTTATTTCCTACTTTATTTTCAATGATTTATTTCGTTTTTCGTTAAGAATTACCATGAAATGACCTCTAGAGCTGGTGCAATGATAAGCTTTTCTTCTACAAGATATTTTTTAAGCTAACGATTAATCAATATAGAGCTTGGAAAACAACAAATAGGTTTTTCAAACATGCAAAAACATTTCGTCAAAAAAAAAAACGGTAATGTAATGAGTCAATGTATGTAATGTACATAATATGAAGAGATCTTTGTGTGTTCTAGCAACTTTACAGGCTTAAACATTTTTTTTTTTTAACATCTGAAAGAAGGGTATTATAAAAGGTTGTGTCTTGTTTTCTGGACATCGTAATGCGCCATGCTTTCTAATTGAAAATTGTAATTATCTATTAAAAACAATAATTTTCGAAAGATGATGATCTTTTTTGATGTTCAATGAACTTAAAAAATGGTTTCAGAACATTACTTTAACTTTTTTCATATTTTGGTCATCATTTTTTGCAGAGCTTTCAAGTGGCTACATAAAACTCTCATACTATGTAGTCCTTGTCCTAGCCCATGAAAGTAAAAAAAAAATACAAGTCATTACTCTATAATTTAAATTTTCCCAGCTCTATGCAAAAAAAAAACTCAACAATAAAAAAAATGTGTCACATCATCAAAATCGGTTTAAGGAAACTAAAGATTAAGATGCAATTCATCACAAACGAAGTGTAAATCCACTTCATGGTTTTTAATAATAAAAAACCCTCGCACCCCATATTTAAATTTTCTTTTTTGTCTGGTCTCTCAACTTTTACGTATTTTTTCCAAGGAAATGAATCTCTTTTCCTTTAGGTTGACGATCATCATTTGTAAGAATTTAAGTATCAAAAGATTCCTTGAGACTTCTTCTACTTCAAAGTATTATTTTTTTTTTCATTTATTTGTTTGTTTGTTGTTGGTGTCATCTTCCAATAAAAGATGAGTAGTGACGCTGCATTCATTCATAATAAAACCGCGACAGATAAAAACAAAATTTCTTTTCTTTACTTTTTTTTTTCTAAATAAATTGTGAGTCCAGGAACACAGCAAGCAAGAGGACGAAATTTTTATTGCTTTGCATCTCATTCAAATTGTTAGAAAAAAATTTCATGAGAAAAATGATTTCGAAAAAAAAAATGAGTTCTCATAAAAAACATCGAACTATTCCCAGTTCTTTTGTATCTATGAAACCATTCTCTATGACATGACACAGACTCCTTTAGTCCTTGCCATAATTTGTGTTGTTGTTGTTGTGATGCTGTCATAAAACCCTGATGGCATAGTGTTCAAACAGACGACAGAAAGGACCACAGTCCATATGCAAAAAAAAAAGAAAGAAATGATAATAATAAAATAGAAATATATGAACGACAGGACAAAAAGGACGAAAAGAAAAAATTGCATTTCCCATCTGACCAGGGCCAGGATACTATTTTTTCACAAAATACTCAGGTATAATGACTCTCTATAACGGTCTAGAACTAGAACTCAAATCATCCAACTCCCCTATACTATCTCGATTCTCAAGGAAAATTTAAATATGTTTCTGGGAAATTTACCCCAAATTAAACCTCTCACAGAAAATGGGCTCTGGGGTGGTCTGAAGACTAGGTAAGTACACAGGAAAGAGGTAGATGGGAATGCCAACCACAACACAAGAAGCAGTTCATTTGCTCATCATGTCAACATGTCAGCATCCGTTTGTTGGATGCGCCAGTTGCGGCCTTAGTGGTGCCTTGATAGACGTCGTCAACATATACACATGCAAAATATACTTTACCTAGCATACGTTGCAAATGCATGTACACAAGCAATTTATTCCTTGGATGCATCCATGCATTCAGTCCTAAGGAGCTCCATCTCTCTCGTCTTCCTTGTCTGTGATGTGATGTGAGTGACGTGAGTGTGTGGGATGATGAGAAAACTGCCTGCGCCTGGTGAGTGTGTGGTCAGGGATTATTTGCGTCTGGGTCAACGAGATTCAAAATTTTCGACTTGAGTGAAGAAATTGATGAGCTTGTGTGCGGATAATCCGGACTAACGCAATAAACCAGGTCATTGCCCCTCGAATGGGATTGTTATTTGCCAGCATCAGTCGCAATTATGTTACTGGGTTACGGTTGCACATTCCATATAAACATCAGGATACTGAATGTAATTCTCATATATCTCTATGCCTGTAGTTTCTTTTACAACGTCTGGCTTTATTTTATAACACTATTGTGTATATGTATAGACTTGATATACCTCAACTAGGTATGCAGAACCACAAACTTCTTCAATTAAATTCAAATACATTGCGGTGAGCTTTGGCGGCTTTGTTTTGAATTTTTTGTTTGTTTTTTGTATTTTTTTTTGTGTTGTTTAACTTTGACGCAGGTGGATTTTCGAAAGAAGTTCAGATTTTAAAAGGCCCAATAGTTAAAATAACCATTTTTAGAGGTGATTGAAATCTTTAGAAATTGGTTAATTTATGTTATGTTTTTGTTGAGATTTCAATCCTTTTGCTTCAAAATTTTAAATCCAATAAATTGATAGTGGGGATGGATACAACGTTATTTATTAGAAAATTTGAAGTTGTCAATATTTCCTTTGTTTTTTAAGTCAGTTTTGGGATTGTTAAATGTTAGGGTTTAACGAAGATTGGGTTTCTTAAAGTATTACATACGAATTGGACCTAAAAACCTACAAGGATAATAAATTAGTAACTTTAGAGATCGTCATTTATTTCTATGCTAGTGACACCTATCAAACCGGAAATAGCTATTCGCTTCATACACATTTTGCTTAAAACTTTCTTAAACACTTGAATGATTATATTTGTTTAAAAAGAAAGTCATTATTTGAACCTATCATTTCTGTTACCATGAAAATTAAGAAGTAAATTATCTGCGTGATTTCCAGCATTTTTTGACGTGACTCCTGTTGCTATTATTCCTCGAAATATTAGGACTAAAAACTAAATTATAAATTTTTAATCTTGAAATGGTCGAAAGTATTTCGAATCACCTGATTATATTTCAAATATTCAAAGTGAAAATACTACCCTGGAGTTTTTTTTTTTGTTTGTTTTAAACAAAAAAATAAAACACATTTTCACTCTGGGAGGTGCATCATCATCTACATCATCATCATAATAAAACTACTAAATTTTGGATATATTGTGGGAAATTTATAGCATTTCTGTGGAGTTTTTCTTTTCATTTGTTATGTTTTTGGCTTGGAACATTTTTGTTTTTTTGAAACGCAAAAAAGAAAAAACCGCAAAACCAGAAATTGAAACTGATGTTTTTCGAGCACTGCGGCGCGCATCCCATTGCTCCTATACATGGTTGTATCATGTTGTGTTGGGATAGAGCCATTTCGTAATTATATACTTTTGACCAAAAAAGCTACACACCAACCAAGAGACAAAGAGATATTATAGGGAAAACAGAGAGAAAGAGATAAAATCAGCAATTCCGGTATTAGAATTTCATATTATTGTATTTTCATGTTATTTATAGCTTGGGTGAGTTTTTGAAATTACACCCATGCCACATTTGTTATCCCACTTCTGAGCCCGAAATAGAAGAAGTATTATATTTTTGTTGTTGTTGTTATTGAACTACTGCACCAACCGGCCTAACGGTGGCACTCGGTATCGATATGGTGCGGATGGTGGTGGTAATGGTGAAAATTCCATACCATACTCTGCTGCTGTTTTGTGCATTCAATTGGAATCCATTGTGAGTGTGCGTGCTTATGACATCATATCCAGGAGCAGGATATTTTATGGGAATATAGTTTCTTCTGCTTAAGCAGCCAACAGTAAAACATTTCGTCCTCTCCAGCTCCAACTCCATTTCCATAAAGCATCAGCATCAGCAAAGCAAATGGAGGATAAAAGTTATAGCTTCGAGATCCAATGAACATTGATGATATTATTATTGTTTACTGTTTAGGAAGAACGGTTTATTTGAATTAAAATGATGCATTGGTTTTTCATATTAAGTATATATCCTCTTCTCTCCGATTGTAGGAGCACTCATCGAATCCTTCCACTCGGCAACGCATGAACTGATTTTGAATTTTAAAATGGAAATACAATTCAAATTAAGTATTGTTTTGTGGCAATTGTGTGGTCGTTTGAAAATGAGAAAGAGAATGCAAACATTTATAATATAACAACAATAATAGGTAACGTTACCTATCCTTCGTAAATTGGTCCTTCGAGCGGAATTTCAATTTGAAAATTATTTACCTTTTAACTTTTGCACGTGGTTTTGAGGGTTTTTGTGTATTGTGTTTGAAATGGAGGACAAAGTATGGGTTATCCTCTTTTCGATATGGGGGTGTCATCTGTATTGTTTAATTTATTTAACCAAACATTTTTGCTGAGTTTGTACAATCTATGGGAAGAGGGTTGGGATGTTTTGCCCTCGTAAACAGTTTTAGATTCTAGGAGTTTTATTTATTTGTGGGTTGAAAGTTGTTGTCGTCAGGTTTCTGTTGAGCTTATTTTTTGTATGGATAGGGCCATACTCTGACATCGAAATTGATTTAGTGATGAACTTCGAGACAAAAGTTTTTGAGTTATCTGAAATAAATTAAAATAGATAAAGAATGTTTATTTAATTGCGTTAGAATGACTTTTATTTTAAAAGCAAAAAGGTGTTAAAATATTGACCGAAATAAACAAGAAGGTATGTGGGAAGGCAGACTTTGTTGATTTGCGAGTTTGAAAGGTGGCAATTACAAAAGATCTAGAGAAAGCTGAAATGTTTTTTATACTTCATTATTAGACAAACATTGGCTACTTCAAAAATCTTCAACTAGGTTTAATGTGCAACCGATTGCTTTGAATTTCTGAATATCACAATAGGAGTGATCAAAAGACCTACGAAAGGAATTTCACATTCGTGAGGTGCTTTTTTGGAAAGCTTATAAGTAATACACAATTACTGAAGTTTTGTCAAGGTAAAAATGATTTACGGGAAGAATGCAAATGCAACTGTTTGGCTGCAGAACTGTATGTATAACGATAATATAAGAAAATTCAAGTAAGCTACCGAGTTATAGTGAAATTTAAATTTTTAAGTATAATCTTTTTTTGACCGCCGAACAGCCGAACCTTCGCCAAATAGCAGTTTGACGGAAAATGCGCAGAACGTTGCGTGGAGCTGAAGTTGGATCAAAAAGTAGTTTTTGATTATTTTGCCATTGAGTTCGACTAAGAAGAAATGTTTGTTCATGGTGCAGCTGCGGTTGAGAGGTTGTTTGGCTATCAAGAAGTTGTAAAAGGCTAAACATCAAAAGATAGTTTTTTTGATAGCCGCTGGTTGAAACCATGAGTTAGCAAAATTAACGTTTTTCAACACTGTATAAACACTCCTCTCGAGACAGAACTTGACGGGATTTGTATGAGATCATACCCAGTTGATAGCAGCGAATTTTGGTTGTTACCAGCAGCCCAATGCGTTAAACCCAACCGCTTCAGACTTTCTGGATAACAAGAAAACAGTGTTTGAGTTGAAGATTAATATTCTCAATTTTATAATCAGTCTTATTCTGAATGTAAACTCCCCGGGAAATGTGTTGAGGAAAGAGGTTCCCAATCAAAAAGCTTCCGAATTGTAATAATAAAGTCCTATAACACTAGATTTTAACAAAAACCCTGCAGAATAGAAATTGAGACCTCGTGTAATCCATTCCGGAATGTATCATACTTCATCCATCTTAGTCTAAAACTTTTGACACTTTCTATTAAGCCTTTATCCAATCTCTTACCTTAATTTTTGTAAGCATAGATATCTCAATTCATTTACAACCAACACAACCAAAGATTATCAAGAAAATCGCCTTTAAAATATAAAAAGGCCTTAAGGAAGGATAAAATAACTTTTACCAATATTAATTTCTACCTTCGAGAGGTAAAACATTAACTTGATTAATAAATAGCTAACAACTCCCCACTTGGTCAACTTATCTTTTTCATCTCATTAACTGTATACCTCAGCTTTTATAAGTTTCATAATTGGATCAACAAAAACCAGGCCCTTTATTATATTCATATTCTGATTAATCTATATGAATGGTAATTTCAATCCAAGTAAATACCATCAACAAATATTAACTATAATAAATTGAGCAAACGAAACAACAAAAACAAAAAACGATACACCAACTACATTACCCCGATAGTAAACGACGTCGTCCTCCTCTCAAACAACAAAGCTTAGCAAATCGTGAATCAACAAAACAATACCCTATCAGAGGGCGAAGAAGAGAAAGAGAGAGAGAGAGTTGGTCTAAATTAACTAAACAAACACAACAATGAATTTCGAATTCCATGGATAGTTTCTTTCACTCTTGTTCAGGACTTTTCGAAGAGTCACCCAGCTCAGAATGGAACACCAATGAAACCCAACACGGACCAACTAGGGACAGCATATCACCCAGCAACCATCAAAGACTCCTCTCGCCAACACCATCACCACATCACGATGCCTTCGCCTCCTCCATTCAATCTTAATGGGTATTCATAATGATAAGGACTCTGGGATCCTTGTTGTTTACAAAATGTTATACACATTCAAACATATAGCAAAAAACTAACACAAAGCTCAACTTTAAATACAAAAAACAAAAAAAAAATAGAAAGAACGAAAAAAAAAAACGATTCATTCTAGCTGAAACAACAGAAGAAGAAGAGTAAAAGGCAAGGAAAGGCTTTTTGTAGATCTGTTTTTTGGGCTGCTTTCTTGTCTTCATCAGGTCTTTTTTTTGTAGGTCTTTTATTACGGTTTTCCAAACAAAAGGGAATAAATCATAGACAAAATATACACACATACAAACTAGCTGCACGAAGGAAGAGAATCCTTGCGGCAAAAATCATTTCATCTTTCTTGTACAATCTGTTTTAAAGGATGTATATTTTCTTGTACACGAGTATGTGTGTACTTAATGGATATTTGCTTTATGAATGCGATGCGGATAGGACAGACAACTCTATTTGGCAACTTCTGGGTGAATAGTTGTTGTATTATAGTTTCTTCTTCATCTTCTTCTCTGCATCTGTAAAAACCCTCACTTTACACAGCCAAAAAACGAAGAAGCTGCTCCTGCTGCTGTTCTTTGCTGCATAATTCTGGAATTGAAATTCCCTTCATATCGCATCGCTAACGCTTACTCCATGATCATACTCAATTATGCATTCTAGGCGCACACATTTACCCTCCCCGAAAAAACCCCAAACCCAATATAAATTGCATGTGTACCTACATACTTGGCCCGTATCCTATATGTACGACCGACAAAACCACATAATATCCCAATTCAGCAAATAATAAAAATTTCCAAGTCACATTATAACGATACACTATATCTACCACCATTCACCACCACTTCCTACATAATAATAGTGTAGCAGTTGTGTTTTCGTTCGTTCGATGCTTGTGTCGAAGCAATATGGTAACGCCTTAAGATTTATAGACTCCAAGCTTCCACCTATGATCCCCAACACGGTTTTGGCTTCGATTAACCATAATGATGAAGGAGCAAAAGAAGAAGAAGAAGAAGAACAGTAAAACATATAGAATTCTCAATGCTGTATGTGACAGTTCAATACTCGAATAAAAGAACATTCTGCTGAATTTGTGCTGAATAACTGACAGCGACATATATTCAAAATGGCACATGTGTCATTCTTTCAAACTAAAATAATTGGCCAAGTGTCGCAGGAAATTTTTCAGTTTTGAAAGTGAATGCTGGTGTTTTTAGGAAGTTGAAAATAAAAAAGTTATTTTACATCAAAACATTTTGATCTCGAATGTATTTCGACAGTTATTCTAGGTGCATATAAAGTTTAACTTCTTAACTTAACCTATATAACCTAACCGTAATTCAGCAAATAATAAACATTTCGTAAACACTTTTCATCTAAAGCTGACATGTGTTATATACAGCACCATTTCTGCATAGCAGCTGCTGTATTTGTTTATTGCTTCCTATGATGAGGCAATACATGGAAATGTATAGACTCCAATATTTCACCTATGATGCTAAAAAGATTTTAACCTTATAAGAGTTGGAGAAGCCCGAAATGAAAAACCTTTGCGGTATGTTAATGTTCGATTTGAAAAAAGAACATTATGCTGAATAGCCACATATATTTTCCGTGGCAGATGTGTCATTCATTTGCAATTTGTAATAATAATTGGCAAAGTGTCGTAAAAAAGTATTTTAGAAAATTTTTTTTTCAAGTTAAGTAATTTCTTGCGGTTTCATTGATTGAACTTTTTTAAAAGGAAATCGCTATCGGGTGACAATTCAAATGACTTGATTTCCAAATAACAATAAACTCTCTCTGTTATGGATGTTTCGTGTAAGCAGTAATTTTTCAAATCGTGTCGGATGTTGATTTAATTTATTTGCCATAAATTTATAATCGAATCAATAAATCAGTCAGGAGAATTGGGGTTTGTTATATTATACAATACACCTTCTTTCTAGATGGTATAATGTAGGTTCTCAATATACCTACATACTTGTACATTTACAATTTCTCGTAATTTACGAGGATGTTATATTATTATACTCTTGTACATACATATATAAATGTGGAGAGATTAAATAAAGGATCTTATAAATGTGATGGAAATGGGAGGAAGTATGAGAGGGGGTATTATTATACTTTTGTGTTCAGTTCGTTTCGTTTCCTTGAGGGAATTTTGCGTGTGAATTATTACACTGACGGACGTGTAAAACGTTAAACGATGAGTTAACCTCAGTAGTCAAAATGATGGATTACACATTTTATAACATCTGCTGGCATAATATAATGTGCATTTGAAAGTAGTTTAGAATTTCTATATGTATTTATACACGAACATAACTCATTCGTATACATATTTCTAATGGTTTATTAAGAGTTATATATAATACCCATTAGAAAACCACCAACTAATTTAAAACAGATAAATTAATCTGTGTCTCATTTAATTATACATCCGGTTAAGTTGAAAGGTAAATTCTGAAAGGATATTATGGTATAGAAATCTTTCATGCGAAACGGAAACTTTTAGGAGAAATAAATTAAAGGGTTATATTGTGGAAAGGTATTAACTTTAAGGAAATATTGTATAACCTCAATTTTCCAATGTAACGCCCGAAACATAGTGAAACCATTACCTAATTAATTGTCAACTGGTAGTTCAAGGGAATAAGCTGTTCAAATTGACAAGCGATGAATTGAAGATTTCCAGCTCAGCAAGTATTCATTTAAGCTATTTTAGTTTAGAAGTTAAATATTGAGAACCGTACATTTGTGAAATATGTTTGGGTGTTCGAGTTTTTAATATCCCCTGTAGCCGGATCACATAAACCATCTAATCAATGTTATGAAAACTTTCACAGGTTCCCTTCGAAATTATAGGCGGTCAACTGCAACAGAAATGTTGCTGGCTACAGTAGGTATAGTGAAAAAGTGTGATGTCAGCAAAATTTTAGTGCAGTATTGAAGAGGGATTAATTAAAAAATACCAGCTTGCTTCATGTTTGATCTTGTGGGGCTTCTGTCATCTTGAAAGTTACATATCTCTTAAAGCCTAGAGACTTACATCTCACAACTATTGCAGTGTGCATTTAATTAGTTTGCAAGAATAAGAACATACGACTCTCTACCAAGCCCGAACGACTAAGATAAGATGATTTTAGCTGAAAGAGCAGTGTTTCTGAAATAAAAGCAAGGTGATTTAGACTCACTTTGAAAAATTTGCATTAAAAAAATGTTATTGCAACTGAAAAATATTTGCGTTGAAAATAAAACTTTTATTGCAAAATACCGATATTTTTCATTAAAAATAAACTTTTATTTGTTTTTTAATTTGTAATGAACAACAAATGCATTAAAAATTAAAACCGAACCTGATCAGCAAAAGTGTTCCATATCTTAAAAGCGGCATATCGTCGGTAAAAACCTGTGTACTGCCACCCGTTTATTCACATAAAATTGATTTGAAATACAAAAAGCTTAAAAATTCTTTAACATTTTTGCAACAACGTACTGCCTAGTGCCAACTGACATTCCCTTGGTGATGTTTATTAGAAAAGAAGTAATTATAGATTTAATTTAGAAACTATTGTCAAAGATTTCACTTTGATACCACATAATACTTCATGTCAAAACCCGTAACAATTGAAGCATAAAGTTACATAGTTTTTGGGATATAATCGTCAAGTTCAACCAAGGGTTAAAAGTTAATTAGATTCCTTTAAATCTATAAAGGCTATTTTTTTGTAAAGTCCTCTTTCACTTAATCATTACATCAAGAAGATGCAAGTGCTTTATTGAAAGCTGCTTTATTTAAAAAAAATAATTATGCAATTGTTATGTGCAGATAAATAAATAGAAAAGCAAATATATTTGATTGAAATGTCACAAACCCAGTGAAGTGAAGCTTATTTTGTTCTTCGTTTTTGAAATTCCAATCTTTAGAATCAGTTAGTAACCAAATTATTATGCGTTTCATTCTGATATGACAATTAGATGGTTTTGTTTCTTACCTTTTTAGACACAAAATTCTAGTCTCTGTGCATATATTGACGCTTAAAAAAACCACAAATCCTGAATACAAACATTTTTAATTTTGTAGGAATAAATAAGAACTTATCCTATGTGAAAGCTCTAATAAAGGGGTCCTCTATCCTGTCTGGTTTGTGCATTCTGAATACTTTAATTGCATCTCAAAGGTAAAAAGCCTTGATGATCAAAATTCAAATTCACAGAAAGCCTTTGAACGCTTTGAAAATGCCGCTCTATTTTATTATAAAAAAAACTATACTAACGAAAATATTTGGCTTAATGAAAACGATATCTTATGTTAAACTTAACGAACAAAAATTGGAAGAACTAAAAAAAAAACGCCCAAAAGTATATTGCATTCAAAGAATTTCCACTAAAGTTCCATTGGAGTGTTCATAATCACTCTATAAGAATTCAAAAGAAGAAAAAAAAAACGACAAAAATATATTTCACGTGCCAAAGAGGAAAAAAAGAATCAAAGACTTGAGACAGTGTGGAATGGAAAAACTATTTTTTTTCTTTCTATTTTAGTTCATTATACCTACCAAGAAACGTTTAATTAAATAAATTTCCAACCAAACTCCAACTAAAATGAAGAAAAAAGGAAGAAAAAAAAAAAACTAAGAAAATACGTTTAAACCATCAAACTGAAAGATAAATAAAGTTTTCAGTAATTTCTTTCGATTAGAGGGCAAAACATTTGTGGACTCATGCTTGTAGCAAATAAAAAGAGAATAGAAAGTTAGAAGAAAAAAAAAAAAACACCCAAATTCCTATGAAGCGAAAGGATTATTTCATCCTTTAGAAAACTTTGTTACTTTGCACATTTCACACATACCTTCATACACATATGGTGCTCCAAGTAAAAAAAAACTCTCTCTCTTAACTCTCTGTTTAATGTGCACTATGCAATCTTTGTGTTCATTGTTAGAGAGAAGACGAAAAATCCCTTTATTCACAATTGTGTGGATATAAGGACCAAGATGCCAAGACCTCATCTCGTAACATTGTAATCTAAATTCTGGAAGAAGAAAGTTCTTTATAAAGACCAAACCAAGGACCATGAATATAATATGTTGTAGTAGGTGTATATGTACATTGTAAAGTACATACATTATATAGATAGATACTTTTGTGTGCAAGTTTTATGATGTGATGATGGAGTCATTAAAATTAAGATATGCTAATGTGCGGGCTTTTGAAGTGGAGATGGGTGGAGGAGAGATCACGCGATATGCGGGATCTTTTACTTAAGTCTTTACTGTAAAGCTTAAATCAATTTAGATTTTCATTTTAGTCAGTTTAAGGAAATTGCCAAAATTTATTTTAACGAAGTAAAAAAGATTTTTCTTTTGATGAAGTTTTATAACCCTTGACAGTTTTCATCTTTTCTTTTTTTTTTATCCTTGTGGATGATGTCGTTAGGCTAGGTTCAACTTGGTGGCAGACTATTTTCTAAAAGCAATTTTGAAATATTTTTTAATTAAATCTGAATTGTTACTGAGACAAAAAGTTATGAGGACATTTTTATAACCATTTCAAAACTGTTTTGGGATTGAAAAAAGTTACCTAAGTGAATTAAAAATGAAATTAAAAACTCACTTCGTTTTTATTTAGTCAAATACTTAAATACAACTTAAGAATTGGGTTGTCAATTGTATCGTCTCATAAAAAAATGAATGTTAAAAAATATAACATAAGACCTTGGCTATAACATACAAATGTATAGCTAACGCTCCAACTTTAATTTACCTGTCTCTTCGAGGTCACATAAAAGAAGTAAGGAAAACTAAAAGACTGCTATCGTCCAATTACTTGGGATAGAGATTTGAACTTTAATTACTGCAAGTTCCTCCTTTTTAAAAACACATTGTAAACACATTTGTAATCTTGTATTTGTCTGTAACGAGCCATAATACAGGAGAACAGGATTAAATTT
The DNA here is from genome assembly GCF_945859705.1 of Episyrphus balteatus. Taxonomy (NCBI): domain Eukaryota; kingdom Metazoa; phylum Arthropoda; class Insecta; order Diptera; family Syrphidae; genus Episyrphus; species Episyrphus balteatus. The sequence goes on along the minus strand of NC_079137.1, from coordinate 31,263,415 downwards.
TAATGTCTTGGATGACATCTATTTTTGACATAAGGATATACATAAATACAAATTAAAAATAAATGGGTCAAGAAGAAAACATGGAGTTGTATTAATAACGAATCACAAAGTTTACTAGACTTTTTTGTTGAAATTCCTATAAAAAAACACGTATACGCCGTAGTGACTAGAAGCTTTTCTTTACTGCATTTCATTTAAACAAAGATACATTACATTGCAGAAATTTCATTAATTTTCAGTGCTTATCATTACTTTTTTTCAGATCTTTTTCTAAATTAAAAAAAAAAAACACGTATACGCCATAGTAACCGGCTTTTAAAAAGATAAATACACTACATTGCAGTGCTTTTATCAATTTTCAGTGCTTATGACTATCTTTTTTAAATCTTAAAAAAAAAACGTATACGCCGTAGTGACCAAAAATTTTTCAGTAATGCGCTTCATTCTTAGCTTTCTCAAAGATACATTAAATTACAATGCTTGCATCAAATTTCAGTGCTTATCATTAACTTTTTTCACATCTTGTCAAGAACGTCTTGACAAAAAATAAACAAAGCTTAGCTAAAAAAAAAAATTAAACTATACATTATTTTAATTTGTATCCTCAGTTCACCTTAACCTCTTTTAAACAAATTATGTACTGTCATGATTATGTTACCACTTCAAATTCTTTGATGATAACTTTGGCAACAAAAAACAGTAACCTAATTTTTATATTTTTGACTACTACTTTTTTTTGTATAATACTTTCAAGCCTCATCATTTCTTTTTTACTAGTATTTTAGGAAATATGCGCCAGCACATCACATCTTCATGACTCTTTTGAATTCGGATTAGGCAAGTTAAATACATGAATTTTATGTTTATTTATAAGTGATTTTCTTTTTATATTTTTTTATTTCTGGTTCATTTTGCAATATGTTCAACTATTTTATTTTCTATATGTCTGTGGATGTCCTCATTGCATCGCTTGTCCTTTTTTGTATGTGAGCATATTTTTTTTTTCATTTTTGTTTTGTTTTGTTAGAACTTTTTTGTTGAGTTCCCGCCACTAAGCCGCCGGTTATGTATATGAGGATTTGTTTTAGAAATAAAAAAAAAAAAAATAACTGAGTGACTAGACAAATATTTTTGTTGTTTGAAGAACGTATAACGCCTGGCAGGAATGTTGTGGGCATTTTGCATGACTGATTACAAATATGCTACATCGGATTTAGAAAATTCCATGACTTTGTACTTTAGAAAATAAAATACAAAACAAAAAAAAAACTTCAAATATAAAGAATAAATAATAAAAAAAACAAATTCAAATACCACGAGCGTTGATAAAATATACATAAATTTGAAATTCCGATTGAATAGATCCACACAACACATCACAGAGGAAGTGAATTTGAATGGGACTTTGTTTAGATAAATGACAAAAACAAAAAAATAAAATGAGAGATTGTATTTATTTTTTTCTATCACTCGGCGATAGGTGCATTTCAATTAAACGTGTGAATTTGATTGAAATTTTCACCCAAAGGCAAAGTGCTGGACGATTAGTTTAATGACTATTTGGGGACATACGTAGAGGGTTAGGTACATATGAAAGCTGATTGAATTGCTTGTTTTGTTTGATAAAAGGGTTTTTTTTTTCTAAAGGATCTGATTATTTTAGGACACTATTTTCTAAAACAAGATCTTTTAGATTAAATATTTGAAAAGTACAATGAATATAATCCATAATTCGCACAACGATCAATAGATAAGGGTTTTTCTATCCAAGCTAAAAACTCTAGTGTTAGGTGACGATACAAATTTAATTCTAAATAACTGTAACACATTTTTGGCGGAATTCATTAGCGGAATTCATTATCGTCACGAAAATTGAGAAATATCTTAAGCATTCGCTCAAGTAAAGTCCTTGTTTATAATCATCATTCAAGGTGAAATTTTTCTCAAGTGAACCTCTGAAGAAGAATTTTTAGTTCAGGATTTCCTCAGTACGCTCTAATAATTCAAAACTTGAAACGCTTTTTTCTTGTTCTTATGAAATATGACGAATTACATTGCTTATATTTTTTTTTCATTAGGTATTTGGACATATTGTTTATTGAAGACAAACAGAAAATCGAATCTAATTATTAATACAAAAAAAAAATATAAAATTAATAACACAAATTATATTGTTGACAGTTAACTCAAAATATCGTCGGCACAAAGCCAAAACCGCGAATCTGCATTTTTGGACATTTTGACTTTAATGTGTCGTTTTACTTGTTAGGTATCGGTCCCTCTATTCACTGCGTCAATTAAAATCCTCCATCTGTTGCCTAGAAGCCTTATATATAATTTTTTGTTGCACGAGTTTCCATAAGATTGCATGCGTTTCCAAAACTTTGAAGCCGTTTTTCTCAAAACTACAATTTTGCAGATTCGTGGTTTTGGCTTTGTGCCCACGATATGGCTGATTCACAATATTACGAGTCGGCGAGACGAGAGCGTTGCTAGAGTAAAATTGATAATCCAGTTTTCGATGCTTGGCCAAGTTATTTTCTTCTTTTCACACACATTCTTCTATATATCCCGTCAAAAATAAACAATTACCAAAAACATAATATAACATTACTGAATGTCTTACAATTTAAACGACCAAGAAAAAATCTCGTCTCGCTCTCGTCACGCAATATTGTACTTCAGGCATCAGTCAAATTTCATTGTGATATATGTAGATTGAAAAATTAAAAAAAAAATATTTTCAAGTAACTGCTCTGTTTAGGGATATTGAATAACGACTATAAACCCGGTTGCTTATGAAATTTCCAAAATATGTTTATTTTATTTCCAAGCTAAGCTTACTTTAACATTTTTTGAATCGACTTTAAATGTTTTTTGGGTAAATGAATTGAATAGAAAAGAAATCCTAGTAAATGTTACGTATACGCCACAGTGTACAGAATTGACTACATATTTTATTTTGTTATTTTCTTTTTTGATTATCTATTTTATTTAGGTACAATGATTAAGATTAACGGCACAAAAAACATTTTCGATTGGGTATTCCGTCGTTACGAGTGGAATGTTTATGCTTAATAGAAAATTGCTAAATTATCAAAATTTTAAGCAAAATTGTATCAAATATAAATAGAATTTAATAATCTCAATAGGTGTTATTGCTAATTAATTTTTACAAGAAAAAACACACTTGTATTAATTTTGTTCGAATAAAAGAAAAAACAAAGCAAAACCATAAAAGGTATAACTTAAACTTGAAAGGTTCACAGTATAAGTAATTGCAAACACTTTCTTCAGTTATAACGGTAATTTTTCAATTCGCATTTCTTAATCGTCATTGAATTGAAATAAGTACTTAGTCACAAAATGATTGGAAAATGTACGTAGGTACATAGTTATTGTTTTAAAAGCATTTATCAGAATTTAACGTCATTTTTCGAAAAATGTCAGTAAAGTGATATGTCTGATTCAGATTTTTGTTCAACATAATAAAAATTATTATTGTTTTATTACCCATATTTAATAGCTATAAACTTGTCTCTTGAAAAGCATGATTATCCTTCCAAAATATTCATTGCTGAATGAAATAATCATCAATGATTTGCATCCGGAAGTTTTAAATAATCATTCAACCTGAAATGTTTCCGCATATCCGTTATCCTTATTTAATTTCAACACATTGGTATTTTAAAGAGATATTGTTCATGTAGGTATTGTTAAAATGTGATTGAATTTATTTTCACTGACGTTTTATTTATTAAAACGGTTGAAGCATATATTTTCTTCGAAAACGTTTTTTTTTTATTACATAACTATTGAATGATATAAAATTCAAATAAATGTGTAATAGTTGTACAACATTTCAGTTCAAAAATGAAATTGACTCAGTAAGTAAAAGAATTTAGCAGATTTTAGCCCCTGAATTCAGGTTTTCGGGGGTATACTAAAACAAAAAAAAAACATACTGTTTTACTATAAGGATCAAAGCCACACAAAATAACTAGGTCTTGAGTAAGGTATTTTTATTTCATTTTATCACACAGCGCTCTTAAACATAATGACTACTTGCTTATTGTTTTTTAGATTCTTGTTAAATAAGATTTGGAAGGGAGTTCAATAAAATATTAGGCAAAGTGACAACATAAAACAGAGAAAACAAATCTAACCATTTTTAAGCTGCTTCTGATGTCTATTTTTGATTTAGGTCTTTTCTTTTAACTTTCAAACTTCAAAACTTTTAAACAAAATGAACCACCGAAGCATAATTGTTCGACTTTGAAATCTAAATAAAACCTTTGCAAACTTTATTTTAATGTTTTGTTGAAATATCAAATATTCTGTAACGACAATATTCTGTAAAAAAAAAGTAAATCATTTAGTTATTTTTATATAAGTTAAAATATTAAAAAACAAAGAGTTTATTTGTGACAAAACCAAGATAATTAAGTCTTCAATAACTAAATAATTTCATCTTAGAAACAAGGGAGGATAGAAAACTATTAGTCCAAAACTGTTTATATTCAGTCTAATATAATTAGTAAAGTTTTCTCATGGCACAAAAGTTAATTTTAATTGACTTTGGGTTATGACTATGCTCCATTGTCAAGGCTCGATAAAACATTTTTGTGATTAATAAAAAGGACACACTCAAAATATTCGGCTTCTGTTGAAATTGACTTAACCATTTAATCCAGCCCAAAAATAGTCTGCCTTTTCGTTACAAAAGTTTAACGACTTATTATAATTTAATCGGCTTTTTAAGTACCATCTCAAAAGTGTACACACCTACTTGTTTTAAGTGCTCACTTCATTACTTTAATATAATTTATATTAAAATCTCCTATGCAAGCTGTGAAAGTTTTTATTTCATTAAATTAGTTTTAATACGATGACTGTGGTTCACAGTGGAATAAAATAATCCAAGATTTGAAATAAAATTAAGAAATACATATCTTGGCAAAACTGCATTCTATAATTTTATTTCCATTAATTTAAAAAATTGCATTTGTGGAACAGTTTTTGAAAGCATTAAGAATTAGTTTGATAGGTTTACAAGTTTTGACTATTTAAAAAAAAAACTTAATAAAATAAAATTTATTGTTGAAATGTTTTCACAGTTGAGTTACATAAACTCCCCCACTGTATTGTAGTGGTGGAATAGTATACGTTTTGCATGCTGGTACTTTAAGTGTATTGCATGATGAATATTATTCTTTTTCAAATGTAAATTTGTGTGGCGAACTAAGTTTTGTAACTTTATTTCACGCTACTTGGCATGATAACCACAAAAAAACACGAAAAGAAATGTTACATTGTATATACACAAATGAAATTAGCATACACAGAACTTAAGCAGAGAGAAAAAAATAAAACAAAATGAAATTTAAATGAACAATATAAGAATTCAACATTAGAACAATGCAATTATGTAGGCAGAGAAAAGTAATTATGTAGTCTGATGGGATTAAAGTGGAAAAACCATTTTAGCAGAAGAAATATGCAACGAATTACTATAATTTGATTTGTTTTTTTTTTCTCTAGAATTATTTTTATAGTGCGATTTAGAGGAAATATATTTTTATGTGATGCTGAGTAAGTTGTGTTTGCTATTTTGCTATTAGTAATTTACACTGAGCTAGCTTCGTCTATAGCTGGGAAAAAGATTTGTCAGAAAAATAAGCAAACAAATTTTTTTCCCAAAACTTTGATGTGCAATAAGCAAAGTTATCAAACCAGCATGTATGAGATTTAATGGAATCCGTTGAGTAAAAAACTAAAATTTGAAGATATGGTTGAAAAGATCAATCTTAGCTAAAAAAAATATTTAAATGACAGGAGTTATTTTTGAACAGAATGCTGGAAGTGCTAACAAAATAACAGGGGTAGGTAACCAGACCGATAATATTTTTCAATTAGAATAATCGGCGTTAAAAAATCCAATTTTTGTTTTGATGTAGTGTTTCTTTTTCCAAAAACGAATTGATTACTTACCGTGGGACTAAAGAAATCGGCTGATTCCGCGATTTTTAAGCCCTTTACCGCATCAAATCGGAAGGTTTTTTTTTTCGCAAACCGCGGATAAATTTATGACAAAAAGCAGATGTAATGATGTTTCAGACTTGTTTGTTTTGGTCGAAAAGATAACACTGGTCAACAAGGTTTTTGTTACAGAAACCAAAACATACTTTTCCATAGTCAGAAAAATTCTATCACATCACGTTTTTGAGTGAGATATTCCCGTTAGAAAATTGAAAATGCCGCTTTTTACCAGTTTTCGATTTTATTTCTTAGCGTTTGGTTATTTGTTTGAATTAAATTTGAAACGGTTTCTAAAAGTGCTAAGTTTTGTCTTTCTAAATCCTCTTTTCTTCTACGAGAAATCTTAAGTTGAAATCAACGTGTTTGGTATATCTCATGTTCATTTGCTTTTTATAGAAAATCTCGAAAAGTTCTTTACCAATCACTTTCAAATTTTGACACATTTTGCGAAAAAGATTCGTCCAATGGAATCATCTACGCCTTCAAGAGCTATGACATTACACTATTTGAGAGTGTATGATTTTCGTCAAATATAACATCAGAAGCTAAATTTTTTAGCCCCGATTACCTTTTTACCCCTCAAATCAATGAATGCTTTTTAGACTTGATAGTTTCAATTCTATTCCGGAGTCTAAGTCACTAACGAGGAAGCTTAGTTACCAGTTAAGATTCCTGAAAAGATCATTGAAACCGTTATACTCATTATCGACAATTTTGTTACTGAGGCGTATTTAGGGTCTCCATTACTCAAGTTGAGTTTAAATGTTTCTTATTTACTTTTCAAATGATCTTTTAGTTTTACGAATATCTTTTATTAAATAAAATTGGCTTCTTCGATATTGGTTTTCTGAATTTGTTGGTATTTGTTTGGTGTTTTGGTAAAATATTTTACCTAATGATAAACATGTCATCTACTAATAACATCTCTTTGTTATTGTTATGTTACTTTTGTTATCATTTATCTTTCTTGCGGAGACAATATGACAAAACAAAATATCCAAACAATTCTTCTGTTTTCTTTTTTTTTTTTTCATTAAAAGAATGATTTACTACGTGTCTCCCAGATTCCACAAAGAATTCCTTCTCCATCCCCCTTTTTGTCATCACCCAGAAATAAATAATCTGCTGACATATTGCAGAATTCCACAATAATCTCATGATATCTACTTTTGAAGAGACACTTCAATATGTTTTCCTTAATCGACTTCATGTTGTTTACGTTATTTATTAGTATCACCAATTACCACTCCACTCTTTCACTCTCTCTCTTACTCTTTCTCTTCCAAGATACTCTCTCAAGTATGTGCCAACAAACCACTTTTATCAATCATTTAATCAATATAGGGTACGTGTGTATGGATTATATATGTATTTTCTTAATATCAATATACACTTCTGAGTTCGTGCTTCAAATACCTAATAGAAGCCTAAATATTGTATCAGGATAAATTCTAAAAAAAAAAAAACAAAGCAAACAAGAGAAGGGAAAGGAAAAGATATAAACTCTTCTTAATAACTTGGAAGCAAAGTTTCAAATAGAAATGACGGCAGAAAAGTATATCAGGAAAGAAATTTCAAAATCAAAACCAGAGCCAGAACCGACCTAGTCAGGCTTAAAATATTCACCACAACAACACAAAAGGCACAAGGTACACATTCAAGGGGGGTACCGAACATAGGAGAAGAATGTTTGTCAGATAAAATTCGATGTATTAAAATCTAAAAGCCCAATAAATTTTAAGATTATCACCAATTCAAGCCTCTTTATATTTTATGTTCTCTACAGTACATATACGTATTGAGATATCCTTTTCTGTGATGTTGATGCCTGTCTATATATTTAATGTACGAGTAACAAAATATCTCTACTCCTCTAAAACGACGATATGTGCGTGTGACACAAAACTTTCGCATAATATTGTTTAACAAGACACGAGAAAAGCAAAACACAAGTTTTCCCATTTAGGGAATATAGCCCCTGTACCGGAAAACCTCAGAGAAAATCACATACAAAACAACTAACCAAACAAACAGGATAAGGATATACGCCCCGCAAGGACGATTTTCGTAAAACCATTTTCTTCCGGCCCAGCCCGGCCTGCTCTGATGTGTGCTGCCTCTCAGCTCAGATCATCTCTCTCTCAACCGACCGAAACAACCCAAAACATCACTTGACACATGAACTTTATCTATATACGAATAAAAGTATAGGTACACTATCTATATCTACACATATCTATATTTGACATGTAAGAGATTGTTTGTTAAGGACCCTGCCACTGCCACAGATACGTGTATCCCTGTTGCCATTATTATGCACAAACTACATCAACTGTAGCAAATGTGTAATTTTTTGTGTGCCTTTTTTTTTTGTTCTTTTGGAACAAAATTCGAGCAAATTATTTTTCGAAATTCAGCTGCTGTCGCTCTCTTTGTGTGCTGTGGTGTGGCTGTGGGCAATGTCAAGTCACCTTTTCGATACTACTATCGCTAACGGTGTCTAAAAATACCTCGCACTGAATGATTATAAATTCTCTGATAAGACACGACCCTGTGACAACAAAAACTGCTGCTGATACTTTTCCATGCCTCCCTAACTGCTGCTGCTACTGCTACTAACGACGACGCCGGCATTTGGAGTGGCGGCATATAGACGCGACAGCTATAAACTATGTGCAAATATTCAAAAAAGAAAAAAACACAAAAAAAAAAAATAAACTAAGACAGACTGTTCTCCAGCGAATGAAGGCAGAGAGCACAGCAATTTGGTGTGCAATTTGAATGCGACGATGACTTGTGCCTCCACATCATCTCGAGTGGCGCCCAACCATATCCATGTCTTCTCGTCCTTCTCACATGTCGATGCGAATCAGAAGCTATGTTTCAATTTAAAAGTCAGAAACTTCCTCCTCAGCGCAGCTTGTCGCACCAAAAATAGTGCAAATATATGAGGCAATGATATCCTTCGAGCAAAAATTTTGTATGAGAACTTTTTGTCACGTTTGTCGTCATAGTCACCTCGCTTTTCGCATATATAGCGTTATGCCGCGTCAGTCGTTCTCCAAGTTGCTTGAATTATATCCTTAAAAAAGCGTCAAATTTGAAAGTATGAGTACGATATGGAAGTATGGTTGCCAACCATAAGGAAATTTTAACATCAATTTTAAAGTTGAATAAATTCGCTTAGAATTCCCACAAAGCTTTCACTTTTTCCAGATTTAGTGGAGGTTTCTAGCTGGCCAATAATATATATTTTATTTACTGACAAAAACAATAGCCTTCAAATGATTTTCATCACTTAAAATTATTAGTTTCGCTGCAGATGTTGAATTCCAGTTATGGTTTAGGCCAAATTTGTTTACAATAAGTTCCCGATACTTTGAATTCAGAGACTTCCAATAGCGTGTATACGAGTGATTTTGGGATTTTAATCTTTCGTACAAACTTTATGACACTGAACTTTTTAGACAATTTGAACACAAGATTTTTGGACAACCCCCTAAGGCGTAAAAATGTGCAAATTTTCAAAAAAAGAATGTATACAAATCGCTGGGCTTACTAATAACCAAATATCGGTAAGCCATTTCTTAGTTTTATTTTTTAATTTCCTGTAACAAAAGAATTACGGCTTCAAAAGTCAGAAACGCCTACAAAAGTTATCCTTAAAAGCTTTGCGACGATACCAAAATCTTAAAAATGCGGGACATATAAAAGGAAAAACGTAATTTAGAATGTTGTCCAACGGGTAACCAACAACTGCGGAATCTGAAGGTAGATTGGGTAAATGAGTCCAATTTTCAAATCAAGAGTTGCTACTTTCGTCAGAAGTGGAATACAGCTAGAACGTGTAATCCAGAATAAAGATCAGAAAAAAATGACATTTAGCATACTCAAGATATTTACAAAGTTTACACAAATATTTCAAACCTACGGCCAAGGTGCTACTTGAAAAGGAACTCGGTTGGCTATCCTGCGGTATCTTAATGAAAACAGTTAGTATTTAAAATAAAAACCCTAATATCTATTTTAACCTGTTTGGCTTTTCGTTCTAAATCCCTTATCTAAACTATCAACTTATACCGTTTCAAACAAAAAAAAAAAAAAAAAACTCGAAAATGGTACCTGATAAAGCTACCCTACAAGATCATATGTAATACAATTTTTTATCTCATATGATATTTTTGGGAAAAACTCACTGTGAACTGAAAGAAAATGAAAAAAAAAAAATTGAATGAACATTTTCAATGCTTAGGTTTTCTGTTGAAATAAGATGCCTTAAAGAACCGATTTGCAGATATTGATTAAACAAATTTTTAACAATCTTTTCTAAACCTCGATTTTTCGAATCTATTTAGTACTGTAAGGTTTTAAAATTATTGCAATGAAAAAAAAAAAAAAATAACCAACAAAGCTGGCAACCATATTCTGAATGCATGTGCATGATGCACTTAGAGCACTGATGAGAGAAAACGTTTTTATGTGTTTGTATTCACTCCTACCTACCACATCACTAAATAATTTTTCAACTGCAATATTTGCAAATGCAAGGTATATCAACAAAATCCAAAAATGCAGCACACAAAAAAAGGATCACATAACCTAAAATAAAAAAAAATGTAAGTTTTTTGTCGCCCGACAGAAAACTCTAAGAAAAAAGAAAAAAAAATAGGGCGAAACTTTTGGCAAAATTAACACCCAACACGTCAATTTGGGAAAAAAATATTAACTTTACTTTGTCCTGGCATTTTGTTTGGAGGTTGAAAACTTTTCACCCGATTTCTTCGTCTTTTCTCTTCCCATTCTCCTTCCGCTGCCACCATATGTCACTAAGTCATTTTCAATTGAAACAAAAAGGAAAATCGGTTTTCCTGAAAGCAAAGAGACTGCGGAAAACGATTTCTTCAACAAAAAATAATAAAAAAAAAAAAAAAATAAAAATGACCTTAATTTATGGGCTTGTTGTTGCACATTATTCATCGCGATGGGGGTATAAGTGTCCTGGCGGTGTCTTGATCGCATTGAGAAGGACAAGTGGCCAATCCAATGATATTATTTTCTTTGCTTTATTGTTGTTGCTTTGGAATTTCATCGTATTGGCGAGGATGACTATTTTATTTTTTTATATGTATGAAATGAAAAGTCATTCACTCCCTCTCTGTCAACTTACTCCCACTTCTTGCTCTGCCGCCCCCTTTTCTGCATGAAATCCTTATTCAATCTTTTTCAATCGCTGACAATGAATGTGACAATAGCCGAGAAGAGAAGCAATATAATAAAAGACGACGAACGAAAAGGTCTTCCTTTTCCTTCCTGATAGGTATGTCGTTTTTTTTTTTTATTTTTTTCGATTTTTTTTTTTGAAAACAATTTTAAACTTTTCCACTTTCTGGTGTCTTTTCTGTCGATGCGATGATTTGGGATGAAAACGGATATTGAATGGAGTTTTACATCCGGGGCTTGAAAACGGGATTTTTGTTTGTTCTTTTTTTATTTTTTTGGTTTAATATTGGAAATATACATATAGAATAGAATGGAAATTTGTTTTCATGTTGTATTTTTTTATTGCTTCTTTCATTTTATCGACAACAACTGTTGCGAGATTTTATTTTTTCAATTTTTTTTTATATATATATATTTGTATTGTATGTATGGGATACCTATAGATATTGTACGTATATATTTATATATGAAAATCATTAAAAGTTCAAATTACATTTTTGAACTGTCATGAATGATGATTGCATCAGGAGGTAACTGGAGAGAGAGTTTTCAAATTAATGAATGTTTGATGGAGTTTTTGTTTTGTTTCTATTTTGTTTACTATTGTTTTGAAAGGACAACGAATTTTTGAAATAAAAAATAAAATAAATAAATATAACTATACATAAATGGTATTTATGTATGTAGGAATTTAGTAATTTTCCATTTACATCAAGTCAGAAATTTAATATTTTTTTTTTTAAATAGAAAACTTGTATTGAATATGTAAGCGATTGACATTTGAAAAGGGATATACCCAAACCAGAAATCAGTATCTATTACCTAAACTGTCCGAAACATACTGGCAAAAAAATCAGAGTGCATAAAAGTATTTTTATTTTTTGTGAGTGTGTTTTTCTGTGTTTTAAATATTTAAAGTGGTTTTTCATTTGGTCTCATAAAATGGATTAAGTTGTTCATCAATGTTTTTAATTTCCAGTTCATATTCTTCACAGTCGAATTTCTAACCAAACTCGAAGTAAGTATTTTGAATTTATTTCACAAAATACTGCTTTTCAAAATTTGAGGATTCATAAGATGAGAAATAGAAATACGGTTGAAATTTGACTGATCCCATTTTATTACTATGCTGCTGTCAAAATTATATTTCAAAACTTTGGCACTATTGAAGACAAAATGTTGGAACGATAACTTATTTATACACCAATTTTGATCTTTCCTATAATTTTTGTACCTAATAAACCAAAAAACTTTAAAGTCGCATTATGAAGCTAGTTTTTCAAAAACTTTTGGCAACTTAGCATGAGTAATTTCTGAAAAAGTTTTTAAATAAAAGGATTCTTAGCTGCTGAGCATATTCATACGGCAGAGGTATAGAAAGTATCGGAAGTATTTAGGAAAACGTTTTACCAGTTAATCGATTTGTTGGTCTTGTAAAAACCAGACAGTGACAAAGAGTGTGAGCAACCGTTTCTTTTCTAAATTTAATGAGGATTTCCCAGTCGCATGCTCTCTTATCAGCTAGAATCCTGTACTACAATCCTTGCTTTGCTTTCCCTAGGTCTACAGATTAGAACAAAAAAATCAAGTCTATTATAATATAATAATGATGAAAAACCGGTGCTTCACATGAAGGGCTTATATTCGACAATTATTATAAAACACAGTTTTTCACTGCTTAAATACAATATTCAAAAAGATTAGTGGTGTTTTTCATGATATTTTGATTATTCAAGCTTAGGTTCATTGAAGTTTATCATTTTTTTTTAAGTGAAAACAAAAAATGTTCTTGACTTTTTTTTTGTTAATTATCAAAATGAATATCTGTAGATTAGGTGTGTATGTCAGTTTGTTTTTGTAAAGTGAAATTAGTTTTTAAAAAATTTAATCTAAAAAAAGTCTGTTTTTTGTGACTCAAAAACTAAATTTATATCTATATTTCTACTTTCTAATCATGTTCACCTTTTTTGCTCATACTTGCTCATCTTCAAAATGTTTACATTTTTGTAGACTAATTTTCAGTACTAAAAAACAAGGAATTGTTCGAAAAAATGGCTTAAATTGTAAAATTTTAAAACATAAAGGTGCTTTATGAGTTTGCTTTAAATAAACAAAAAGCTGTGGATGCTAAAGTGCCTTTCAAAATATTTTGTTTCAAAATATCGGGCAATTTAATTGCACTTTTGTCATTTTTTGGACAATTTTCTCATGGTGTTTTTTTTTTTCTATTTTATATGTTTTCTTTTCTTTTCTTTTGTTTTTTTTTTTTTTGTTTTTGTAGGAATCGAGCATTATAAAAAAAACAGTCTTAACATTGAATTTTAAATAGTTGGACTTTTTTAAATAAATTTTGCCTGCAGAATTGGCACTCATTCCATATTATTTAAAAATTTATTATTTTTTGTAAAATTTATCATTACTTTGATCAAATATACCATAAATATGTGTTTCTGAAGGTTTTCTTATTCAAAAAAACACAAATTGTTTGTCACACTCGACGCACTGTGTGTCGCACAGAAAATTTGCAAATTTTGACCTACAAATTGACACATTTACTGCAAGTGAAGCCCATCAGGTCTCTGAGTCTGTTTCAGAGCTTACTACTTCAACTACAACAGCTACCTCAAAAATCAATAGTTGAGTCGAATTGAACAGGAAATATTTGTTTTGGTCTAAATAGTGCAAATTTTAAAAAAAGTGCTTCGAGAAGTTTAAAAGGCCGCACCAAATAATGTTTAAAATCATTGATGTGGCATATGTAACTGATTAAGTACACTGAAAATAATAAATTTCGTAAAATTACGAAAATCGTTTCATACACTACATATACGTTGGCCCAACGAAACTTTCGTTGGCTCAACGAAAATATGTAATTTTTCGTAATATGAAAACCTTCATCAATTAATGAAAACTTTTCATACACTTTTTCTCCCTTTTTAGTGCCAAAAAATCCAATTCAATGAAAAGATTCATCAATTAACGAAAAATTTCATACTCATTTTAAAGAATAAAATTAAGAATTTATTCCTTACTTTATCAAAGTTTTAATTAAGTAACGAAAAAATTCATTAACTTATGAAATTCAACATTAACTAACGAAAATCTTCATAAGCTTATGAAAATTCTTCATATGCTAATGAAATATTACATTGGCTTATGAAAAAATACATCAAAAAAATCGTTGCCTTACAAAAAAAAAAAAAAACCTAGACTAGTGTGCATTTCTGTTTTAATGATTAAAAATTTAATCTTGTTGGATATAGTTCACATTAGGTTTTTGTTTAAAAATCTATGTAAGTTGAGCTGAATATAAAAAATATTTGCGTTTTGACAAGGTGTCTCACGATAATTCCAAGTGAGCTCCACCGGGTCGAAACGCCAATTTTTGGTTTGGACTGAATTAAATTAATAATTTAACAAGTCCAATAAATATAGCTATACTATAATCTACTAAAAAAATAATTAATAGGTACAACGAAAAGTTTCGTTAGCTAACGAATATTTTTTCGTAATTTAATTAAAATATTCATAAAATTTACGAAAAAATTCGTTAGCTTACGAAAGTTTTAATTAAATTTTACATTTATCGATGAAAAAATTTAGTAAACTGATGTAAAACTTCATTAATTTTCGATCAAAAATTTTTATGAAAAATTTCATTAAAATACGAAAGTTTTCGTTAATTGATGAAGTTCTTCATTAACGTATGAAAGCCATTTCGTTGAGCCAATTAAATTTTTCATCGGCTGAAAATTAATTAAATTTTCGTTGGCTCAACGAATTTTTTCGTTGTATTTACGTAAGGATTTGGTTCAGTGTAAGCTGTGAAATAGGACCAAAGTCCTTTGACCGATTGGCATATGAAATTTAGAACGTTTTGTTTTTAATTGAACAATGAACATTTCCAACATTTCAAGACAATGAACTTTAAAATCTATGGAATAATTCATAATGAACATAAAGGTCCAACTAAATTTACATCCAAATTTCGAAACATTGTAAGTTAAATCGACAAAAATTCAGTAGAAAGTCAGTTCATTTTTTAAGTAAAAATAGACACTTAGGGCCCTTTGAGTTCCAGGGGTTATTTTGCAGTAAGTGAAGTACTAAAATTACAACTCAACATTAAAACAAAATAAATTAATAAACGTTTAAAATGGATCTAACTTCTCAATAAACTGACTTATTAGAGAGAACTTGCTGCCAAGAATGTGAATTGAATTTGATAGACCCTATCTAATTCCATATGAATAAATACATTTATTACAGAAAGGATATTTTTTTTATATATTAAACTCATAACCTTGAAAAATGAAAAAAAAACATTATTTTATTTTAATTATAATTATTTTTTCTTTGCACGTTCTAAAATAAATAAAAAAAAAATTTCAACAACATGAATGTGGTATGTTTCCGAATATTAAATTTTGTTTTTTGTTCACAGTTGTTACCTCAAAGAGAGGATAATGCTTACCTCCTTAGGCAACTTTGTGGAAAACAAAAGTGTTTGAGCATATTTTGTAAAATCTTTTTGTATATTTTTGTTAGCACGTGTGTGGATTAAAAGTAAAACCACAATCACGTCTTTTCTATATTCATATGTTGTTGTAGGTAGATTTATTTGAGGAAACAAAATTACCTCCTTGACATTGTTCGTATTTGTATATGTACGTGATCAATGTTTTTTTTTTTTTTGCTTTGCCAAAATTAAAACGAGAACCATACTGATGATTTTTTATTATAAATTACGTCGAAATTTTGAACTGTAACAGTTTTCTGTGGGAAAAGTGCGAGCCATCTCAACGAATTTCTTGTATTTTAGGCCTATCTGCATCCCTTTTTGTGTTAAATTCAAATGAGTTAGTTCAACACATAAAAACTTCCAATGCTTCACAATTCCACTTACCTCTTCTTAATAAACTTTCAAAATCAATTTGGATATTTTTAAACGGTTTTGTAAAGATATTAAATGGTCCAAGTTGTTTCAGCAAACATTAAAGATAAAAATGGAAAAAAGAAAAAGTTCAAACTTCAAGTCTAGCGATAAAATTCAAATGAAAATCTTAAATTAAGTTTACTCTTGATAAGTAACTTTTTAAACAACTTCAAAGTCTTATTTTTTTTTGTTTCTTTTTTATTTTAACAAAACCAACAGTCTTCAGTTTATATATTATTTAAGATAGAAAAAAAAAACACCCCAAACTTCTACTAAACAAAAAATGTATTTTTTATTGCTTTTATTACTGCCACATTTTCTAACAAATTGTTGTTCCCTCGTGGCCAGTGGTTAATTTAAAGTCAATCACTTCGCCCTCTTTGCATTCCTTGGGGAACAAACACACAACAAAGATGGGACATTAATAATGCAAAAGGAAAAGTTGTTGAAATTAGAAATCTGAAAACAGAAAAATAAAAAAACAAACAAAAAATTGCTATGCCTAAGCGGTCATAAAATCAAATGTTTTGAAGGCCGAAATTGAGGTGAAACGTGCGGAGATTAAAAAAAAAAAAAACTGTCATGCTACTTTGAGCAGATATTTTGTTTTTTTTGTTCTTGCTTTCTTTAACTTTGGAAACTTTGTGTAAGAGTAGGTAGGCACTTACTAAGAGATAATAAAATATTTAAAATCAGTTATCAAAAGTCGCATTTTGAAAACTTTTGATGGACATTGGACATCTTTAAATAAAAAACATACTAACTTGGAATCTTAAAAGACATTTGTTTGAATAATTTGAATGGACAAAAGAATTGGTTAGTTTTGTTTAATGAATTTATGTTGCACTTTAATATGGGGCAATATAAAAAGTAGAACAATATAAACAGTAGGTTAATCGTTTCGTCTTAATTTAGCACAGTAACCTTATACGAAAGACCATCTATAAATTCAATATATCTTTTTGTTTTCCACGGTTATTTATGTTTATAAACAATAATTGATCATCCTAAGTTTTTGAACTCGAGTGTTAAAGGCAACAACGTTGTCCAAAATGGAAAATATGTCAAAAAATACCCGCGTCAGTCAGTCTTTGTTGAATATATCTACTATAAAAGTTAAAAGTTCGATTTAAAATTTACACAAAACTCGAAATTCATTCATAACATTCTAAATCAACACGAAATTAATAAATTGTAAGCTGTCTTTTCAAAATCTACTTTTTTTCTAAATTTATATCATTCTCTTTTCGAAAATTTTCAAACGAAAAAAGGATTAGGCATGTCAAGACAAAACCAGGACATTTTGTAAATCAGATATAGGACTTTAAGGATTTATTGAATTAATTTGGTAAAGTTTCTAAGTATTCAAAGCTTATCATACTTATTGAAACAGAATATTTATTTTTATAAACCATTCTGAAGTCATGTGAAGGAAAGTCTTCGACAACTCGCAAAATGGCCGATTTTATCCGGTTTATAATGTTTTTCAAAATTTTAAACTTCTCTGAGATATTTTTTTTGAAAAATGCGATTATGATACACTTCAGGCGAAATGTAAAATTGTATCAGCAATTGATATTTTGTCCATCTTGATGAATACTCCTATCATACAATAATAATGAGCTATAGTGTTACTTTTATATTTGGTCTAAATCAATATATCTGGCATATCTATGACTTATGACTTATGAAAGTACATCAGTTCAAGTTTACCAAAATACCAATCAAACAACATGGTCCTTGAACCTTGATGTTGTATCACTTAATATTGACTTAACTCATCATCACATGAATCGTCTATATCTTTTATTGAAACAAAAACAACAACAAAAACAAAACTTTGGCGTTACTTTTATTTCAATATTTGATAACAAGCTACAAAAACTTTCTTTCTCCCACCATCATTTCCCCAAACACCCACCCGTGTGTATAGAGTATATGATTGAAGGAAGATCGTAGGCGAACCAACGAAGAACGATTCCATTTTAATTGGACTCTAACTTTTGTATCGATTATCCTATTAGAGAGACTTTGTTTGTTTTATTTTGCTTCCTTGGTTTTGTATTTTTTTTTCTACTTTGTCTCTCTATACTTAAAAAGTTTTTTTTTTCTTCTTTTGCTTTTTATTGCTATAGCTGATGCTGATGTTAGCTCTGATGAGACGGAGCCGGCAAAACCAAACTTCCCTGCCACACATCCTTTTTTTTCTACCAATGTATATACAGGAGCAGAAAACTCGTCAAAAACGATTAAAAACTTTCCATCGTTTGCTGTTTGAACAAAGTTGAAATTATTTTCAATTAAATATATTTTGTACTATATGGTTAAAGAGGATATATGTCTATATGAGTGTATAGTGAAGGACTCCATTGAAGTCGATGAAAAAGGAAGCTGCCGAACGATGAGAGAAAATTGAGTTTTCCAATGGACTGCGCTTCATCGAGATCTATATACAACTCTACAACACTCTATGCATAACTATAGCGCATGTATTCTCGGTGTATGTGTTTGTGGTTGCAATTGCATGCTCACCATGCTCAACTGGCCAAGCCAGCTACTATACTGGAGGTTGTACATTTCACTCCCATATCAGAACATCGGTTGACCGCATAAATTTATTGGGAATTCTCGAAGAGCATGTCCGGGCGATAATTTAATTGAACACCTAGGCAATCTGTATCCACCTATTCTACTCCTATCTATATATTTATATAAATTTCCCTCTGAACGATAAAGCTCTGTCGAAACAGTTGGCCTATAATAAACTTACAAATGCATAATTCAAGGGAGTCCGAGCCATCCAAATAAGCGTAAGGAGTGAGGTCCTTATGGGTCTCTATATCGTTCCAGACACTCCCCGCATCACGCGTCACAGACTCATTCATTTATATAGAAACTCCAAAACCAAAACAACAGCTCGAGAGTTACCCATATCGCCATATTGGTATCCCCATTACCACCCAAAGATAAATGTACATCTATATCTCTCCACACTAACCGAATCCGAATTGTAGAAGTAGCATTTAATTGCACAAATGGTGATAAATATACATTTGTATGGTACAGAAAGGATCCCGGAAGGATATATACTATACACAGAGAGTATAGCATTAGGCCACTGAGTAATTTGTATCCTCTCAATTATTCAATTATGTGAGCTAATGTTTTGTAAGGAAATTAATTGAATAATGATGGGATTGCAATTCTTGATGTACTACGTACCTTTTCAGAGAGTGAAATCATCTTTGCCAGCATTATCATCATCATCATCTTCGTCGTCGTTCCTTTTCTGGTTCTTAACTGATGGGTTGGAAGAAAAATGGTGATTTTCCTCTTTAACTCTTAAAAGAAGGTCCTGTTTTCTTCTCTGAAAAGGAAAAGAAAATCTCAGTATTAGTTGTATATAGCTTAAAGGCTGTTATTTTGTAGAAAAAGTGTTTTTAATATTCAATAAGGTACATTCTATAGACGAGTATAGCTAGTAGTTTAATTTTAAGAACGAACATTCCAAAAGAGAAAACACAAATTGAAAATTCATTTAGAAAAGAATATTAAATGAAAAATAAAGAAAGAGAGATGTTTTGTGCTCGTGTTGTTGATGTATTTAAAAGTAAATAAATCTGTGAATTCAATGGAAAAGGATCATCAATTATTTTGAATAGTTTAATAGTTAGGTTAGGCATCATGTACTCAAATTGATTTATATATACGAAATTTAGATTTTAGGTTAGCATGAAATGGGATGTTGTTATCTCTGTGTCTTTTGGGTTCTTTGAAATATTTAAATTAAATATTTACATGATCTTTGTAAGAGTTCGAATAAACTAGGTATTGGGAAAGTTTTGAACAAAATTTTAAATATTTATTTTTAGTTTCAATTATCTTTTATTTTAATGAATTAATGGGATAAATGTTTAAACATATTGCAAGTTGTTAAGAGAATTTATGAGCATTCGTTTCCAATTGATTGTAATTACTGATAAATATCGAATTTGGTTTAGAATTCCACATACTTGAGGTTTAGTGTCTACCAAGTGTAAACTGATGTGCATTCCAAAGCAGATGAATGAAAATGAAAAGAATTAGTTTAGTTTAGTTTATTTCATCAATTTGAGAATATCTCTTTTAGATTACATTAAGTTAAAATAATAATAATAATATAGAGGATTAAAGTAAATAAATAAAAAAATATATACAGATACATAATAAATAGCAAACAATTAAAATATCAAAATATAAAAACAAAAATAAAATATAACAAATAACTAATATAACATTAATATCGACATAAGATTCTTTTTAAACGTATCTCTAGAGCATTGCATACAAATGTCAATGAGATCAATAACAACATTGGTTTCTCTGATGCAACGATTAATTGGTTCATTTCTTCCATAATTATACCTTGAAAAGGTCTCCGTGAGGTGAAAACCTACACGAAGGCTCCTGCAAGGAAAGTAAAAGTTAATTCGCTCGAGTAAATAGGGACAGCTAATGTGGCTATTGATTAAATCTTTTACCAACATAATTGAAAAATATCTCCTTCTGATCTCAAGCGATTGCATACCAAAGAGCAGACATCTAACATTATATTGGGGCTTTACAATATTCCAATTTAATTTATAAAAACAGTATCTAGTAAAACTTTTTTGAATTCTTTCAATCCTATGCGAATGAGAATCATAGTATGGATTCCAAACCACGCAACAGTACTCCAGAGTTGACCTAACAAAGGCTATATAAAGAGATCTAAGTGCAAAAGAATCCGAGAACTCTTTAGTGTTTCTTTTCAAAAATCCCAACATCTTATACGCTTTGTTTACCATATAATCAAAGTGATAGGTAAATGAGAACCGCTGATCTAAAATTATTCCCAAATCTTTTTTTTGACACACTTTTTCTAATATAATATTATTTATAGCATAATCATATTCAAATGGAACGTTTTTTCTTGTACATATAAAGGTTTGACATTTAGAGACATTCAAAAAAAGAAGATTATTACTGCACCATAACGCTAGACTAGATAAATCTTCTTGCAACAAGTAACAATCTATTGGAGATTTTATAGTTTTGAATATTTTGATATCGTCGGCATATAATAAGCAATTGGAAAACTCAAAGATGTCTGGAATATCATTAATGAAGAGGTTGAACAATAAAGGACCGATGTGGCTGCCTTGAGGCACACCCGAGGTTACTTTTATAGATTTTGAAACAGATTCATTCACCCTTACAAACTGGATCCGATTAGTGAGATAGGAACATATCCAATTCAAAAATGCGGAATGGAAACCAAGCTTGGACAGTTTGTATATCAGGATTTCATGATTGACCCTATCGAATGCTTTGGCAAAATCTGTAAAAACGATATCGGTCTGAAGCCCATTTTCAAAACCCCTGAGCACTGAATCACATAAGATAATGAGATTTGTTGACGTAGATCTCCCCGACACAAAACCATGTTGATAATCACAGATGAGTTGTTTGGTGATAGAATTTAGTTTAACACATACAATTTTTTCAAATGTTTTAGGAATAATGGACAGTTTACATATCGGACGATAGTTAATAATTTTTTGTTTTGGTCCAGATTTGAAAATCGGAGTTATGTAAGATGTTTTCCACTCATCTATAAATTGACCTGTTCTTAAAGATGTATTGAATTAGATTGGTTATCTCAAAATGTTATTATAAAGTTTCTTCTTAAAGAAGCATTTTCACAGTACATATGGGTCTTTTTTTATGTACAAACATAAAAAATTCAAAAACATCATAAAGCTACTCGCTTCTAAGTTTATGGCTTGGATATGGATCTTATCATAGTTGAAAGGGAGATATAAAGTTTGCAAATTAGAACTTTGTGTACGATTTGCTTCATATTTTGTATCAGAACAGAAGGAGATTTTTGGTAACGTAGGAAACTCCAAAATACTACAGGATTTTGGTTTAAGGAAATTTCAAACACATGCTTATATTCATAGAAGGATTCTTGATTTAAAACAGTTACCCGCAAAAGATGCTTTTAAAAACCTTGCTCTTTGTAAAGAATCATTTATAAATACATTTTTATGGGTTTTTGGTCTCCAAGTTATGATGGTATCAAAATATAATTTATTAAATAAAAAGAAACTGTTTTTTATTTGTAAGTTTTTTTAAAAATAATTTTCACAACTTTTATGTTTTTGTTTTTATGCGACGCGTTTCGGTCTTCTGTCCATCATCATTATTTAATAAATTATATTTTGAGGTACTATAAAGTAAGATTTTACCACTCAGTTCAAGGAATACGACAAGGCTTACCGTATGTTATCATCGTATTATTAAAACAGAGCTAATACGCAAATTCACAAGTTAAAAAATTATAATCTCTTAAGGGTGTTTCCATCGTTACAGCTGTAACACGTATTTGTAATTACAAAATTTTAGGAACTATTTAAAATTTATTAATTATTCAGTGTCAATAGAATTCCACTTGAATACTGAGAAAAATACATAGAGTGCTTTATAATAAAACTAGCTGACCCGGTAGACGTTGTAATTTCCTTCTCTGAAGATGACATTCATTTCTAGCCTACATTTGGAATTTTGTGAAATACTCGTTAAAATTAAAATTAAGATCGTCATGAATTATATGTTTAATCAAATTCATAAGAAAATATTCACTTCACGTGTGAATATCTCAAAATCTTTAAACACGATTTTCATAAAGTTTTTTTTTTTTTTTTTTTTAATTGATGCATACTTAAAATTAGCTACTTTGATTTTAAAATCATCGTCTTTTACTTAAAATTGAACCATTTATTTTCAAAACATGATAAGTCCATGATTTCAAAATTTTTAGGAGAAGAAAAAAACGTTCTATTTTCTTTTGTTAAGTGTAGCAAAATGTATTAAAAAATATATTTTGTAGAACTTTTACCTAGCTACAGAATATCGTTTGGTATTTACTTTTTGGACGATTTTGGACTTATCATACTAACTTTGAAAATAAACGAATGTGAAATTAGTTTTAAAATTATTTAAAATTAATGAAATATTCCCAACAATGTTATACCATTTTGAAAAGAGAATTGAACACACCAACTTTTAAGGCAACTTGCCGAAACATCGTAGTGCATTTTTTTTACACTAGGGCTCATTGAATTAGAGTCATGTAAAATTGTTTAGTACTAAGTTGGGTAAAAAAGTAATATTTTCTTTAAAACTGATGCAGCTGAGTTAAATTTTTTGAATGCATTTGATAGCAGGGTTATTCAAGGTTCCGTAACAAAAGAAAAACATGAGAAAAATTAAGATTTGTAGTCACGGCACATGAAAAACCGTCACAGGGTGACCATTTTTTCGACTTTTTATTTAAATGCCCATAACTCCCAAAATATATGGCTGCGATTTTTTTTATTATTTTTCTAATAACTGTCACCACCTACCCTATCTACCGTTTTTGTTTCGACGTTAACTTTTGGGACACCCTGTATACAATTGTTTTAAGGCCTCAGTCTATCAAACAATTGTGTTTGGGAATAGAATATAATGTTTCGAGTAGTTATTTAACTTGAAAGACGCTTTTAACTTAAGATTTTGAGTCGTTAGTCAGCTTCTCTATGTGTAGTCAATTACTCATAAAAAGTTGCTGTTTCAAAAGATGATAAGTCCGGGACTTTTATGATATTTTGACAATACATTTTTTTTTTTCGCTTAGCTGTAAAATCGAATATAGACTGAGTAGATGATTCATATTTTGAAGGCAGGTGTGGCTATCCCCCAAGAACATATTCAGTAAAAAAACGAATTTTGAAAAAAAGTGGACTTATCATGTTTTGAAAATAAACGATTCAATTAGAAAAAATAGTTAAATAGTTAAAGTATTTTCTCAACGTAAGTTGTAAGTCATTTTGATTTTCTAAAACTTGGAATACATATTGAAATGCGTTTTTATATTTTCTATATCATCATTAATTCTGTTTAAATCTTTAACATTAAAATATGCGAATAAAATGAAATACAAAACAAAAAAAAACGTAAATACAGAACTTCAACAGATAAAAAGATAGTAAAAAATTTCGTAATTATACTTCCGGAATCATGAGAACTATCTTCCGTGATATCCAATAAAGCTTAATTTAAATATACATAAGTACTATATTAATGCATCGCCGATGTAAAAAATTTCACACATTTCATTGGAATACATTAAATTGTGTGAGTTTACTTAACACATAATTTAAATAAATTAAAAATAATGAAATAGTTAATACAAAAATCTATACCACAGAATTAGGTTATGTATAGGAAATTATAACTATTTTCAAAGATGCGAAGTGCACAATTTTAAAAGTAAAACTTTTAAATTAAGACTATATAATAGGTACATTGGAGTTTAAATAGAAGCCCATATCTTTACATATTATTCACATTCTAACTGATTAGAACAAACATCGATTAATGATTTCGTAGTGAAATTATAGAAATCAAATCAAACATCAAACTTATAATAATTTCAAAGCCTTGATCTAGAATGATAAAGCTTTACTCATTTTAATTTTTAGCTTAAGCCTCTCACTCAACAAAAACAAAAAACAAAATTCCTTTGATATCCATGCATAGGCATTTTTCGCAAAAACAAGCATATACACACTCATTATTTACGAGAAATATGCCCACTCATCTCACACGTGACACTAGCAGGCGAATAAATTCTTTTAACTTGGCGTCATTACGTGAGGCGGTTTTTTCTTCAACAGTGGTAAAGATTTTGCGAAATACATAACAGACAAATTTGGACCACGGGGTGTTACTACTTTAAAGCTTTTTCAAAAGTAAGTTCTAATTTTCGAATTGACCGAATTATGGATATCGATCATCAATCAGTATCATTTAGATTGGAGATCAACAATAATTTTAATTTCATTAAAAAATTTGATACTATCGTTATCAAAAAAACTGGTACCTATCTTAATTAAATATCAGTTAGTTAATAATTTAAAGTTAACAATCAGTTGATAAGCTTTCTTAGATTTCTTTTTTGATTTGAACTTATTCATGTTTATTTAAGGCAGTCGAATCATTCTCTGTAGAAAATTGTATTTGAATATTATTCGCAGAAATTTATTTATTGGTAATACCTACTACTGTTCAGTGAAGAAAAAGTTGGAATAAAATTGGTCACGCTTCGTAAGAAATGTCAAAACGAGTTTATCTGACTCAGAAAGATAGTGCAAGAAATCTAATTTCTAGACAACGTCACTATAGAGTCATCAGAACAGATTG
Source organism: Episyrphus balteatus (assembly GCF_945859705.1). NCBI lineage: Eukaryota > Metazoa > Arthropoda > Insecta > Diptera > Syrphidae > Episyrphus > Episyrphus balteatus. Next base: position 31,237,950 of record NC_079137.1, on the reverse strand, counting down.
GAACACAAGATTTCTAGCTGAACACAAAAGTGTACAATCCAGAAAATCCTTATGGATAAGACTTGACAGCTTGTTCATTGTTAGTGAACAAAATCAACTCTCCTTCATTAATATAATTCCAATTTAAATAATTTTCTATTCCACTGTATTAAGGTTCTTTATGACACGCACATGCCGTTCGTGTTAAACACATAAATAAGTATCAGTGTAAGTGGGTGCTATTGACTTTTTTCACTTTTGAAAAAAAAAAGAATTTCTTTTTGATATATTTTTTTTTTAGTGAGTAGGTTTTGTTTTCTACTATGAATTATCCTATTCTTTTGTATAGAAGAGTTAAAAAAGTCTTTTGGCCTCCGTTTGACTTGTTTTATTTTTTTTTATAATGACGACGAAGCTGAATTATCTTGGTCTGATACTCTGTAGCATCATTTTCATTTAAGCTAGCAATTAAATGCGTTGATTCTTTTTGTGCACGCAATCTGAAAGAGAATGCGAAATGCGTCTCTGGGTCAATTATACAGGCTTAAAATAAAGCCGAAGGCGGAGTGTGATGCAAAATAGAGGGGGTTTACGTGCATTCTGTTTTGTATATTCTTTTTTAATATAAAAAATGAAGAAAAAACCGCTTAGGCTACAAAAGTATCTATTCATTTATATGGAAATGGATATAAGCCCATGCGTTGTTAGATACATTAAACATGCATGCACCATGTGTTTTAAAAACCAACACAGTCGGTGGTGTCACAAAGACGAGGGCGTTGGTTGTAGCGGCGAAAGGTGGTGGTGCGAAAAAAACACACACGTTCAATATTATAAAAGCTAAAAAGTCATGAAAAAAAATTTCCAGGGAGCAAGCTTCAAGTATATTTTTTTATGATATCCTTTCTGGCGACGACGATGAAGAGGACGCAATGATACAGCAGGGAATAACAAACCAAATCATACCTGGCAGAATTGTTAAGCATCATTTCGGAAAAAAAACTTTGTAAATAAAATAATAAATGGTCCAAAACAAACAGACAGCCACAGAAAAGTAAGGTAGAAGATGTACATAAAAGTTTTTATGCATTTAAGAACTTTTATCTACTAAGTTTTACGGCAAGTCTTATAAAATAATGGCAGACACAAGAAAAAAAGGGTTGAACGGAAACAAAATTGGCCAAATGCACGAAGACAGGGTGAATTTAAGTGAAGTGTTCCTTAGAAAACTATCAATGGAGATTATAACGAAGACGTGATAACGATTTGGATACGTTTTTTAATCAGTAAGTAGCTTGTTCATGTTCAATAATAGTAATTACCTAGTTTATTTCTTGATATAAAAAAATAGCATTGCTCATGATTTAAAATTTATTTGGACTTCGTCAACGATAAAGATTATCAGCCTTATTTATTAGATTTCACTAAACAGCTCTAAACGGCTGCATAGTTATACAATACATAAAGTTTTATGTAGCCTTTATGCAACGTTACATAAATTTCTATTTTTAAAACATTTTCTTAGCCATTATAATTATGCTAGGTTTGTGTCCAAATAAGTACTAAAAATGGAAAATTAGTTCGACAAACAACTCCATCTGTCGATAAAATAACTCCATTTGATTCAAAAATAAACAAAAAAAAATAAACAAAAACGTGAGCGAAAGTTCTCAATGTCATATGTAGAAGAAAATCTCTAAAAAAAACACATTTCATTTGATAACAAATTGTTCACATGTATGAAAATGTAGGCACATAAGAAAAAGATGAATACCCTACACACATGAATTTATATTTCGTAAATTATATCAGGAACAAATCTCCAAATTTCTTATTTTTTGATTTAGTTGATAATTTAATTTTAATTGAAAATGTAATCAAAAAAATAAATTCTTCAATGAAAAAACAAAAATATATACAAATATTGATATTTTTTTCTTTCTCTGAAAATTATTTGATGTTCAAATGACATTTAAGCTAAATAAATTCTTATTCAGGCTCTAAACAACCTAAAAACTCGTTTAGCTTATACAACCTTTATTCAACGTTGCATAAATATTATAAATCACAATTTTTTGTTTAAATACATTATAAAGAGTACATAATGCTATGTACTCTCTATGATGAATTTATAAATAGGGCTGTATGTATTTAATATGTTTTTATGTATAAGGGTATGTGTGTTCTCTCAAAACTTCTAAATTTTGTATTATTAGTTGACAAATAAGATGGCGATGGAAGCATCCTTCTTGTCTAGGAGTTACAAACTAGGTTTTTTTTGTGGTTTTGAACTTATTTTTTTATTTATATTCTGTTGTATTTAAAACTTTCAATGCATTACTTTTAACGTGAAGACAGCGTCATATTAGAAAAAAATTCATATCCTATAACCAGCGGAAAAGCAAGATGCTTACAACTATACCTCATTTGCCAGATGATTATAAGAAGTTTACAAACAGTATCTTGTCAACTCTAAAGACTAACTTCAATTTTCAGTCAAACTATACACCAACAGCAATATTGATCTCCAAAAATTCAATTCCCAATCCTGTGACTATTTAATACCTCCTGAAACCTAGTCACCTGACTCAATAAAGAACTAATCAAAGTCCAAACTTGTTTAACAAAACCTCCTTAGAGATAATAATGGATAATTCCTATTTCTTTATTCTTGTGTTCTTTTAATATCTTTTATATTGCCTATATATTACAACATAATCATTAATTTTACCGTCATCGAGTAAGTACACACAAGGAACAAAAAAAAAATATATATAAGAAGAAAATATCAACTAGCCATGTCCTGATTAATCGTAAAAGCCACATTTAAGCTCTTAAATTATGTCCGCTGATAAAAATATATAGATACTTTTATTCGTTTACGTATATTTATACATAATAATACACACAGAGATACATTTGTAATCTGGATTATTGTGTCCCAAAAGCAAACACACAATGAAGTACTTATCGCTATAAAAGGAGCAATCACAACCTTTCGTAAAGTAACATTATTAAAAATGGACGTGAGGAAATTTCTACTTAATCAAGCGATTTTTATTTAATCATCATCGCCATCATTTTATTCGAGTGTGTGTCTTTTTTTTTCTGTTGTTGGTTTTATGAGGGTGATTAATACATAATTTATTTATTTTTTTGATAGATATTTTTTGACAACAAGTTCATATAGTACGGATGGTAGACAGTGTGAATGATTTTCATACAAATGTTATGAGAATGACAAAATCATTTAGTTTTTTTTTTTTTTTTAGAGGAGTAAGAATTCATTATTCTGAGTTTCATATCAATATTAAGATACTATAAATGAAAAGAGCTTCTCAAAGACACTTTTATTTTAAATAAAATAATATAAATTTCAATAGAGAATGAAAACGAAAAAAAGTGTCATTTCATTATATGTTTTTTGTTAGTTTTATTTTCGTGAAAAAAGCGCCATACACATTTTCTTTGTTTTCTTTTCAGAAATTAGTATTACAATGTTACACTCAATTTTTTCACCAAATATCAAAAGCCAGTCATAGCCAATTAGCCCGATAAAACATAGATTTTTTCAAGGATCAAATTTGTAACAGGCTGATTTTCGGTACGCAGGGTAGAATTAGGGTGGATTCCAATCTGTGAAAAGTTTTTACAAGATATGTTATTACTTTAAGTACCTATGCAGATAAATTCAAGAAGGCCATCATCTTGATTCTAAGTGCCTTATTTTTCTTTGTGTAAGATGTGGTAAATATGAATTTATGGTAAAAGTTTAACATTTCATAAGCTCATGAATTTCCTTGGATTCACCTAAAACCGTTTATTTTACCAAGATTCTTAGTTTCTGTCAGATTTGAGTTGATTTATGTCGGTTATAGACACAAAATATAATACACTTAAAAAATGTTTATACTAAATTTAAAAACAAAAAAAATATGAAATTCTTTATTCAAATGCTTGTAACAAATTGTTTTATTGATTTCATCCCTAAACGTAGAATTTGTTCTTATTTTTTTTAAATAGATGATTTAAAAAAATCTCAAAATCCTTATACTCCAGTCAAAGCGTCATTTGACCTTGCGATGAGAGGCACTGTCTGTTTTTATTTCATGGATCGATAGGGGTATATTTAAAAGGCTTAAACCCAATTTCTCACCACCTGATCATTCTTTTTAGCGGAGTTATTCACAAAAATGCATTTTTTGGGATATTTTACTTCTAAGCTAATATCTTTGCTCCAGATTATCGTAGACCAAAAAATAAACATACATTCTCTTCCTTATAATATTTTCTATCGTTGTATATAATTTCATTGTATTTGAGTGAGTAAATATAAAATGGCAACCATTTAAAGTCAAATTCTTGTTGTTAAAAAACACATTTTTGTCATTATTTCGAAAAAAGCTTATATCATGATTGACATTTTTCCAACCTATTTTGTAGCCCTGTTCATGTCCTGCATTTTACAGAAAAAATCAGCTCTTTATCACCAAAGATGGCCGAGCTATTGATAAATGAACGCATGCAAAACCGGTGCGAAAACACCCAAAAATATCGTTTTTTGGGAATAACTCGACTTCAGAATGTCCTACGGCAAAAAATAAAGCAATGAATTGTTCGTTACAACATTTTCTATGAATTTAGTGCACAATCTTTTTGTTGAAACAAATAAAAAATAAGTAATATTAAGTCAAAGTCGTTTTTTTGTTTAGCAAACTCTTGCCTTATTATTTTGCAAACGGTGCGAGTATTGGCTAAGAAAATAAAATATTATTGTAGTCCTTTAAATTATCTACACTTAAAAAAAAAAATTAGCTCTCTATGACCCACACGAGCCGAGTAATTAATTTTTTAAAAAAGGTCCAAATGACCAACGAAAAAACATAAGACAAATTCTCTTATAACAAGAAACAATGAAAACAACCCCTCTCACTGAGAACTAGTATTCGAATCATAAACAAGGGAAATTTTTTTGAATTTTCGTACGGATTAATGCTTTCTTAAAATTATAATAGCTCGGCTCCCGTGGGTCGTAGAAAGCTAAATTTTTTTTTGAATTGTAGATAATTTAAAGGACTACAATAATATTTTATTTTCTTAGCCAATACTCGCACCGTTTGCAAAATAATAAGGCAAGAGTTTGCTAAACAAAAAAACGACTTTGACTTAATATAACTTATTTTTTATTTGTTTCAACAAAAATAATGTGCACCAAATCGATAGAAAATGTTGTAACGAACAATTAATAGCTTTATTTTTTGTTGTAGGACACTCTGAAGCCGAGTTATTCCCAAAAAACGATATTTTTGGGTGTTTTCGCACCGGTTTTGCATGCGTTCATTTATCAATAGCTCGGCCATCTTTGGTGATAAAGAGCTGATTTTTTCTGTAAAATGCAGGACATGAACAGGGCTACAAAATAGGTTGGAAAAATGTCAATCATGATATAAGCTTTTTTCGAAATAATGACAAAAATGTGTTTTTTAACAACAAGAATTTGACTTTAAAAGGTTGCCATTTTATATTTACTCACTCAAATACAATGAAATTATATACAACGATAGAAAATATTATAAGGAAGAGAATGTATGTTTATTTTTTGGTCTACGACAATCTGGAGCAAAGATATTAGCTTAGAAGTAAAATATCCCAAAAAATGCATTTTTGTGAATAACTCCGCTAAAAAGAATGATCAGGTGGTGAGAAATTGGGTTTAAGCCTTTTAAATATACCCCTATCGATCCATGAAATAAAAACTGACAGTGCCTCTCATCGCAAGGTGAGGCCTTTTTTTCCGACGCTTTGACTGGAGTATTAGTGTTTTTTTTTTTATTTTTTCTGTTAGACGCAATAAAAAAATATTTCAAAAAATATTTATTCATTGCGTTCTTGCAAAGTAATTTTTTCAAAGAAAAAAAAAAAAAAAAAAAAATCAAATCAATCAAACGGTTCGTTTTTCACCAAAAGATAAATCCTTGTGGAAATATAGAATTTGAAGGAGAAGGTACTTGCAAAACTCTTATTAAAAGGACCCCACATAAAAATTAAATAAAAAAAATTAATTAACCGTATATGAAAACATTACATCTATAACTTTTTGCCTTATTTGGTGATAAAAACTATGTCAAACCATAACTCTCACCAAATATTAATTCTGCTTTGGTATACAAATTTATCAAAAACAGCTACAAAAGGATACAACACAGAACACAACAGTTTCCTAACCAACAAATTTCAACCTTTTTTATAATGATTAATCCCATATCAAAACTTAAGGACAATACATATACTCAAACTTATAAATGGGTGAATGTGATAACTGAAAGTATTTATGTCAATTGCAGAAAAGATACGAACAAAAGTTAACAACTAAATATACTTCAATATAGAGTATAAAGTGTACATACGAACAATAACAAAGGAGCTATTCAAGAAAAAAGGGGCAGGGCTCAGTTAAGTTAAGTTAAAAAAAACTATAACACACAAAAGGACCACACCATAAGTTATATTGGATATGGCATCACAGGCAGCACATAGAGACTTTTTTTAGGACTTTTTGATTAATTGCTTCTTTTTCGTCTATTAAGGTCCTGTCGGCCGTCGTCCTTTGGGTAAGAATTCAATTCTTTATCTGGTCGTTATGTTTCAGCTCTTTAGTAAAAGCTATTCAAACTAGTACGAACACTCCATGACGCTTAATTGAATATTGGGTTTATTGTTAAATATTCAAATTTTGAAATAAAGTCAATCAAGTACTATTTACGTAGGTACATTAACTGAAAATCACACGTTTTCAATATTTTGTGTTAAACAATGAACCATGGATAAAAACTGCTGGAATCAAGGAAGTATTTCTATCAATGTTAATCTTCTTAAAGAATTTCGTCATTAGAAAGAGAAAAGGAGGAGAAATGCCAGTAATTTTTCTTTTGAAAATACCAACTTTTAAGAAGGATTATTATGATAGGAAATAAAATATCAAATTATTTCCAAAAAATTATTTTTAGAATTATTAATTCCATTTAAATTTTAAATCCTCTAAAATTTCTTGTTATCAAATGTCCTTTTTTTAAGGAATAACATACCATCACTTCCTTAAAACTGGGATGCAAAATATCTAACGAATACTTTTTCTGAGAAATTTGGAAAAGAAAATCCAAAGAATATGAGAGAGGAATGTTACTTTTCCTCTACCCAGATGCAAGAACAATAAAAAGAAACTTATAAGTGCTTTTTGTTTCCCAGGACGAAAAAGTTTGTCAATTTTATTGTTTTCCAAACTTGATATTCCGACAGGTAAATATAGCGGAAAGAATTATTGTAAAAATATCCGACCCCAATCAATGGATTCCAACTGTTTTGTATCTCTCGTCCTCTGCGCGATAGTCCTTATCGTTTGTTCTATGAGAACCTTTGCTTTACACAATATGAAAACCAATGGTTCACATGGGTCTTCGTCCTGTGTGTAATAACTCAATTGCACTCTCATGCAGATATGTGTACATATATATAAAACCACGATACCAAAAAAATCCATCAAAAAGAAAAAAACAAAAAAAAAAAACCAAAACCAAATAAATTCGCAACTTCAAAGAGTATCCAATATCCAATTTTGAGTATCTATCTACATGTGTAGGGTACATGGCAATGGCATTCGTTTTTCTGTGAATGTAAAAAAATATGTATTTCAGAGAGATCGGAGGAGAGTATTGTATGGTTGTAGCGGCGGTGACGCAACTTTTCGCCGAATTCCACCAAACTGAAGTCATCGACTTTACGGTCGTTCTGCTGGTCGGTGGTGGTGGTGCTGGTGGTGATGTGTATGAAACATTTTCATTGGGGAACAAATACACTACACTACACTTTTTACACATTTCGAGCTCCATCCGGACACTGATGTCATTGGGGTATATTTATTTTAGCTTTTTTTTCTGTGTTGGCTATTTGGTTGTTTTTTTTTTTGTTTTCTTTTGGAAATTCTTGAATTTTATTGGTTTTTTGCAATTGTTGTTGTTGTTTTTTACTGGTATTGCTACTACAACTTGGAGCTTGGATTTTGAGACACTTATTAGATTTATTGAAAGTTCTATCACAGTCTCGGTACTTTGTTAAAATATAGGAACTATCTATCGTTATCTGATAGATTCGATCTTTTTTTGCTAACATTGAGAATGGCGTGTTGAATAGGACACAACATTTTAGAAGTTTAGGGTTTTCTCTTTGGTCGAGATTTGTTACCAATTTGGTATCTTTATAGTCTATCGTATATTAGAGGTTTTTCTTTGCCATATGGGGTTTATTGTGTCAATATTGTGTCTCTAGGATAGTTGTACTTTTATTTGGTTTCGAACAAGAGGATTTAAAGGTCATAAAGAAAATCAATTCGTGTTGCTTTAAGGCCAGTTTTTTAGTGCTCGAAGTCATGTAATCCTGCAAATAAATAAAACTGTTCAGTTATGTCGACAAAAAATAAAGCTTTTTTTGTTAAAGTTGTTTGTTGAAGACATTTCAGTTGATTCAACAAATTTGGACCGATTATTTGGGTTTGACTTTTCATGAAAAACTGGGATCGGTAAGGCGTTGTAATTGTTATTTCTTCAGATTGAAAATTCATGTGAAAATGTATAAGAGATTCATAGTCCCCGTCAAAATGTTCAACGGAATTTGGTTGAGAGGGTACAAAGATATGCCTAGGTCACTTTGAAATTAGTTTTTAATGAAAGATTTGACCAAATTCAGTAATTGTTAATGAGAACTTTCACCTAAAAAGCCGAAAGAAGAGCGAAGTGCTCATCAAATATTTGATTATCGTACTGCAAATTCTCTATCAAGACTCAAACCCAATCCAATAGTTTGCTAAAGTTATGCTTCCACGCAATCCAAATTGGATTTAAACTGTCAAAGGAATTAATGAAAAATTTCAATGGTTTTAAATTTTTGTTTAAATTCTTTTCACGTAAAGTTTACACATTTTAAGCACAATAAACACAAAAAATGACACTTCTAGTGTATCCCTTTGTTTTTTTTTTTTTGTTCATTCAAAATTGTTTGTCCTTTTTATTCTTGACTTGAGCGCGTGTTTGAAAACAGTAATATCAAAATATTGTTCAACTAGCATGGTCGTTTGGAACATTAACCAACAAAATCCATTATTTCGAATTTCTATATTTTGTTTCTGCAATATTATTTCACAACAACAAAAAAAAAACAGGCAAAATAAAGTAATCGTATTTTTCTATGTTCATCGCATACATCTCTTTTTTTCACATAATTACTATCCACCTGACTCCAGGATTTTCCTTTTAACAAAAAAAAAAAAAAAAAATAAATAAATAAAAAAAAGCAAAGCATATTGAATAAGCTAAATATAATTGACGATTCGCATGCAACATATTATTATGACTAGGAGTTTTTTTTTGTTGTGTTACGATATCCGAACTACAAATTATATCGTTTTTTTTTATATTTCCTACAACTTTGAATAGTGTTTTCGAGTCATGTTTTTTTTTTATTTTGTTTTCTTTAATTTATTTTTTTCTTTCATAAAAAAAAGGATTTATCGATTTAAAATTAATTCTCACTAGAAATCATTTGCTATTGTTGCTGTTCGTAAGCGTAAGGAACAAATTGTTTCATTTGACTATTATGTACGATTCATGACTAGGACTTTAATGATTTTGCTGTTTTGTATTTGCTGACCTGTATTTGCATAACAAATATTTGATTTTCTTAAGGTCAGCTAGTAAAATGTGTCAATTAAGTCATAATTAATTAATTTTTTATCGAAGTTCCTTCAATAAATATCACAACACGAGCATTATTTAAACCACACTGAACCAAATCCTTACGTAAATACAACGAAAAAATTCGTTGAGCCAACGAAAATTTAATTAATTTTCAGCCGATGAAAAATTTAATTGGCTCAACGAAATGGCTTTCATACGTTAATGAAGAACTTCATCAATCAACGAAAACTGTAGTATTTTAATAAAATTTTTCATAAAAATTTTTGATCGAGAGTTAATGAATTTTTACATCACTTTACGAAATTTTTCATCGATTAACGTAAAATTTAATTAACCACGGTGATATTTTTCGTTAGTCAATGTATTTTTTGATTAATTTATGAAAGAACTTTCGTTAGCTAACGAATTTTTTCGTAAATTTAATGAACATTTTTATTAAATTACGAAAAAATATTTGTTAGCTAACGAAACTTTTCGTTGTATTAGTTGTATTTTTTTATTGGACTTGTTAAATTATTAATTTAATATAGTCCAAACCAAAAATTGGCGTTTCGACAAGGTTGAGCTCACTTAAGTCAACTGATGAGTCCGACTTATCGTGAGACACCTTGTCAATACGCAAATATTTTTTATATTCAGCTCAGCTTACATAGATTTTTAAACAAAAACCTAATGTGAACTATATAAAGCAAGATTCAATTTTTAATCATTAAAACAGAAATGCACCCAAGTCTACGTTTTTTTTTTGTAAGGCAACGATTTTTTTCGTTAACTGATGTATTTTTTCATAAGCCAATGTAATATTTCATTAGTATATGAAGAATTTTCATAAGCTTATGAAGATTTTCGTTAGCTAATGTTGAATTTCATAAGTTAATGAATTTTTTCGTTACTTAATTAAAACTTTAATAAAGTAAGGAAAAAATTCTTATTTTTATTCTTTAAAATGAGTATGAAATTTTTCGTTAATTGATGAATCTTTTCATTGAATTGGATTTTTTGGCACTAAAAAGGAAGAAAAAGTGTATGAAACGTTTTCATTAATTGATGAAGGTTTTCATATTACGAAAAATTACATATTTTCGTTGAGCCAACAAAAGTTTCGTTGGGCCAACGAAAATGTAGTGTATGAAACGATTTTCGTAATTTTACGAAATTTATTATTTTCAGTGCACTTTATCAAATTCTTATATGTTTTAAATAACAAGCGTTGACTCGATGAAAAACAATGATTATTTTTTGTATTGCGTATTGCGTGTTTCACAAACTTTAAATAAACAGGAAAGTTAACTTTGGAAAACAAATTTAAAAATGTCAAGAATGGTAGTTTTTAACTGTAGGTATAACATCCTTGCAAGGATACGTGATTTGTTTGTTCGAAGTAGTTTTGTCAAAATCGAAAAAAATAGTTTTTGTGTTTATGAGACATCAAATTCTACGAAATTTGTTATTTTGCATAATATCAAGATGAGAAATCAATGAGTTTATCATATCTTGTCATTTAATTTTCACATCCGAAGAACATAGGCCTTAATCAGCAAAAGGAAAATGAAAAAATTAAAGCACATATTATTACCTACCCTAAAACATTTAAGAGCTACAATTTGAAGTCAAGTTGAAGATTTTTACTCTCGACTTGCGTTTCTTCACTAAAAAATGACAGTTTCAACTTTTGATTCTCAACTCTTGATTTCGATTCTTAACTCTCCTGGTTTTCTCAACTTCCGAAAATAGTGGACGTTGAGAGAGGAAACTTGAGATTTTGTACCAAAACTTAATTTTTTTTAAATTGAAAATTAGTGAAAAAATGGCTGTTAAGAGATTTGCCATTAAAACTTAAAATATCCAAGTGTAATTCCACTTTAATTCTTTTCACTGATTGATATTTTCCAATAGTAGACAATTATTGTAATTTACCAATCAAATAATCAGACCATTTTCCGCTGGTTTTTTTATATCACTTCAAACGACACACACACATTTTTGGATAAACCTTCATTTGTTAAAAAGAAATTTTTTGCCAAATAAAACAGCTTACATATAATCCATACAAAATTATGATTTTAAATTATTTTCCAATTTGAACAAAAACTTAAAATATGACATACACGATTGCTTTTCAATCCTTGTATAAACTGTCACAAATATTCCAGGAATATTTTTTAAACTGAAAGTTGGTCAACTACTATTTTATAAACTCGAGAGTTGAGAAAAAATAGTGAAGAAAACAAATGTTCAACTTGTGTTTCAACTCTCGAATTGAAGTCAAATCTCAACTTCGCCAACTTTAGAGTTTGCTTCAAGTTGAGCAATAGTGAAGAAAATGGAATAGAAGAGAGATGATTTATAAAAACTAGAAAAAAAAAGTTGGAAACAATAGAGATCCCTGTGGCTTACCAAGAATTAATTTAAGGGTTTCAGAATTAAAAGTAGTTTTCTAATTTAGTGAAAAAGATTTTTTTTTAAGATTGCATGTTTTGCTCTAAATTTGATTGCGTATTTAATTTTGACTCCATAAAATGCAAAACAACACGCACTCGGGCTGTTGAGTTGGAAAACCAAACATCAAAAAGCTCCCTGTTTGAACACATTCTGCAAAAAAAATACTCGTAAACAAACACTTGTTGCAAGAGAAAGCGCAAGTTTCTGCAGAAAAAACTTACTTTTTTTGAAAGATATAATTGTTTTCTTTCTTTAAATAAAAACACTTTTTTCCCATCTTATACATCTCAAAATATATGGCTTATCTAAGTTAGTACTTAACACGAACAAAGAAGCTTTGATTTGGACTCTCAAAAAAAATTTAAATTTACATGTACAAAAAAAATATGCAGTTAGAATAATTATATTTTCTCTCCTGAATGTGAACCTAGCAAAAAAAATATCATAAGTTGTTTCTTTTCTTCAGTAAATGCTCTTTTAACCGGTAACTACAAATCTTACTCTCATTATTTGTTTTTACTTGCTCTATAGGGCAAGTATTGGTTTCGTGTCAAAAAAAAAATTCGAGGTTTTAATCAAAACTAACATTACGATGATGGAGAAGTCCAAAAAAGTGGGTTTCGTCATGACGTCCGTCGGTCTGTGCGTCTGTGCGTCTGTGCGTCGGTGCGTCCATCTGTACAAGTGGCTACAGCCTAAACGGGTAGACGGATTTTTTTGAAATTTGGTATGGATGTTTTTTTCGTAATTTCCAAGGTTGGTTTTTTTTTGTTTTTTAATATCTCGCTTAGAACGTATACCTCCCATACAAAATTTTCGAGTTATTGCAATTTTCTCGAAAACGGCTCTAACGATTTTGATTAAATTTAACACACGTAATGCTGTATATAGTTCTAACATAACTGCGTTTTTAGTTTTTCTCAAAAAATGCGGATAGTGGAAATATGGTCTTTACGATTTTTTAAATCGCGGATGTCGGCTCTTCCCGTACATCATTATGGAGTTATTGCAATTTTCTCAAAAATGGCTCTAATGATTTTGATAAAATTTAGCATACGTAATATTCGAAGTAATTGCAGTAAAACTGCCGTTTTAGTTTTTCTCAAAAAAGTCAAGTCAAATAAAAACTAAATTTTATTTTTTCCCCAACCAAATTTCTTAAAAAGTATATAGAGGCAGCTCTTATAATCTACAAGTAAGCTAACATAAAAGTGCTTTGAACTGCAAGAGCAAGTACGTGCGGCCCCAGTCGTGCATTTTATTTTTTATTGATCTTCTGAGGATCTCTGACAACAGAAATTTGAACTTTATCATAAATTAACTGTCGATTCATTCATTTAGACTTATTACCTTTAATTTGGCATACTTGCTTTACATTTTTGGAAAAATTTTTTTATTGATTTCTTTCCACTAGTCGCCGCACTGTGTAGCGGTAAGATCTCGATAAGTTTACGGAAAATGCACTGCTAACAGAAATAACACTTGTGGCAATAGATTTATAGTATGGAAGAACTGAATATTCTTTTAAATTTTTACGCGCAAAAAGTATTTTTGGCTAAGACTGAGATCAAACTTGAATTGTGAGCTTCAGCTTAAGTAATTAAGCTATACAGAAAGTACTAGGCCTTCAAGTCGAAAATTCCGTACGGAAATATAACTGTTATTCCTACACTGATTCACTGTAGTTGGCATGCCTCGATTTAAAGCCTTAAAATTATTATAATCTCTAAATTTATTACAGTTGATAGCTTTAAAACAATTAAATCTTGCTTCCTCCTTATTCTTGATACGGCAACCCTTTTTGTTTTGGTTTGCATTTGTGAAAGCTTTACATATTTTTAAAAATTGTGTTTTCTAACTGGCATGCAATTCAACAATGAATAGAGAAAGTACATTCTATTAAATGAACAATTGCATGCATATTTATTTTATTTCTTTTTGTTAGTGTGTGTTTGTGTGGATTTCCTTTTGGTCCCATTGTTATTACATTCATCCTAGCTAAACAGTTTCATATAACCAGAGGGAACAAATACACCAACAGCAACAACAACAACAATAAAAAAAATTTCATTTGGTCCTGGAGAATGAAAAAAAAATCTATTGCAGGACTAGACCAGAGTAGGTACCTATACAAAACTCTCCAGGTGGCTTATTGTGTTGTAATAGTCCTCAATTTCAAGTGCAGTGTATATACACTGTGGACTCGTGGACATGCTAGAATTTATTCGTTCTTTGTCCAAAGATTGCAAGCAACTTCTCTCTCTCTCTTACTCTCTGATGTTGTGTAAAAGTATAAAGTTTTAAAGGACTCCTAGAGTATATGTACAACTCTGTTGAAGGGTTATAGATTAAATGGGTTACAAGTTTTTAAGTCTTACAGCATGTGAAACTGGATGTGGACTTTACGCTTGACAATAGTTCTTTTTTTTCTATGTTTCGTTTTGTTCTCTTTTTCTTTCTCTATTTATTTTGAACGTAGAAAATATAGTTGTCTGTTGTGAACTATGAAATCTACTTTTGGTTTATTTGAAAAGCTTCATCGTTGTTTTTTTTTCTATTTTTTTAAACTCCTGAGAGATTTGTGGTTTTATTTTCTTATCTTCTAGCCAATTTTTGCTTATACATATTGGTTTTTTCAATGTTTTTTGTTGTAGGGATATTTTTTAGTATTTACTGTGCTGTGGGGAGAGTTCAAATAGATTTTGTACTTTTTTAAGGGCTTGGAATATCTTTTGGAGATAAATTAAGTTTACGCTTAAATAGTTTTGTAGTATTTTCAGTAATTGGGTTCTATAGAATTTTGAGGATTTTCAAATTGCATTTCTGATGGTATTGGATTTTGTTTCCTTTTTTTTTTCTATTAGCTTACTTTAAAGATATTGGTACGAATGAAATATGCTATACCATTTAACGGATTCAACTTGTAAGTAACGAACAATTGCCATCAAAAGAATCAATAAAGTTTGACGAATTTTTGTATTTAGTGTAGGTATGGAAATATTGTAGTTATCAGTTTTTTTGAAATACTTTGAAAAACGTTTACCTATTTTCTACTTATTATTTTTGAAATGTTTTTTAATATGGAAACGTTAGAGTTAAATGTTTTACAACATTATAAAATAATTCCATAACATAATAAAATTAAATAAAATAAAATAAAATAAAATAAAATAAAATAAAAACTCAGAATGGATGTTTATATGCAGATTTTCGGTCAGACGAATACTGAAGGACAAGGTCTTGAGTTGCGACGTTTTCGATTCAGGCCAAGTTCTACCATATTTCCCGTTACTTAGTGGAACTAAATTCCCCTGTCTTTCCATTTATAAAGGTGATAATTTAACTTCCAACCAAATCGACAGCATTGCAATTAAATCCAGCATACTAAGTGTTTGAAGTAAAGGAGATTCACAGAAATTAGGTGCATGAGTTAGAGAGAGAGGTGCATGAGCCAGGAGATGAATAATAACAGAATTCACTACTTGCCCTGGAGCCTGTAGATTGCGATGGTAGTGAATATACAGAAGCAATAATACAATTTTGGAGATACCAACTATTGGATTGTGAATGTGTCAAAATATCCACAAACGTGTATGGTGACTTTTCAGATAAAGCTGCAGAATTGTCGCTAGTTCAATAATGTTGGAAGAGTTTCAACCGAAACATGCAAAACACTAGTCCGTCAGAGACTACACGAAACAGACGAGAATGTGAAATTGAAGATCGCCAGTTTGAGTTCGAACTGACTGGAAGAGATTATTGAATGACATTAAAAGTAGGTAAGCAAGTAAGTTCAACGCAATGTAACATAAAACTTATCTGCACTTTCCTGAAGAACTTACTCGAATCAGAAAACTGACAAAAATTATAAACTACCGTTTTCGACTTATTCCATAAACATAAAAATATTAATGTATCGTTGTTTGGATATATTAATCTACTACTTAAATCTAATTTTTTAAATATTGCGACCCAACTTTGAGATTTTATCCACTTACAGAAGTTTGATACGTTTCTACAAAATTTGTTATTGTTATTTTTGTTGAAAAATCGAAACAATCCTAATCCTTAAACTGCTCGAGTAAAACCAAAATAAATCTCCTTTCCCAAAAGATTTTAACTTAGCTTGCATTTCTTTAAATTCCATAAGTCTTTCAATTTGTCTTTAAATTTACTGAACCTCCTCCAAGATTTTCCATTGATTAATTTTTGGACTTTTTTTTTCAAGATCAGTAGTTATTGGTTGGATTTTCGAAAACTTAAAAAAAAAAAAAAAGAAGAACTGTGGTTCTTCTTCAATTTTCTGGCTCAACAAATCGCATTTAAAGATTTGCGTCGTGAGCGTTAAAATCCCCACAATAAATATCAATGCACCAAACCCATAAAGAAAAGTTATTTTAGTCCTTTAGAATCTCTATACTTTTCTTATCCTTTCTTCTCTATTTTTTTTTCACTTCTATATATAAACTCACTCAATGCAATATTTTTTTTCCTTTTATATCCTTCTCAATGTGCAATACCAACCACCACCTCATTTTCGTCCTTTCCATTCCAATCTTGTCATTTCCATTAAAAAAAAAAGAAAAAACCAACAACAAGAAATTTTATATACATATATGTATGTACTTCGTACATTCTTCTCTAACGATCGAAGGAAAACAAATTTAAAATTAATGCAAACTGTAAACAATATTTATTTGCTGTTGTGTTATATATATTTTTTTTTCTTTTGCTCAATGAAAATGAGAAGCAGGAGAAAAAAAAAAAACTATAAAACTAAAGCACACGATGACGAGGACGACAACGTTGCAAAGAAGCCAACAGTGGCAGCAGAAAGAGATAACAAGGAAATAGGCACATTATCCTTGCAAAACCAACACATAGTTAGCTACTAGTTCTCTGGCTGGTGTTGGTTGGTGTAGTAGTGGTAAAGCATAGAAAATAAGAAAAAAAAAATTAAAAAAAATACAATTTTTCTCATACTAAAAAAAAAAATTGCAGCACAAAATGCGACGGAGAAGTACCAACTTTGTAATTAGAATCAACGCAAACAGGACATGAAAACAGCCAGCAAAAGGAGGCAGAGGAGAAAATACACGTTATAACAGTGTGTATAGAGAATAGAGTGCAAGCAGCAAGTAGCAAAGTAGGCACACGAAGTAGTACTTGTATTATACCCACCACTGGACTTGTTCTATTATTATAGCGCGCCGTACGGTGTGCGGTATGTATGTACGGGGAGCTCAGGCTAGTATATGCATGTCTTGGCTCTTGATTCAAAAATCTACAAGGACGATGCAATAGAACAAGACAATGAGTAGAAGCAATAAAAAAAAAATAACAAAAAAAGGACGAAGAACATAAAAAATATAATAAAAAAAAAATGGAAGATGGAAATATGGGGGAATGATGGCTAGGCCATCAGGCTAGAAGAAGGATACACTACTATAGGATCACTCGTTGCACGTCCTTCTTCATCGTCTCCAAACAACGAAACAGTAAGTGGATACACATAGAACAGAGGAGACGAGTACGTATAGAACACTTGGCTCATGGACACCTGCAACGTTAGCAAGCCAGCATAGTAAGGACGACACGACCATATCATAGCGAATGGCGAACAGAGAAGTAGAGTAGAACAACAGCAGCTAGGCAAGAGTTAAGAATCAAAAAAATATTTACACTGGTGTGCGATGAGTTTGAAACAAAAAAAAAAAAATGTATCATTGATTGGAGTTATCCTTCGAGATTTGTCGTGTAGTAGAATAAAAAAGCTTTCCTTTGAGAAAGATAATGTAAGAAAGGAATTATACTAAGAACAGATTTATTTTAAAATTCGATTTATAAGGAAATCATAATCATGGATAAGGAAGAACTCTTTGTTTTCAATATTTCTTAAGGAAGTTTTTTTTTGTCTTTAACACGTTTTATTATATTATAGTTTTACCTTATTTTTTTTTTTAATATTTTCAGTTCGATAAAAAAAAGATGGAACCCAACATCAAAAACGTTGATACCTGCGCCAAATTTCACCTGTTAACTTTAAATATCGATTTCTTAGGCTGTTTTTTTGGATCAAGATTTTCTGATAAGACCGGATTGAAATTCCTTTTAGAGTGGGCGGGCGGCTACTGCTGAAACGCTGGCTGTACTCATTAAGCTAAAGACACTTTCAAATTAGCAGTGAAAGACGACTATATTATGTAGTTACGAAATCCACAGGTCTTCCCGTCTGCATCCTTAAACTATTGGCGAGGTAAAGTGCACTGTGCATCTCATAGAGCTATTTTTTTTTTGGCTCGATGAGCACAGTGTTTCTGCAGGGGCCGCACAGTGTGTAAATTTGCCAATTTGAGTGGTTCCAGGTACACTTATTTTTTTTCTATGTAAACTAGTTTCATTACCTATGTTAAATATGTAGAATTGTATGTATGTATTTCTTGAGTGTTTTTATAAATTTTAGAAGATATAGATCTTATTATATGTCCGATATGTGGTATACAAATGCATAGATTATGTACCATAATAATAGGAAGAGCCGACATCGATCAATCGATTTTGGAAAGTTGTTTCTCAAACTATCTATATCTCGAAAACGAAGCGAGGTATCGAAAAATTTTGTTTAATCTTTGCGTCTTATTTTGTCAACCAGAATCTAAAAAATAGGGTTTTTGCCCGACTTCTAATAGCTGGTGAAAAACATTGCCTGCAATTAAATTTCCGTGTATGCGTGCAGATTGCACACTTTGCGCGTCCATCCTTTGTTCTGTTATAATATTATTTAACCATCAAGAATGTCTCTATTGTCTTAACTGAAGTGATATTCTTAAAAGTAAGGTATAACTCTAATACTTTGAAGCTTTAACAGAAAAAGCTAGTTTACCGCCAAACATAAATGGATCGATTTTCGTCAAAAGCAATTTTCTTCAAAAAGTGTATTTAAATGCATGTGCAATAGGTGCAGTCTCGTAACGTTTTGCTACAAACCACTAGAACTCGGTGATATGAATTTCATATATATTTGGAATGCCCACATCTGCCAAGGAATGTATTTGGTCGTAACTTTCCTCAGGGCTGCAAATTAAACTATTTCAAAAGGAAAAACTCAATTTGCTTTTATCTTTTTTCTAATTTTGTTCTTCTTTGAGAACTTTTTCAGGAACAAAATTGCTGGAGAAATTTTTAATGCCATTTTAGCATTATGAAAGATTTTCTATAAAATTCTCACTTTCATAATATTGCGTTCTACTTTTCTTCTTGCAAGTTTCAGTACGAGAAGTTAAGACAAATAACAAACATAATTTAGTACCTTAGTAAATATTTTTAAAGAATTTCGAAGGGCCAAATTGTCAACATTATTAATGGTTCGAAAATTTATCCTGATGAGCGATTTGATCTTAGACGTTATAGTGTCTTTTTGCACTTAAAGTATTCTTTATCTTTAAAAAAAACCTGAAAACACTTTTGAGCATTATAAGTTCAGAATAAGTTAGAAAAACCAATATGCAAAAAATCGAATCTAAGAGGACCATTTTTTCGAAGTTTTTCCAGTTTCTCCCAATAAGTCTCAGATTTTCAAAAAAAATCGATTTTTCAAAATAGTACAACTCTTCAGTTATATTTTCCCAAAATTTCAATTTTGCTGAAACTCTTTATCTCTAAACACAATTTGTGCTAATGGGGTGATCGCACTTTTTTTAAGTATCATTTTGTAGTCTCTGTAGACTTCAAAATTTGACAACGTAATGAATACAGAAACATTTAAACAAAAAGTGACAACTTTGCCAAAAATTCAATATTAATTTTGTTGTGTTCTCTTGAACAAAATAACACATTACAATAATATAAATAACAATAAAAAAGTACATTTTTAAATCGGTAAGTGACTTAATTTTGATTATATTCGAAAATGGCTTTTTAGTTGTTTAAGTTTTTTTTGGTTTTATGAATCCTAAGAACGTTTTGATAGATTTTTGTTTTTTCAACTTTACTGTATTCACATCCATCGTCACTATTGTTTTACTCTTGCTGCACCAGAACGATAGTTTCAAGTAGAATCCTTCCTATAGCCGGCTACATAGATTGCTTGCATTTATTTTTATCCTGCAGGATTTTGTATTGTGGCTAGCGACCTTTCTAAATTCTAAATTCTACTGCATTCAATTTTATTCTTACTCCTTTTGTATTAGTTTTTTTTTCTGCTGTTGTTGTTGTTTTATATTATATTTGGTTAGAAACTTTGCATTTTAATAGGAAAGAGTTGACAGGCGATACCTCGCCCAAAAGTGATTAGAGTCCTTTATCTTTTGCGCGGGTTGACTTATAAACGACCATTGAAGTATTTAACTATAGGTACTACGAGCAGAGTTGGGGAATTATTTTTGCTGTATGTAAATTTATTCCACAAAAAGAGTGTGAGACTATTTTTTAAACCAAGTCCTACTCACAGTTAAAAGGATGAAGGTTTTTAACAAATCAACATCGTAACAGTTTTTTTTTTTCTTTTAAAAGTTTTTTTTTTCGAAGTTAAATTGAAACGCATGCTAAGAGGATGAATATAATATATGCATCCACTAGAAAATGAAAATAAAATAAACAATATTATTATTTAACCTACCATTTTTTCTGCCTTCATGTTTTTTTCGTGCTTTTGTTGTTGTTCTGTGTGAAACTTGTTAACTTTGTTAAGTGTGTAGGGCTATGCATTACATAAATTAATTCGAATTCCACCATTTTTTTTTTATTTCACTTCCTTCCGTCCCTTGGGGCTTTTGTGATGTGTTTTTGAGAGCTCTGGAAGTATACAAAAAAACACAAAAAAAAAAAAATGAAATTGTTGATGAATGATTTAATTTGCGTTTTATAGAGTAAATAGTAATACGTATTCGGTCATGGGATTTTTGTTTTTTTTTTTTGTTGTGTTTTTTATTTTGTTTTAAGTAATTTAATGAAAATTTAATTTTTTGTTGAGTACATATCTATTTTAAGTGCCGTAAAAAAAAAATCACACAAACTTTAAGTGTGCTCACATTAAAATTAATTTAAGGCATTTTTTTTGCTGCTGCTGTTGTTATTTTTAAATAGCATAAGTAAATATCTAGATAGTGTCTGGATGGCGCAATGGTTTATGATCAGATAGGGAAGGGTTTACGATTTATCCAAGCGAGATATAGTAAAAGGGCAGTGATTACAATTTTGTTTTAACGAATACAAATTGTGTGGAAATGAGATATTTAATTATCAGTTAATGGCGCACGATGTAACTGGTAATTTATATGGCACAATATTGTAAATCACAATTTTCCTGTCATGGCTCTTTATAAAGAAGAAGAGAAAGTGAAGTTGTTTTCATTGGTTAATGTCCATGAGAAGATTGTCTACATTTATTATTCAAGATTTCTATTTTTGATTACTTGTAAGATTGATGGGATCTACTCCTCTACATAGTAAGGGGTTGTTAATTGGAGTACCTACTTTAAATGAGTTTAAAAGATTGATTGTCTACTGTTGCTTCTTTAGACTGTATGTTTTGTTTATTTATTGATGTAGGAAATGGTGTATATTAGATATTTTGAATGAAACATAAGGTTCTCTTCTCATCAATGACAAAAAGTTTGAGAAAAATAATGAAAAAATCAATTCTTTGAAATATTTAATATTTTTTCTTTAAAGAACCCTTTAAGTTATCTCATGAATATTAAGAATTTTTGCAAATCAATAAAATCGTGGCCTTAATTTTTGAAGTTCGGCTTCGTTTTATGTTCAGTTAATTTAAGCATTTTTGAAGTCTATTACTAAAAAGCCAAAACATATTTGCCGAAATACAATAATATATTCAAATAGCCGATCAAGTTACTTGTCGCCTTTTAGTTTTTTTTTTATTGAATATGAACAGTTTTACCCTATATCCTTGCCCTGCAGAATGAACTGGCAACGAAATAGACATAAAACTTACAAGTTTGAAAAGCTTAAATCTGATCAAAGTTTTCTGCGTTAGATCAATGGATTCCCCATAAAACACGAATTGTCAAACGGAAATCATTCTTTCGTAAAATTTCATCCCTATAAAACACGAGATAATTCTCGTGTAGTTTTAATTGGTATTGTTTTTTTTAGAGGTATAGTAAGACTGACTAGTTGAAATGATAGTAACGAAGTAGTCATGCAATATGTTCAGAAAAAGTTCTTGAGTCAGTTTAAAACAATTTTTCCAATTAAAGAAGCTTCTGAAACTTTAATAGCTACAAGTAGATTTGTATTGATTGGCAACCAAGTTTAAACTCGATTGCATATATTTTTAACTGCATATCCTACCTATTGCCAATTATTCGAAATTAAAGTAGATCAAGTTACAGTTTCCCAATTATTACATACGTTTCTGACCAATTAACTTTTGACCAATTGTTAAAATGTTGCAGGTTATAATTAATGATTTTAGATTTGCAATGTGGATAGAAATCACATCTATGGCAATAACAAAAAAAAAATCCATATTTTATAGAGAAATTGTAAAGTTCACTTCTCGTTAACAATTTAACAAACACATACAACGAAAATAGAAAGTGTTATACATTTTCATAAAACTTATTTACCTCAAGTATACGTCATATAGCTCGGTATATAACCTTTTTCTTGATTAGCTAAACCTTTATTTCTGTTCTACTAATTTTCTAGCAACGAGCACGAAACCAAACACTACTTCTAAAGAAGTGGTTGATGAGGGTAACCGCAACCGCAGTATAAAAAGTTGCCCTTTTCTAAAACTCGTTCAAAAACATAAGAGAAAGAATTTCAAAGCAAAATACTTTGAAAACCTAAGGTTACAACCATGTCTAGTACAACAATGTTATAATTTTTTTTGTTTGCATTTAATACCGCCACTTGTTTAATGAATTAATAAATCTTTTTTAACAATATTCCGATGATATTTTGATAAAATTATTACTGAAACCAAAATGTATGAATTTAATATGATAGTTCATTTACATGCAAATAAAACTCACATTTCACCATATCATTGTCATTAAATCTCCTTTTGGCAACTTGAACATAACTAACCAACCCTCAAATGTAACCTACACACACAGCATCTCTCCCCAAAACAACGTTATCATATCCCAGTAACAAAAGTAATTTCCAAGTCAATAGTTGGCAGCGCCACTTTGTTTCGCCTTTTGGCAAAATTTGAAATATAGATTTAATTTTCTGAATTAAATAAGTTCGCCTGCAAGCAAAACCACCCAAAACCACTTACGGTACACCACCACAGATGGAGCATAAAATAACACAACACAAACTTACACAAAACCCCCAAAAAATATGTAAGTAGGTATATCGTACTGGTTGGTATACGAAAACATGAGTCTAGCCCTTTTGACGCCAAAAGCGTGTGTGGTTTCTGGCTTCCTTATCCGTGGTGTATACATTATAGCCAAATCCAATCCAAGAAGATGAAAATATACAAATAAAATATATTTTTAGAGGTATATCACCAACATTCTAACCAACACCACATAAAAGATACATTTCCACAGTAACACCACTTAGTAAAAAACATTCCAACATTAACATAGTCATTAACATATTTAACATGTAATAATAATACAAAATGTTTAAGATGGTTGAGATGATGCTTTTTGATGAAAATAACACTCAATTACTTAAGACAATTTTTTTTGTTGTTGTCGCTTTTTTTGAATAAATTATATCACTCTCTCTAAGAAGTGGCTGTATCTTTTTCTGGATGATTGGGGGTTATTATGTTGTTTTGTCGCATATTTTATGTCAAAAATTACAAAGTTTTAATTTGCTACTAGGTTAACCTTTATGTCAATCTGTCAGAAATGTCCCTTAGAGAAATGTTGTGGTTTATTTTGAAAATTAAACTCGGAAATTTAAAAGGTTTTTTTTAGTGGTTTGACCTTACCGAGGGGATAGGATTTTTTTTTTTAAATTTAAGGTATTACATTGACTTTCATAAAATAAAAGGTAAATATTTAAAAGTTTGGGAAAATCAAAAATTAAAGGACACATATTTTCCAAAAATATTTAAAAAAAAGTAAGTTGAGTTCAAATCTGTTGCTCGTTCTATGTTATTAATGGTAGTTTTCAAAATATTTGAATTTAAACATATTTAAAGTATAAGTGTTGCCAATGTTTCTGAATATTATTTTTTTACCGATCACAAGTTCGTCAAAGCAAAAGGAAATATGTATATAAATCTTTCCATGCGATGATTTTTTTCTCGATAAGACTAAATTTTAACTTTTATTTTGTAATTTATAAGGGTTCTTACAAAAAGTGAGTAAACAAAATCACGTAGAAATAAATTGAATAAAGTTAAAGCAGCATAAATGTTTCCATTATCGACCTATTTCCTATCACTTGATTTTTTGAGTTGTTGGAGAATATTATTAGAGTAATTGACCGTCAAAAACCTGGTCGCTTGCAAATTTTCAGGACTCCGTAAGCTGTCAATGAAATGCAGGCTTGAATCAGATGAAAACCACTGAAAAATAAAATATCTTATTGCTAATATTGTAAAAGACAACATCCCTCAAATGTAAATAGAATGGTGAAAGTTACCTATCACGAAGTTACTGACCTGAATTTATGTGAGAAAGAAGTCAAAACTTCGGTAAAAGTTTATCAAACGATGATTTTAGAATATTTGTAAGATCTTTCTGCCAGTCAATACCAACAAGATTCAACTTCAGTTCACAAGGTAAAAAATGAAACGAGAGTGGTATCATAAGATGACTAACAACCAAATTTCTAGTCGTTTGATTCCAAGTTATGGTGTCTGTTATAGTGGGAAAAGCCTGCTCTACTCGAGAGCTATTGAACATTTTTGCAACAAACTATATCCGTTTTGCAATCGATGATTAACCAGGACATATCGGACGGGTATTTTGAATTAGTTTTTGTATGAAGATCCACTAACAAACCGTGAACCCTTTATCGCGACAAAGGAGTAAATGTAAAGATAAAACAAGCAGACAAAATCGGTTCAACCAAAGTAGAAAAAAAGAACGTAAATGCTCCAGCCAAGATGGTCCTCCGATTCCAGCCCCCAATTTTAAGAGAGCAAGGAAAACCGAAACTTTATGAGTTATGACTAACTGATAGCGGATACCCGAACAAACGATTAAGGAGACTGAAAGATTCACACCAGAAACATTGAACCATAGACAGCCGCCATGTCGCTAAAAAAAATCAAGGTGAAATTTTGTTGGAAGAGTTTTGTTGACAGTTGACGAATCAGAAAAACGAAACTAGCCTCTAACGTTTCCCATATTTTAACGATTTAACGATATTTTTATTGAACAGTTATTATATACAATTTTTATAAAGCTAGTTATCTAAAAATGTAGGTACATTGATTATATTAGTAATATGTTGGCAAAAAAGGGGCCCAACGTTTTTACATTGTTTTTTTTTTTAAGCTAAATTTACAGTTAATTGTCATTGTGTTTGTTTTAAATAATAATTCTGGTGGCAGCTTCTTAACTCAGGTTGTTCAGGTCCGGTTGTCATTGTACAGGCTGGATTAGGGAGAGGTGAGGCTTTCAGTTTCAGCCACGATAGTGAGCTGACCCAGGATCAGCGTAGAAGGGGATGTTCTCTTCGTCGTTGGTTGATATCAAATCCTCATCCAAAAGTTCTTTAGCTTCTAAGTACCGCTGGTTAGGATGTCTTGGCTGGTTCATAATTCTTCCTATTATTGGGTTTTGTAGGCATCTTCTGCTTGATTGGATAAGATATTTGTCGAGTTTTATAATTTTGGCTTTTTCATACAGTCTCTTGTTGCTGACGTGTTTCCTGCGTATCCTGTCGTAGTGCATGCCTGTACAGATCCTTAAGATCTTCCTCTCCAGTATTGCTAACTTGTTTAGATGGGATTTTGTCACCGTGAACCAGATAGGAAAACAGTGGGTGATGATAGGCCTGATGAGCTGCTTGTACAGGAGAAGCTTTGTCTTTTGGCTGAGTCCGTTTCCAATATTGAGATTTCAAAATTACGTACTTTTTACGATGAAATTTCTCCTGGTAGAAAAATTTATCAGTCTCAGCTGCTGCCGTGTCGTCAAAAATGGTAGCTGGTCACTGAAGTCTAATTCATTATCGTCGAAATGGGGCACAACTATTAGAATGTGTCCTAAAGTTTTTCTCTATTGTAATAAAACTATGTTACACTCTACTCTACATATTAGAAAATCTTCATTTTTTGTTAATTTATGCTAACTTTTATTGATTTAGAATGTAAACAAACTTTTCATCTAAAATATATATATAAATTTCCAACTAAATCCCTTCTAAGTCACCGAACTTATTTCCTTTTAAGAACTTTCTAAGAAATTCCCATAAAAATTTACAAAACTTTTTAAAACCACAACAACAACAACATCCGCATCTACAAAAATTTCCATTCAAAGAATTTCCATTGACAAAACATAAGTCTCTGGTAAACCTAAGCCCTCTTAAAAACCTCTACCTTTAAATGATAATAATGCAACTTGCACATAAAAATGTATATTCAATTGGAAGAAAACTTCATTTGCAGAGAACGGAAATGGTGCTGAAACTTTTATTTTCGAATTAATTTCAACTAAAGATTAATTCTGGAACTAAAGAAAATCCATTAAGAAAGCTATATATGAACGATCTCAACCAACCCGCAAGCCTTGTCCCCAAGCTCGTCAATATTTACAACAAAAAAAAAATTAAAATTTACCATAATAGAAAGAAAGAGAGACAGAAAAGGATAGACCAAGAAGGGAAGAAGAGAACAAAGTTGTTATATAGAAGATGGCGGCTGATATTAAAAGGACAATTCCTTGAACTAAATAAAATATATAAACCCAACATATGAGAACAATGTAGTTCAACATTGTGTTTTATATTATGTCGTCGTCGTCGTTCTCGTTGTTGTCGTCGACGTCTTCATCGTCATCGTCGTCCTCATTGTCGTTGTCCTTACATCACTCATTTGCTTGAATGCGCCAAGGAGCCAGATTCTCATAAATAATGACCAAAATGGGGACTGCATACAAGAAGAAGAAGAAGCGAATGAACATATGTAGTAACATGGTGGCGCATACAAAATGGCTGAAATTGAGTCGAGTCAAGACGACTTTTGTGTGATAAAAGTTTTTTCGGCTTGCAGTGTGTTATTCTAACCAAAAACTAAACCAAAACCAACCGAAGCGAAACGAGAAACGAAACTTCCAAAACCCCTTTAGGGGGCTTACTTTTATAGGTATAAACATCACAAAAGAACTTGAAGAAAAGTCATAGCATACATATTACCCCATCATTGGCATGAATTTGAAACTCATTTTGGTGCCGAAACCTGCGCCACATTACAATGGAGAGGGTTTTTGGGGCTGGGAATCTTCTTGTGTAACACACAAAAGTTGGGGCTCGGTCTCTTGTTGTGGCACGACTGCTGTGACAATTCAAACAATTCAAACTTATTCACAAGTCCTTTCCTAACACACACAAATCCTGAATTGTGTTGGCTTAAAATTTAAAGCCATAGTCCGCTGCCGCTACATTTAAATTTCATTTTAGCATAGTGCACCTTAAGTTTGATGCAAGCTCTTCTACCCGCTTGCTTGTCTCGCTTCTATCGCGGTGACATGTGTCCTTTTGTGTTTATTGCTAGAGAGATGGTTTCCCATGTGAGTATGTGTGTGTGTGTGGGAGAGAGTGTGTGTTTCTGTGCACACAGGAGGAACTAATTTAAAATGTCCTTAGAACTTTGACACACCATATACCTGTGAGAGGGGATATGTGTACCTTATGCTAATTAAAACTCTGATTCCGCATATACACATATATCTGCTATAAAGGTAGACAAAATGATGGCAGGTGTGGGGGGGAGGAAGAAACGGGTAAACGACAGGGAGGTCGGTTCTCGAAGTCCTTGTTGTTGGTTGGGTCGGGTCGAGCCGAGTTGAATCGGATCAGGCAGGTGGTAACGTATACCTAACCTAACAGCATCTACACGTAGATGGGTTTAGGTTGTGTTTCTCAAATTGTTGAGGTAAACCGTAAATAATGAATGAAATTAACACAACGCACATAGCGAAAGAGAGAGAGAATGATATCCCTGGAATAGTTGCGACGAGGACAACCGACAGCGATCAACAACGATGAACCATTCAAATGTGTTTGCTTGTTTGTTTGTGTATATGTGGTGTCGAAGTCCTCGTTGTCATCAATTTCAGACGCGATTTTTTCCACCTTTCCGTCGTTCCTTCCTATTTTTTTTTTTTTACCTTTAACTTTATTTTCATTCTAAATGTCCTGCATTTGCATGACTGTGGAATTTCAAATGGTTTGGTTGTTCTCGTCTCTGGCTCACTCTCATTTAAACCGATTTCAGAATAAAATTAGAACAGCAGTTGTAGACAGATTGGTGCTTACTTAAGTAGAGCTTTTGGCATGGAGTAACTATCGTCAGTCGTCCTCGTCAGAAGGATGAATATGCAGGACAACGTTTTGAAGTTATATTGGAGTGGAATACAGACTCGTAAGGTAGATATAATGTCTGTGTGGTGGTGCGATAATTTTGCAGTCAGAGCAGATATACGATAATGTGAGTTCAGTGCTAAAGTATGCGGTTTTTGTTTTTTATTTGTTTTTCTTTCTTCTTGTTTTTTTTTTGTCAAGCTTCTCATTTTCATTTAGATTTTGTGATGATGATGATGACGCACCTGCACAACAGGGTGATAAAAAAAATATGAAAATATTCTATCCACGAAGAGAAAAAAGTGTCATTTTTGGGGAATGTTTTCCTTTTTTCTAGGTAAGCCTCACGATTAAGCGTTTTTTTTTTTTTTTTTTTTTTGTTAGAAAGCCGTTGTATAAATTATATTGGGAATTTCGCGAATACAAATTTCCCTTGGAATGTTCTTCTTCTTTTAACCATGGGAACCTTAATGATGCCCAAATGTTTTTCTCGGAATTTTTTGGTTGTGACAGTAAATTTTTCTGGAGGTTTGGCTGTCATGTGATAAGAATTTTTCGTCCAAAATGTATCTAATGGAGGTACTTTAAAATGGCAATAGTAACACCAGTGTTGACAGATTTGAATCGTTCATTTAGACTTCTTAATTCCAAAAGTATCTCCCAGGGTGATGTAGCACCGAGAAAAACTGCTTGACAAATATCAATATAAGCCAAGCGGTTATAAAAGGGGATTTAAATACAACTAGTCCCTGCACAGGACAAATCATCATGACCAACTTATCATAGGGAACATTTTATCAAGAAAAATATATTTAAAAAACAAATAAAAACAATATCCACCAAAAAGTGTGCCTTCCCTAAAAAAAGAACATTAAAATAAATTTATCAAATTTATCACGACTTGTCTCATGAGCTGTCCATGATGAGTTGTCCTATGATAATATGTGTTGGGAGTTATAAATTTTCAAATGCATGCATTCAAGCATTGGCTCTCAACGTGGGGCTCAATTTTTTTTAGAAATAAATGGCGCCCAACGATTGAAAACTGATTGAATTAAAGCAAAAACAAAGAAATTTTGTTTGTTTGTCTTCAGACTTAAGCAAGCATGTCGAAGTGAACGCAAAAACTTCCTTGGCTTTATTGAATAAGCTAGTTTTGTTTTTATTTCATGAAGAACTCTAAAACGGTCTTGAGCAACTATCAAATCTTACAGCGTATTTCTAGTTAAATGTCTTTAAGCTTACGCATTTGCCTAAGATTGTTTTAGATGCTTTTTTATTCTACTAGACTTGAGTGCGCTTCACGTGCCTGTTTTTAACTTAATTAGTCGCTAAAAAAGCCTAAAAACTTCGTTGTTCAATCTTCTTCATTTCGGACAAATGTACACTGGCTGGGATATCCCTCAGAAAATCTTTTTTTTTTTTGTACAAAATTCAAGTACGCTTAAGTGCCTAGTATCGAATTTTGCTTCCTTGGCGATTCAACGAGGCATGAGAATAAAGAAAAAACACCTTCTCTTATGTTTTTCGACACGAATTTCCTTTTAGAGACTTTTCCAAAAAATTCATCTATTATTCCAAAGGGTTCATGGTTATCGGTAAACATAACCAAAGAGTTAAGTAACCTTAAACATACCTCACATTATATTTTTTTTTTTTTTGTTGAGATTAAAAAGGGTAACACACGTGTTTAATGGCCAAACTTGAAAAATATTTTTAAAATACACCCAAACTCAAAACAAATAACCCGAAAACAACATTATTTCTTCCGGTTCCGAAGAAAAAGCAAAGCTAAAAGTAAGATACACACATTTAATTGATTGCAAAAGATTAGAATCACCATAAGTTCACTTTGACAGATACACGTATACAGGAAGGATGACCAATAAAATTGTCTATGATTTCGACCCGACACAAAAATAAAAAAAAAAAAACCAAAAAAATCCCAAAACAACAACGCAACACGCACACTTAAGATTATATAAATTTTCCAAAAACTTAAATCTAAGGGTCAGGCAATCGTTTCTGCTTCTGTTCACTAGGAGGACGAGTATGAGTTCCTACAAGAACGTGGACGAATTTATACTATAGTAGTAGTAAAATATAGAAAACAGGACTCTTAATACTTAATTTTATCGAAATAGCAATCTAGAGCGTCAGGGTGGAAGATTTACGGGCGCACAAAAAAAGATGCTTCATTGAATTTCTAAAAGGAAACTTTTTTGGGTGATTTTGTTTTTGCGGATATCGTGCGCGTCGTTAAATCCACTCGGCTGTGGTGAATTTTTATTTTATGAGAATCCTTCGACATCGGGTGTTGTTTTGGAAGAAATGTACCTACATTCTTACATATCGAAATTTTTTTATTAAGGTAAAAGGTTGACTTGTTTTTTTTTTTTCATTTTTTTCGTTCAACTAAATTGAACTATTTTTTGAGGATGAAAATTAAGTGATTTGTTATTGACTTTGAATGTCGTCGTAAATTCAATTCGATGTTTTTTAATAAAAAAAAATAACTTTAGAAAGGATAGAGTTATATCCATAAGAAAATATGTCTGGTTAAGGGGAGATAGTTTTTTTTTTTATTTGCGGTCACCATGATTATGATATGGGTAAAATAAAAAGGGGAGACATGTGGTTATGTCATTTTTTTTTACAATTTTAAAGGCTCATAAAATTTGAAAGTCTTCTATGATTAATATTAGGAATTGATAAATGTCACAAAAAGAAAAAAACGCAAGAGGGTTGGGGTGACACGTACTTCCTTTAATAGTTTGAGATGTTTAAAACTTTTAAGGACTTTGTAGTAAAATATGTTTACTACATATTTTTTTAAATGTGAATTTCGACAGTTTCTTTCAGGATTTTTTTTATATATGTACAAAATCTGTGAAAAAACTCT
The DNA here is from genome assembly GCF_945859705.1 of Episyrphus balteatus. Lineage (NCBI taxonomy): Eukaryota > Metazoa > Arthropoda > Insecta > Diptera > Syrphidae > Episyrphus > Episyrphus balteatus. The sequence continues at coordinate 31,206,405 of NC_079137.1, read as the reverse complement.
GTCTCTCTGCCTGTTTGTCTGGCTTTATAAACACTGAAGTGATTTCTTTCAAACTTGACGCATAATAGCTTTGGGTAATTTCCTTGACGGGAAATTGAATTTTTTCAGGATCAAAATTAACGGTAAGTACTCGTCATTCGACCAAAATGGAAAAGGTTGTTTTTATCAAAAATGGCTCAAAGATTTGGATTTCAAAAAAACTGATGTTATGCGAGGAGTAAGGTCGTACTTTTAAGATAAAAAATAAAAAAATTATTTTCAAATCGGTATTAACTTTCCATAGAACAGTTTTCTTGGTTTCTGACTTTCTCATAAACAAGTTAACCGATTTCAACGAAATATTTTTAAGAAAAACCTTTTTATAGCCTTAATATTTAAAGTAAGAACAAATTAAAAAAAAAAATAAATTTTTAAATAAAAAAAAAAAATTAAAATTTTCAAAATTTTTACTTAGTTTTGATTCAAATTATTTTTACTAGATTCTTGTTGTTTGCTTTATTGAGATAGACAATGTCGAAGCCCTGTGTTGTACTGTTCACTACTGAAATTTATAATTTTTAAAAACTAATTAAAAAAATAGTTTTTTTTTTTTTTTAAATTATTTACATCACTAGCTGTTAATCAGGCAAGTTGTGCCTGATAATAACTATCATTATACTGTGTAACTAATAAAAGGAAAAATGGATTCATAACGTTGGGCGCCAATTAGGGCTCCATAGCACCTATGTGAAGTATAATACTTGAATCACAATTTCTAGCTCATTAAACACAAAAAAAAAAATAAAAGAACAAAATTAATACTGTTGACAAATTAAACGTTAGTAATGTTCAAAAAATCAATCCAAACCAGGCAAAAGTTTGTATATACTATTTCCATATTTTATTTTGAAAATTTTTTTCCGAAACTTTTTTTTTGCAAATATAGGTAATCTATAATCTAAAAAAAGCAAAAATTTCTGCAAAAAACGATAGCAAACATTTTCGAGAAAAACGCAGTTTTGATAAAATCACTTGGACCATTATGTAAACAAAATTTAGTCAAAATAGTTAAAGCCGTTTTCGAGATAATTGCAATGCCATGAACATTTTATATTGGGGATGCTACTCCTAAAGCAGATCAAACAAATTTAAAAAAAATGGTCATGGAAATCACTTAAAATGCAAAATGCACGACTGGGTCGCTCATATTTGCTCTTTATAAAAATTTATAAAAGAATTTTTTAATAAATTAACAAAAAAAACTTAAAAAATAATATAAAATTTGGTTTGAAGTTAAAAACATCTCCTAAAATGGTTTTGAGTTCAGAACGAAAAATGTCATTTAATTTCTTGTATGAAAATTTTTTTTTGAAAAACATTAATTTAAGTTAGCGACTTTCGAAATAATTTATATATCTAGTTTCAGAAAAAAAACCATCTACTGGAGGGTCTACTTTTAAAAGTTTTAAAAAATTCATAATTGAATTTCATATAAACCTTTTTCTTTAGACAGTCGACCGACGATCGAAAACCATCTCTTGGCACATTAAATTCGTATATATGTATGTTCTTCAATTCTCAGAACCATTTACTTAACATCATCTTTCCATTAAGCATAAAAAATAATCGATGTCACCCTGTGCATCTGCTCCCATTCTAAGTATCCATTATCATTTCCTATCAAAATGACTTCTTCCATTTTGTTTTATTGCAATGCATTAACATTTTCGTAAGCAAAGCGGAGCGGAATGGTTGGTTGTTGGTAAGATATGCTCTTCTTTGGTTCCAAAGCAAAAATAGAAACAAACTCCTAGATATCATTGCGTTTACACTAAAAAACTCTTTTGCCCAAACAAACGCACACAAACTCCTCTTGAACATACACAAATTAATTGCAAAAAGTTGTCCTCCTTTTGCCTTCTATTTTGTGTAACTTCCGTTAGCAATTTAAATAAATAATGATATCCCGGTGTATGTCGGTTTATTTTTATTTTTTTGTTGTTGTAATTTTTTGAACAATTATTTTTGTCGAAAACGCAATTTTCCTTAAAATGGAAATAAATTTCGAGTAGGTTCATAGAAAAAAAAAAAAACGAACCGACTAAATGCGCTTTTAATGTAATTATTTATAAAGCAGAAGATACGTATAAATGTGTATTTATAGAACCGGAAACAGTTATAATATGTCTTGAGACAGAATTAGGACGACGTGCCATTTTGTTTTCTTTCTTTCTAGTTTCAGTTTTTTCTTTTTTATTTTTCTGTTTTTGTCTTATATTGGTTGAGGATTTTCCATCCATCACGACCGCCATTATCATCCTCTCTTCTTTTTTTCTGCAATTTTTTTTCTTCTTCATTTTAATTTGCTGCGTGATTTTAATTGTCGACAAATGACACATTTTTGTAAAACCAAACTTATCAGTTGAGTTTGGTTGAGGGAAATGTGGGTTAATTTTCAGATATTTTTTTTTTATTTTTTTTGTGCATACAATTAATGCTGCGGGTCTACGGGGCGTATACTTACTCTAGCGTGACTACTTCTGTGTGTATATACATTCGAACGGTATGTTTGTGCATAGTGTGCATTGGCGCCATCAGTTGGATGGATGAACACGTAGATATGGTGGTGTGTATAACTGTACACTACTTGGTATAGTTTATAATATATACTTAATCGGTTTTAAGCTTTTGTTTGTCAATGTACTGGAAGGGGTACTCATTTTTTTGTTTCTTAGCGCAATTTAGATATTTAATTTTCATGATTTTCATGACGCTTAAGTAGTTTTCCGTGTGCAAGTATTTCCCTGAAGGTAACTTACCTATTTGTAGGCAGTAGTTTTGTTGTTGTTGTTGTTTGCTCTGTTTCCTTACAATATTTGGCGAAGGGAAGTTTTTTTGTGATTTGCATAATTTTTGTACAAGTCATTCGAGTTAATTTGAGTTTTTTTCTTTTTTTGTTTTGTGTTGTTTTTTTTTTTTTGGGAGGAAATAAGGGACATTGTTAAAATACAACCAAATTTACTTTTATTTTTTGTAACTTCTGTGGACAAACATGATTATCGCTTAATGTTAAGTTTTCGTTGTGTGTGTGCTACCAATTTCTTTAGTTCAACTTTAGTTTTGTTAAGGAAATACTTTTAAAAGGTATAGCTGTAGTCACATTTGCGTGTAGAGTAAAATATCGTTTATATGTAACACCCTTTTGTTGCTGAAAAAAGTTAGTTTCATGACTACCGATTTTAGGAAAATGTTTCAAATAGCTAAAAACTAATTGAACGAAATAAAGAAGTTAATACATTATAATCTCATTACATTATTTTTAAAAAAGTAATAAAGTATCGTCTCCAATTAGAATTTATGTTCAAATATTTATTTATTTTCCCACCCAAAAACAGTTTTTGTACCATGTATGTATTCCAGCCAAAACGAATCTCTTTTTTATTTATCAAAAATTATGGAATCATAGATTTTTCAATAAATTCATCATACACGTTGTAAAACGGTTTCCATTAATATGTAGATACAGAAGTGCTTAATTGAGCGCAGGTAAACTGACATATTTTCCTTATAACAACTCACGCTGAGATAAAAAATAAATACATTGTTTTGTTTATATTGCCGATAGTGATTTCGTTAAAAAAAAAAGAATTAATAACAAAATTTCATAAATGTTACACTCGGGGGAATATAATAATATAAAATATTTAAATTAAAGTTCAAAATTGTTCGATAAAATTAAAAACTTGTAATCACTCTAAGTTTGAAATAGAAATTCGTTAAGATTATTTGGTAAAGTCCTTGCCCATCAGTAACTCGAGGGAAGCAAGTTTAATATCCAGTGTTTGCATTTTTGTTTTGTTGAAAAGTGGTTTATTTTAAAATATTAATAATTTTGATTTAGGTAAATTTTTAAAATAGGGAACCTTTTAAAATTGCGTTTTTAAACTTTGATTTTAAAAAGGTTCGTGTTTGGGTCGAAATTGATTTTATTTTGTTTTTAATTCTTCGTTAGTTTTTGAAGTGAAAACTTCTTTAGTATCGTAGTGATTTGAAACAAGATGAAACGAAAAAGCGACACGAAAAATCAATTGATCATAACTTTTTTGTTTTAATAGATACATAGATGAATGAAATTTATACAGTAGATAGGTAGTTAAATAAATTATGATTGTGCAAAATTTCAATTAATTTTATATTCAAAATTCTGAGATTACGGTGAAAAGATGTTCTTTTTCTAAAACACGTTATATCTTTTGATCTAGAGCACATAACAAATTTATTTAATTTTAATACTCATGCTGATAATATTACCTTTCATTTAATATATCACACATAACGGTACGTGCTCTACAAGTTATATAATCTTTAATTGAAAAACTTGAAAAATACCTCAAAACACCTGTGAAGATTTGTTGCCGATGGCCAGCCACCAGTGTAGGAAGTACCGTAATCTCAGTTTTAAATTTCGACATAGTTGGCTTTAAAAAATTCTTACTTTTTTTTGTAGGTATGGTAGAAATATGATTGAAGCGTCATATAAAAGGTGAAATAATAATGATATAAAATTTATTATAGGTTGTCTTTTAGAAAATGGATTTAATGGCGTTAGAAGAGAAAAGAGATTGATTGTTTTGCTTTTTTTATGAAAACTAATTGGGTTAGAAAAATTCTAGCTCTTTTTGTAGATGTTGTATAGACATGGTCGATATAAATATTTTGAACTGAAACAATAAGCTTTCAGATGGTATAAAATTTATTGTAGGTTGTCATATAAAAAAAGTGATGGAATAAAAAAAAGTTATATTTTTAGATTTTTTTAAAATGATTTTTAAGGTTTCACTTCAACCACGTGTGAATTGCACACATGATTCTTTTTTTTTCTTCAGTGTGTTGCATTTCAAATAAGTTATGGTATTGGATTTTTCCTTACAGAACGCATTTTAAAAAAAACGAGAGTACATATTAAAATAGACAGTTAAATGTGTCTGCAAAAATATTTAACGGTGATGTATGTAATTCGACGTCAAAAGGACTCAAAACGTTTTCGAACTGTTAATTTGCAAGTATTTTAAGAACATGACGCGACTGTGAAATTGACGTAGGATTAGTAATTAGCAAACAAAAATCTTTTAGAAAAATTAACTATTCTTGTTTTTCAAATGCAATAAACAACAAATGCAGGAAACAATGCTGGTAAGAAACCTTCTTTTAGATTTTGTTCTAATCCAACCTCTTCTTCACTAAATGCTCTTCTTTTTTATCAATATTAGTAAATGTACCGAAAATAAGAACAAAAACTAAAAAAAATTACCAATAAATCAAACACGAATTTTATTTTTTTCTATTTCAATGCAGATTTACTCAATTTTTTTTCTCGTTTTTCAAAAATAATTCAAAATAATGCAATTAAAAAATTATCATCCCCAGCAATGATTTATACATAGGTATTCTCATAATCCAAATCTAATTTCACTAACACAAATACTATCTAAAAATATTAATTATTTTATTTATTTTATTTCGACAAAAACCTCTAATATCTTGTTAACATTATGATAAAATATCTCCTCGTTTTTATTCGCTCAATTCAAGTCAATACATTTTCGATTCAAACATGTACATATCATTATTCAGTTTAAATTGAACAGAAATCTAATTTTATGCAAACTTAAAAAAAAAAAACACGAAAAAAAACTATTTAAACAGAGTAAATTTGCATTCTCATTTCAAAATATTCCTAAATTGAAATCCGACAAAACAAACAGAATTCATGATAATTTGATATTATTTGCGTTAGAGATACGAAAAAAAAAGAGAACAAGAGAGTGAGAAAGTTAATAATTTCAGTCTCCTAGTTTTTTTTTTCTGTTTGTATATCATAATTTTAGCTGACAAAATTTATGTTTAAAATAGGAAACAAAAATTTAATTTTAAATAATTTTGTGACATAAAGTTTATTACTTTCTTATTTTATCGAGTCCTTAAAAGTCTTAAAATAGGTATTACACCCTGCCTACAGAAAAAAGTCTCCCTTAACAATGACGATCAGTCCTCTTTTTCTTGTTCATTCATGCTTGGAAATTGTATCTTTCCCTCGACAACTTAAGTGGATTATGATGACCTAGCAAGGATATATATACATTTTGTTGTTGTATCTTTTATGAACTCATCATCCTTACTTAACTTCTACTCGAAAGAAGAACCAATCACATTTCAATGAAATCATCGTCAATGTCGTTTTCGCAATTAATTTACTGCAAAACATTAAAAATCAAATTGAATGAGAGATAAGGTGAAGAGAGTATGGAGAGCAATGGGTGGATGATGGAGAAGAGGGTGACAAATGAGGGGGTAGTTTCTTTTTTTTAATATACAAAAAAAAATACATAAAAATCGCTTAGCAAATTTTTTAACTAACATTTTGTGCAGAAAAAAAGAACGTTGACGTAATTTTACCGAAAATAGAAACTGTGAGACCATCTCAGGAGGTAACTGGGTGAGTGGGAGGGAGAACATAGCGGCAAAGCGACCACAACCAGCAGTTCTCCAGCAAAAGCAGCAGTAGCAACGGATTTTTTTTCGTCTTTGAATTTTTTTTGTATTTTTTTTTCGTCGACTTTGAGATACAAATTCAATGCACAAGAATGTGGAATGGAGGCAAAAAGGTAAAAAGGCGAAGTTTTGTGAATAATGTAGGCACATACGAAATGAAGAGGAAAAAAAAATAACACGACTCGACTATGTATTACTACCTACTTGAAGCGAAATACGCTCTTTTACTCGCTCTTTATATCGTTGATGTCTTCGATTTGTAGAATGATTACCACCGTTTTCTTATGAAATTATTGAAGACTTTTAGAGGAAACAAAAATTGAAGATTCTAATTCTTATTTTACCGAATAATTAAAGTAAATAATCAAGTTTAAGTTAAAATAAAATATAAAATGATTGTCACAAAAGTTTAGAGCATTGAATGAAAATGAGGGTAAAGTTTAATTCAAAACCATCTACAAATAGATAAATTAAAAAAAAAAAACACTCAAAAATTAAGAATTAACTGAAAAAAATGTCAATTTGTTGACGAGTGTAAAAAATTAAAAAACACATACCTGCAATTTTTTGATATGTATGAATAAAACAATTTCCCAAATCAATTTAGAGCTCCAAAAGAGTTCTTTAAAATAAACTATTGTAAAAAAGTAGGTAAGTACTTCAAGATCTTAAGAGCTTCTTTTTCATAAATTTTTTCTTAGAAGTTTTGAAGACATTTAAAATAAATTGCACGACTGGGGTCGCACGTACTTGCTCTTAGAGTTAAAGTTGCTTAAATTTTATAGACTTTTTATATAGAAATTCGGAAAAAAAAATAAAATTCGTTTTAAAAAAAAAATAAAATAAAATCTGAAATTAAATTGCCCTCCAAAACAAGTATGCAGTTTTGATTGATATATTAACATGCATTTTTAGAAAAAAAATTTTAAAAATCGTTAGAGCCGTTTTTTAAAAAACTAATTTTTTATAAATAATTTTTTGGAAAAAAAGTTTTAAAATAAAATTGGTATGCCATTTTGTAGAAATCACTAATCAACATCTAAAAACAAAATTTCAAAAAAATTCAATGTCCCGTTTTCGAAAATTTGATTTTTCAAAAAAAAAATTTCAAAATTTTTTTAAAAATCCAAAAATTATTTTTTGCAAAATTTTGTTTTTGGCTTATATTTAAATTATGTAAATGCTTCATCACAAAAAGTTTCGTTGAAATCGAATAAGCACTTTCGGAGATAATCGGATTTGAAAAAAACCGTTCTATGGCAGGTACCGTTAATGATTTTCAAAAAAAAATTTTTTCATTAAAAGATAAACTTTAGTTTAAAACTTACATTTGAATTTTTTAAACAAAATCGTTGGAGCCGTTTTTGAGATATTTCAATTTTACTAAAATCGGTATATGACAAGTACCGTTATTTTTGGTCCAAAAAAATTAATTCCAAAAACCCCTCTGGAGAGTCGCCAAATAACGCTACATACCAAGTTTGACATTAATCGGTCCATTCGTTTAGGCTGTAGCTCCTTATACAGACAGACAGACAGACAGACTGACAGACTGACAGACTGACAGACTGACAGACTGACAGACTGACAGACTGACAGACTGACAGACTGACAGACTGACAGACTGACAGACTGACAGACTGACAGACTGACAGACTGACAGACTGACAGACTGACAGACTGACAGACTGACAGACAGACTGACAGACAGACAGACAGACAGACGGACTTCCAGGACCCACTTTTTTGGCATTGTCTACCATCGTAATGTCATGGAAAAATGTTATCTCAACTTTTTTTTTTTTGTACGAATGCATAACTTGATATATAGTACCTATATCGCAAGTAAAAATTGAAATTTCATTGTTTTTTAGTTTTCAAAATCTTAAAAACAAGTTTTTGGAAGATTTTATTTTAAAGTAAAATTTTATTGGGCGCCATTTGAGAAAAAGTAAACTTAACTATGTTAACAAGGAGCTTTTTGTATAAGCTCTTGGAAATCAAAAACTCCTCTGGAGAAAAAAAAAAAATGTTTTGACCTCATACATTGAGATGCGAGAGCGACACCTAAAAATCAACTTAAAGAGCTCTGTACAGATTTCTATTCATTTTGAAAAATAAATTGAAATTAGTTGTTGAGTTAGGTACCTATGTATGTTTCAAAGTTTAAGCATTTTTTTCTGATTCAGTTTGATTTAATTTTATAAAAAAGTATTAACTCTAGTGTTACTTGGTACCTTTCATCTCTCCGTAACATTTAATTTTTAATTTTAATTTTTTTCACAAATAGTACTTTGGTGTTTACATCAGGAAACTTGAAAAAAAATTACCATTTTGTTGAGTGGTGTGCAGGTGAAGTTTAAAAACAATCTGGTAAAATTTAATACACGAGCTGATTGATTTGCAAAATGCTTTTATTTTTCTATTACACCAAATGTTTTACAACCTTATGTTTATCTAGGAAGTAGTACTTCAGGAGCTATTAATGGAGATAAAGAATTTGCCATAAAATATGTGGAATAAAAAATAAAGAAAATAAAAAAAGACTACATTTTTGATATTAAGTTATTATTTGTGATATCATACAATCTGTGTGTCTATTTACATTTCAGAGCATTTGGAATTTTATATTAAACTTTTTCAAAGATTAATATTCTTTTGAAAAATTTAAAAGTAGGTATCAACCAATTACCTTCAGGAACCAAAAATGCAGATATGTCATTCTAGGTTAACACGACAGATCTATTTTTCAACATGAGGAGCTGTAAATGTTACCAAATATACATTTGCAACTTTTTCCACACGTCGCGTCTCGTCGTAGTTAGTTAACAAAAAAAAATATTACTAAATTTGAAATACTTATATACTTATAAGTATTTCAAATTTAGTAATTTTTTTAAATATTTATTATAAGCAGATGAAAAGATTTGAACAACACTTGAAAATTGTGTTTGTTTTTTTTTTAGTAAAACCTCATTTTTATTCTTCTTTAAATTTTTAAACGAAAAGAAACAAAACATAGACTTTAAAAACATTAATAATGAATACATATTCTAAACAAAATAAAAATCAAATCTGAAACAACTGTTAGATTTATTAATATTTGAATTCTTGGAAAAAAGAAAAACATTGAAAATATTGTAGAAAACCAAAAGAAAAATACCTATTATTTTGGTAGTATGAATAGAAGAATTTATCAACATACCAATCAATTTATCAAAATGTGTGTGCTTTGTTTATGTTTAACAAGCGGTCGTTGTAGGTTTACGTTAAGTTGGATAGGGTCAGGGTGGGGTTGAGTTAGCTAACAGTCCAACACCTAAATTTAATACTTGAATAGCGACTTATGGAAACACAAATTCAACTTTGTTTTCTTGTTTTTGAAAATATTAAGCATTTGGGATAAGTTCTGTCAAAAATTAGAAACTAAATGTTTTTAAAAATTTGAACAAAAATATAGTGGATTCGACCATTACGAATCCATGTTGAAAAAGTTGCCTTATCATTTACGAATAAATTTTACTGCTTACTTACTCCGTACTTTGTGCATAGTAAACCAAGAAACTTTATTTATTGTTAATGTATCAACAAATATAAAACTTGGTGTTACGATGTCTTAAGAAAAGCAAAAATAAAATAAAATTAGTTGATCAAATTTTCATTGCAGTGCACCTTATTTTTTTAATAAGGCTTAAAAGCGTCTTAATAAAAAAAAATGAAACCTCGAGGGAACACTCAAACTACAAAAATACTTTTGTAAGTTTTCACATTTTGGGCGTTAAAATAATTTCTTGTAACTTTTAATTTCGCATTTTGAATGTCTAAAAATGAATAACTTGGGAAATCAGCTCTTTCAATTATGTTCAAAAGGTGAATAATGGTTGGATTACAGGTAAATGCAATTTCTTATTCAAAACTTAAAACAGGATAACAAAAAAATGGACAGACTGACAATTTATTGGTGTACCAATTTTCTCATTTTAAATTGAAACTTTTATTTAAAAAATACTATAATTTATAGCTAGGCACTTAAAATATCAAAAATATTAAACAAACCTAATTTTTGAAGTCAAATGAAGTCATAAGGAAATAAAGCCAAATAAGGTTTTGGATCTATATTTGATAACTAAATTAATAAAGATAATTTCGTTGCTGTCGAAAACTTGCACATTTTTGAGTTCTTTATTTAATTTTTTTCGGAGCTTTATTTGGAAAAACTATTTATCTTATAAAAATAACTTAGGATTTCAATTTTTCGCAGATATTGGCAACCATACATTTTCGTAGTCGACATCGTCGTCTTTTGTGATCTTTTCTACGAGAGGTGCCGGATCCCTCGAGTGTACTGCTGCTGCTTCTTAAATTAATTGAATGTATCTTACAAGTATTTCATTTTTTTTTCTGCTACATGCATGTATATATATTTTTTTTTTATTATTTTATAGAGTATCTTGAAAGCTAAAACGAGATGGTGTATCCATCATGTGTGAATATGTGAGAGTACTTACATTTTTTTATATATTCAAAACCGGGAGATAAGAAGGCCACAGTTTTGTTGTAGACGAAATACGGATTTTCGAGACTATCTTGTTTGAAAGTTTATTTTTTTTTTCATTGTAGATATTTTTTTTTTGGGAAATCCAACTTCAATTAGGTTCTTTTTTTTTTTGTTGCTTTTATCTTTTATCTGTCGGCAGATAAAGTAAGGGAGTTTCCCTCTTTTTATGTTTGGCACTTGATTTTGACTATGTGAATGAGAGTATATTGGAGAGACGACGGATACGGATATACAATGAAGACAGCCTTATTTTTGATGGCTAGACTCAAATATAATTGTGATGGTGTTGTATCATAGCTTAGATTACAGGGGGTTGGTGGTTGATGGGTGTTATCTTTTATTTTTTTGTTTGAAATTAATTTTTTGTTTGTTGTTTATTTTGTTTTTTATAAATTGTTCTTGTGAATAAGAAGAAATGTTATCTTTATTTTATGTTTTGTGAATTGTTGCTGGGTGTCTTTTTTTTTTTTATTAGGAGATGCTTTTTTTTGCACTTTGGAACACTTTTCTCCTCACCTTTGGAGCTAAGTAAATTAATTGTTTCTATTTTTTAACTGCGCAGTTTATAAAGACGAATAAAAATTTATTTTACTACGTCATTTTTTTTTTCTTGTTGTATTTTTGTTCACACTTTATTGCTATTAACTTGGAACAAAATAAAAAAAAAAACATTATTTCACTATTGGGAAGGCTATAAGTGTTAAGTTGGAATCTTTCACAAAGTCATGGTGCAAAGTTCGCGACGAGAGATTGAGTTCGTATCTGTTTGCCGATAAAGTGTCATAGATACGTGTTCACAATTTCACACTTAAATTTAACTGATAGGTGAGTATGATAATGTTGTTAACACAAATCGTGACAGTTAACGACTGAGCCGAACGAATTGATATTAATTCACACACAAAAATCCCTCTCCTTTTTCTTCCCAAAAAAAAAAGGTAAAACGAAATCCTCAACACAAGACTCAGAAGAAAAAAGAATGAGTACGACTGCAGGAAAGCGCCAGCAATTTATGAGAAAAGAAAATAAACCACACACTTTATTGACTCTGCCACACCGGATGGAGTAGGAATAAAGTCTTTGGCTCCAGATACATTCCAAACGACTAAAAGTTAGTTGGCTATGCTGCCTTTTGCCGCTGCCACTGCTAGTGCCAGTGCCAGCAGAAACAAAGCTACAACACAGACATGACGACTATCAGAAAGCTTTCTCTCCATTTGACATTTTTTTGCGGCGGCAGTTGTTGTTGGTTTTGTTAAATGATGAAAACTGAAAGCTCCAGATGTCGAGAACACACGCTCCACTCCGCTTTACGGCTATTGAACGAAGGTCGGTGTACGCAACTAAGCAACCGAATGACACCGCGACCGACAACACTGATTAGAAATTTTTTAGCAAAAGATACTTTTTTTTCGGTGAGATAGATACTTTAAAGTGCGAAGTTGGAACTATCCTCCCGTGGCCGTTGTCGGTTGGAGAATGAGCCTCATATTGTGGCACGAAGTCCAAGCAGGCTTCTTCTATTCACAATTCACGAATGACGATGATTATGAGAGAGAGAGAGAGAGAGTGAGAAATTGCGAGAGAGCGAGAGCACAAAGCTTTGTATCTATATGCCCCGCCATCACCATCATCATCATCGCTCATCGCCTCGCCAGCAGACTGTGGGAACCGTTTATAACTCTTTTTTTTTTTGTATTTGGTTGCTTTGCTTGAGTTTTTAGCTTTGGCAATAATATTTCAAGACCATGACCGTTCTTTGCGAAAGTTCCGTTTCAACTGAAATACTTGAATTCCATCCAACTTGGACTTACTCAACTCGAACTGTGATGTTACGATGATGATAGTGATGGAAGTGCGGCTGTGTGGAGCAAATACCATCATCACCAGCATGGAATTCCATCGGAGTTGCAAGTCGGAAAACCAACACAAGCACAATTACACACTTTTGAAGCTTAGTTTCGGTTGGGTTGTGAATGTATTTGTGATGTCGTCGGCCGGCGCACGTGAACCATGGTAAAACACCGACATCGCCGACGAGCATAGATATAAAATATATGGAAGCAGTACAGCGAGAGAAAGAAGAAAGTCCGTTGCTGTTGCTGCTACTTCTGCCTGTTTAAATATAACTGTGCTCAATGCACCGTTGTACACGCGCGCAAGCTTGCTTCATTTGTTTTCTGTTATGCGCCCCATTCGGGATGAGCTTTGCTTGATTGCATGCATAATAGCAGCATACAGAACTTCATAAAAAATAAAAAAAGATACTCAAAAAAACTACGAGATACAAATAAAAATGGGATTTTAAAGGAACATATAAAAACAGACCAAGTTTTTTGCAGAGGGGAAAAATATAGCGCGTTTTTTTATTTCATATTTTTTTTTTTCTTGTGATAAATTTAAGGGGACTGTCTGGGTGCGGAAAGGAGAATCACTCCAAGAGAGGACACATTTTTTTTACAGCAAATATCATTGTAAATGTTTGGGAATGTTTAAGAGCCCATTACTAAGACTGACTGACTGTGTGAGCTGCTTCTTTTTTTTATAGCCAGCTATTGGTATATGGATAGAGAGATAGAGAAACTGCCAAGCAAAGTAAAATCGGTGAAATGTTGGAAACGGATGATACGGCTGAAGAACGTTGTTGAAGTGTAGGAAGCCCCAAGAGGAGAGATGACAGTAACTCTTCAAATAATAGACGTGTGATTGAAGTTGATGTGCCATGGTGGTGCTTGATGAATTTTTGTCAATGAAGTTTTTTTTATATTATTTTTCTTTTTTTGTGTTTTTGATTTGGATTTAATTTTTTTCTTTTTCTTCTCTTTTCTTGGGTGAGGTTAGGGATTTATGTTGGTATACCACCATCATCATCACCACACCTAACTAGTAAGGGTTTTTTTTTCGAAAGGAAGAGAGATTAGTTGAGGTGGTTGTAATATGGGATAAGTGGGAATTGTTAGCAGGAAGCAGGTATTTAATGGAGAAGGAAGTGTGTTCTGTTTAAGTTAAAGATTTAATGTATTTTTGATAAGATTTTATTTATATAAGAATGTGTAAGTATAATCAGTTTTTGTTGGAAAATTGTGGAATTAAATAATTTAGTTAATAATATTGTGCTGAGTGTCTTTAAAGAAATCTTAATTTTGTATCTAATTCCAGTTTTAAAGTATTATGTTTTAAAATTTTAAAGTTGGAAGTTTGAGAAAATTTGTGCGTTCGAATAATACAAACAAAGTTTTTTCGGCAAGCTGCTTTGGTTCAAAAAACCATCAAATCATGACTTGGCACCTAGAAAATTTATTTTAAAAGTGTTTAGTAAAAAAAAGTCCAAATTATTATTATTACAAATTTAAAGACATTACCGCGCCCAAATATTTTATTTTATTTTATTTAGTTTTATTTTATTTTATTTTATTTTATTTTATTTTATTTTATTTTATTTTATTTTATTTTATTTTATTTTATTTTATTTTATTTTATTTTATTTTATTTTATTTTATTTTATTTTATTTTATTTTATTTTATTTTATTTTATTTTATTTTATTTTATTTTATTTTATTTTATTTTATTTTATTTTATTTGATTTTATTTTATTTTATTTTATTTTATTTTATTTTATTTTATTTTATTTTATATTATTTTATTTTATTTTATTTGATTTGATTTTACTTTATTTTATTTTATTTTATTTTATTTTATTTTATTTTATTTTATCTTATTTTATTTTATTTTATTTTATTTTATTTTATTTTATTTTATTTTATTTTATTTTATTTTATTTTATTTTATTTTATTTTATTTTATTTTATTTTATTTTATTTTATTTTATTTTATTTTATGTTATTTTATTTTATTTTATTTTATTTTATTTTATTATATTTTATTTTATTTTATTTTATTTTATTTTATTTTATTTTATTTTATTTTACTTTATTTTATTTTATTTTATTTTATTTTATTTTATTTTATTTTATTTTATTTTATTTTATTTTATTTTATTTTATTTTATTTTATTTTATTTTATTTTATTTTATTTTATTTTATCTTATTTTATTTTATTTTATTTTATTTTATTTTATTTTATTTTATTTTATTTTATTTTATTTTATTTTATTTTATTTTATTTTATTTTATTTTATTTTATTTTATTTTATTTTATTTTATTTTATTTTATTTTATTTTATTTTATTATATTTTATTTTATTTTATTTTATTTTATTTTATTTTATTTTATTTTATTTTACTTTATTTTATTTTAATTTATTTTAATTTATTTTAATTTATTTTAATTTAATTTATTTTATTTTATTTTATTTTATTTTATTTTATTTTATTTTATTTTATTTTATTTTATTTTATTTTATTTTATTTTATTTTATTTTATTTTATTTTATTTTATTTTATTTTATTTTATTTTATTTTATTTTATTTTATTTTATTTTATTTTATTTTATTTTATTTTATTTTATTTTAATTTATTTTATTTTATTTTATTTTATAAGTCTATTTACACCAAACGAATTTGTCGAAGCGACCGACGCAGGTGAATGACTGGGTATCTGGAAATCCGTTACATCTTTATTTAGGAATTTACTTTTAACACTTAATAACAATTTAAGTATTTTTTTTCTTCTGGAAAATAAAAGAATATTAGATTACTCCCCAATTGTTAATGACATTTAACAAGTCTTGTTTAAAGTTCGGTATTTTTGTAATTAATGTTTGAAAAATAGCAACAACTTTTAATTAATTTAAGTTTAAAAAGAGTGTAGTTTGATATCAATTTTTGTTAAACTGACTTCTTCTTCCCTTTTCTCGGCGCTGTTGTGATCTCGATGTCGAGGGGATCATAACTATCCCACGTAACTGCTTCACACTAGTGATCCGCCTGTGGGGTTCGCCGGGTTGACCTCAGAAATCGGCGGCAAGCCTCCCGGTTTTGTATTGTTCCATTTCTAAGGCCAACTGAATGCTGGTGGTTTTGCATTTGCTTGTACCAGGAGTTTTTAGGCCTACCTTTCTTTCTATTTCGTGTTGGAACGTTGTATGATATTGCTTTTTTGACGGGGTTCTCAGGATCTCTCCTTTGAACATGGCAATACCAACTGACTATAATACAAAATTTATTTTTTCGTGGGACAACATGGCGAATACGTAACAAAATATAAATTTTCTTTCTCTCATAATTTATGTATGTTAGCAGTTAGAATACTTAAAATTACGTTTTCAAATACTCGGTTTTTAAAAGTTCAAATAAGAAATTTTTTTTTTTTAATTAACCACTAAATTCTGGAAGCACTGCACAACAGACAAATAAATAAAAAGTAAATAAAATGAAATATGTGTCTCGTTAAATATATGTATAAACGTTAGAGTGGTCCACACTTGTATGGGAAAAATAAAATTCTCAAATAAACGTTGGGCCACCCATTAGTTTGGTTCCACATACTATTGGTATCATACTATTGAGTTTTCACCCTCCTATCTTACATATATAGAAGGGGGTGCTGATCGATATTGAAAAATTTTATATTTTTGAAAAAAAGAAAAAAAAATATTTTTTTTTTTATTTTTTTTTAGTTAAAAATTGCTTTAAAGTTGTGGTTGTTGTACTTATTCTGAAAAAATATCGATATAATAATTTCTGGGGCCACTTATAAGTAAATTTCGTCAACAGGTAGTACACAGACTTTTTATTTGCACATTTTGCTTATTTTTTATTATTTTAAATTATTGCTCACTTTTTTTTCGAAAAAAAAATATAGGTATTAATTTTATATGCTCAAAAAAAATATTTGCTTTTCAAAAAAAAATGAAAAATAACAATCAAGATTACCTACAAAACCTAAAAATTGAACTGTTACTAGCACCCTTTTGCGCTTAAGATAGCGAATTGAAATTTCACAACGTTAATGTTCTAGATAAGTGGAACAACTTTAGCGGGTGGCCCGACCGAAACCAAAAAAAAATATTTTTTGGACCACACTAATAAACATGTATAGTTCCCAGCCAAGTTCTGTCACCACTTTGCTACTACAGATTTGCTTGAAGGAATTAACTGGGACCATTTTGGAAAAATTTCTTACTTATCATCAAAAAGGCACTAATCTCTCTTATCATCACACAGTTTTTTGCCCCCAAAAAGTGCTCATCTAACTTTTTGGAAAAATGTTGAGCTGACTGATTTTTTTTTAACTCAGGTTGGACATTAGACCCACAAATAAAAGGTGGAATTCACAAATTATAATCTTATTTCCAAACTGGATTTGGCATAGCTACATAATTCGATTTTGGACTTATGTTCCACCTCATTGGCAAATAAGCCCATCCAATAGTGTACCAAAGAAATGGCGCAGCACGCTCCCAGCCCCCCAAACATACTTCACTGTTTATTAGGGTGTCCGTTATTTCCCAAAGTGATGTTTTCGGGGGAGACACCCCCCAGATCGAAAGTTTAGGACCTAAATAAGGGGAATTTAGCAAAAAACATTTTTTTTGAGGTCATTAACCCGTGCCTCTAGATAAAATTTGTTTTATCTCCAGTTAAACCATCTATTTTCAAAATGTTTGTTGATTCTGGTTAGAAAATAGTTCGTTTAAAAGATCACATTCAAAGTTTTCCAGTAAAATAATTTTTTAATTTTTGGAAAAAAATAAATTTAAACGTATAAAAATGGCAAAAATTTCAAATAAAAATCTAAAAAATTAAATTTTTTGATTTATACACACATTTTTGAAAATATTTAATAAAACTGCATTTAAAATTGTGTGATATGTAGGTGGTTTACTATAAGAAGAATCAAATAAAACGTAAAAGCAAAAACCACGAAAACAGCTAATAATTTCAAAAAACCGAAATAAAGAATCAATTTTGAGGTTTGAAAATAAAAATTCACGTGAATTTAATACTATTTAAAATAATACTTGATAATTAAAACCTATGTTGTTTTCAAGGTAAGTCGGATTTTCAACGAACCTAGTCATAAAAAAATGGATACTGTGGCGAATACGTGATAAAAATAAATAAATAAAAACTAAATTCTAAAACCATCTTGATATCCTGAACAAATTAGAAGGCTTTATAATTGTAATCTACTTGACTTTGTTCAACAAAAATATGCATATAGTTTTTTTTTGCAATTCTATCCGCAGTATGATTTCTAAAATATCAATATTGAACAAAGATTTATATGGACGCACCAAGATATAGGATAAAAAAAATTAATGCACTTTGTCGAAATTCTATCCGCAGATGGATCCGCTTCTATTCTTATCGGCAGCTGCATGTTGTTTTTATAATATATATAAAATCCAATTGCGGATACGGACCATCAATTTCAAAAAACACAGATTTGTTCATATTATTGAATCTCTGGAATGTGTATTAGCAATTGTGTCTTTGCTTATACACAATTGAGGGACTCATAAAAACTATTTTAAATAAGTACTAAACCAATAACTTAAGAAAGTTAGTAGCAGTTTAAGAGGATAAAAATTGCATTTAAAAACCAAGCATCTCAATGAAATTTTATCACATTACTCTTCAAATGAAGCCAACTAAGATTTTTCAAAAATCAGCTCGAATAAGTGATCGTGTATTATTTAAAAAAATAATAATTAATCGAAAGATGAGTTTTGACCAAAAAAGTAAGAATTAAGCCGCAAATTGCAAGCAGCAAATTAACATAATCTTTCCCTCAATCTTAAACTGCAAGAAAAATATTAAAACTCACTTTCCGCCTAAGCTTGATACAGTAGTAGTTTCAATACTCCCTTCCAATACAACAATAAACAACAACAACATAAAATCACAGCTAAGAGATATCATTTACTTTATCCTGCAGTTACTCATCTATGCTTGTAGAAGAACCAATACACCACAACCACATATAATATAAAATTGTAACACACTAAAACACCCAAAGAAAAAGAGATCCTTTTTGCCTAGACACATTTTGGATTTCAGCTTCAGCCTCCCCATATCCTTGCTTTGCAAGCAGAAGCAAAAAAGTTGAAAAAAAAATACAACATAATACCAAAGCACACATCATAGTAGTAAGTGCTTTTGTATTTGGCATGCAGCATAGTAGCATTTATTGCTTTTTCCCCGTTTTTGTTGTTGTTGTTGTATCTTCCTTCTCTCAGGCCTGGCGTCGTCGTCGTCCTTCACCAATGCAGCAGCAACAACAGCAGCAGGAGCAGAAGCAGCATAAAACAGCAGAAGGGGGATGCAAGTACTGCGCTTTTATGCGTGACCCCAGCACACTACATCCACTAGGGGGAACAATAGACAGCACGGAAAGCTTCAATTTAGCCGGTCTTTCGAGCACTTCACGTTCCTTCTGCTGATTCTTCTATCCCTAGAAACACTGGCTCCTAGTACACCACAAAACAAAAGCAGGCAAAATAGTATAAAGGACCGAGCAAACGAGAGAGTGAGAGGGAGAGAGAGAGAGAGAGCGAGAATGGGAGAGAAAACGAGATAAAAGAACGGAAAAGCTCTTTAAGCATAATTTTTGTGCATAAAAAATGATAAAGGGGGATAGAGAGGAGATGACGTTCACCAAACACAAGCACCCCTCTGTTGGCTGCATACCTAGGAGTGCGCGCGTTTTTCGTCACTTTGTGTCTCGTGATGCCTTGCCCAAGTCTTGTTGTTGGCAACACCAACGAATTTGGTTGACAGCAGCTTTTTTTTTGCTGCTACTGCCAACAACCGAACCGATGCAAACGAGCCGAGCCGAGCAGAGCCGGAGAGCAGAAACTACTATGCGGATGGATCCTGCCTGATGGCCAGGGAGGCACGTCCATCTCCCAGTTTGGCTTTTCATCTTTTATCAGGATTATTAAAATTTTTTCCAACCCCTGTTTTGTTGCTGGCCCGTTTCGTTTGTTTTTTGTTTTATTATTTTCTTTTTTTTTTTGTTTTGTTTTTATGTGGCGCTACTTCTCTTTGTGTTTGCGGTGAAAAAATCTGAGGGGTGGGTGGTTCTGAGGAGGGGAGATAGGGACGGGGGTCTTAAAAGTACAAGACCATGCTGCGGAAAACGTTTTTCCGAATGTGGTAGGTTCATTATAGGTATGCAAAGGGTTGGCCACTAAAGCGCGCGAGTGAAGGGTGGCTAAGATTGGGGAGGTACTTGCAACCCCTTGTGGCAGAAGCAGCCTCAGCAGTAGCAATGAGTAGGCAAAAGCTTTTGTTAGTTTTAAGAAAATATTTAATTAGCGAAGATTCTATTTGGAAAGAAGGAAGGCAGAGGGAGAAACTGCTGCTGCTGAAGCTGAAACTCCGGGGCTAGGAAGTTGTCATTGGTACTCCAGATAAATTGATGAGCGCATTGGATTTTGCGAAAGAATCTCTTTTTTTTTTAATTTCGTTGTTTCTTTTTCTTTGCTCTAGGAGGACTTTTGGTGGTTTTGCTCTTAGTGATTCCTTGAGTTGCTAATTGGTCGTGGCGTGGCATAGCGCGGCAATTGCGGAAATTCATGGCAACCGCACTCTGGAAAACAATAGCGACTATGATGACGATGGTAATGGGCATGGTGACTACGACTACGACGACGATACGATGTCGAGGATGAGCATCAAGAGGGAAGAATTGAAGGCGAAAAGTTTCTTCTTCCGAGGTGGATTGGTTGGTGGGATTAAATTATCACTGCAAGGATAAAATGCCATCGTTTAGCAATTGAAAAAAAAGGATATACTCCCATTCCATCACACTTATGATGATGGTGTGTCTTTAGATATTTAAGACACGTTCACGGTCTGCAAAATAAATATTCGTTTCGTCTAAGCAAAACAAAAAAAAATAACTGAAAAAAACGGGCCACAACCACAGGATATAGTTTTGGTCCTATATTATGGTTGTTTCTCTTGGTTGGGTTTTTTTTTGCAACTTCGTCCCTTTTTTTGTTGATTTTTGGACACAATTTTTTGGTTCATTTTGAGAAACACAAAGAAGAGCGAGAGGAGGCATTTTAAAAATGTGATGTTTCTTAGAGTGTATCGCTTATTTTTATGGGGGCTTCTATTATTCTATTTTAGTATAGGAATGGTTCTTCTCCGTCTCAGCGCTATTGTGCGCGCTATCTTTTTGGTTGGACACATTCGAGACTTTATGGACATAAGAGTACGTGTCCATTTTACTGAGGTGAATCGTGGCGCTTCTTTTTGAAAAAGCAAAGAAGAATATTTGTTCAATTTGAACATATACTCGTAAGAATAAAGACAAGCTACGAGTATGTTTAAATTTTTTGTTGCAGGATTATTCTCACTTAATATCTGTCTGTCTTTTATTAGGGCAATTTATTCACAGGAGGTTTTGATCTTCTCTTGATTAACCCCAGGGATGACAATTAGAAAATGGTCATTGTTAAACTTTTGAGAGTTAAAGTGAGCTTTGTTACAAAGGGAATTCAAAAGTTCATATGTGTGTGCTGAATAAAAATACGATGGCCGGGTTCAACGCACCATCTGGACTTAAGTTCAGATAATTTTTGACATTGAACGTAAAAAATCATCTGAATTTCAGGTGACATTAATGAAGAATCTACTTTTTTATTTACTTGGATTGAACTAAAAAAAAAGCATATTTATTTTTCTAACCCTTGAAAGGACCGCGCATTGTCGCGAAAAAAAACTGCTCAGAATCACCGAAAAAATCGGGGAAAAAACTGTGAACCACCGCCAATGACCGCGGAAACAACCGTGAACCACCGCCAATGACCGCGAAAAAAACGACGGGTTCGCAGTTTTTTCTGCGTTCGATTTTGGTGTTCCGCGTTTTTTTTCTGTGGTCATTCGCGGTGGTCCGCGCTTTTTTTGCGGCCAATCGCGTTCTTACGCGGTTTTTTCCGTGGTCAAAATTTAATGGTGAGATTTAGATAACTGCGATCCCATTTTTCTCAAAATCTGCATGATTGAAGACTCCTTGTACAAATTACAGATTGAAACAAAAACAAATTTTTTATATTTGACTTTGTTTTAAAATATCTGTTTTCTATTTTGTCACATTTTGGACTATTTTTTTTTTTTTTTCATTTTTAGACAGAAACCCGCGAAGGTCCGCGCATGGCCGCGAAAACAACTCCTGAGAATCACGGGAAAACCGCGGAACATGGTGAATGATCGCAAAAAAAAACTGTGGACCACGGCGAATGACCGCGTAAAAAAATATGGACCATCGCGAATGATCACGGAAAAAACTGTGAACCACTGCGAATGACAGCGGAAAAAAAAGTGGACCACAACGAATAACCTCGGAAAAAACCGCGTGTCCGCGTTGTGTCACGTCGTGTCGCGTTGTGGCAAAAAAAAATGAATTTTGACCAGCGATTTAAGAAATAGAGGGTTTGTCATGCTAACTTTATACGATCTCACTTTTTTTGAGTTTGCAGTTTATATACAAACCCAATGCGGCAGTTAATTGGCCAAATAATTTTAAATATTGTCCAGTGATTTAAGAAACACAGAATGTGTAATGCTTACTTTATATGGAATGTTGTTACCAAAAATAGATTATATTTTTTTCGAGGAAACAAAAAGAGGAATATTATTTTCGATTTAACTGCATAATTAGGGCAATTAAACTTTAAATAATAAGCGAAAAAAAAGTTGGATTTGATCAAAAATCAGATTCAGATTCTGACGAAACTAAACACGGCACTTACTGAGCCCAAAAAAAATAACTTTTTCAAAAGTTGTCATGTTAAGTTTATACGGGTAATACGTGGTAATACAGAGTAGAGCTTTGTGGCCGGGTCAGGTAGTTATATCAAAAGTTTAGTAATAAAACAAATATAATTGTTTTCTTATTCAAAACAATATGTAAAATATATTTAATTACATAAGAAGTTTTTTGTTAATTGTATAGGTATGATTAAACATTATTTAAAACACCGATGTTTTTACTTTTGTGATCCCCTTGAAGCTGTTTCTCAAAAAATGATTTATTTTGAGTACTTGACTTGTAGAATGTAAATGTAAATATCTCTGGGAGGAGCAAATAGGAGCAGATCAAACTTTGGCAACACCAATGTTTTTTTTTTTTTAATGAATTTTGAAACTTAATTTGTTGTTTATTTGTTATTTATCAAAGAAATGGTTATAAAATATTCCATATATTAATTCATAAATTTCAAAATTTAGTGCTAAACGTTAAACAAAAATACCTAAATAAACCATTCAAAAACAACAAAATGTTTTAAATATTAACGTGAAACATAGATTCTCACAGTTTCGCCTAAAATACTAAAAAAATATTCTTGATTCCCGAGCTACTCATGTTTCGGAGCATATTTTGTGTGGGTTATATGTAGGTATATGTTCCGCTAATTATATTTTCAATAGCAAAAGTATTCATTTCTAACAAAACAAATGATTTATCATAAGGGGACGCCACACTGTGCGGCGCTGGGGAAAAAATGTGACCAAATTAAAAACCCAATTTTTATCAGTTTAATGTCAAATTACTCCTTAGAGTTAACTACGATCATGCCGGGGGTCGAACTCAAGGCTTAAACTCTCTAGTCGCACACTTTGCCACCTGAACTAATTCACTATACAAATATTGGTCGCATTTTCTGATCTAGTTCCAAATTAAAAAAAAGAAACTTTTTACTCAAATTTTAATAAGATTTTTTTCATTGAAAACAAGTGAACTAAACATAAACTGCACTTGTATGTAAGTTCTTTTCTAATTATGTTTAAATTAAGTAACTTTTAAGATGATTGACTTCGTTCGTTTAGAAGAGACTCTTATATGTTTGTTTTACGTTTTTCTGCTTAAAAACATATCCCCACTCTTATTTTCTAATGGTACTCGTAACACCCTCAAGAGTAATTCCCATCATACAAGTTGAAATAACCTTGAATGCTTGCGGTAGGAAAAGAGGCGTGGAGAAGTTTAACGGATTTCTTAGCAGTTTTTGATAATTAAAGCAGGACACTCTTATTGGACGCAACACTTGCGGATTTTAGGAATTGGTTGAATAAAATTCTGGAAAATATTTTTTTTTTTCAACTTCTGGAGCATTATTAGATTAGTTTCTATAAAGGGAAAATTACTTTTACCGAGAATTGCTGAATCGGATTTCTCCGATTGCACTTCTGTACTGTAATAACTGCACTTCCAGGAATCCACATCAACTCTTTAGAAAAAATTTTAAGGTAAATTTAGCAGCAATTTTTGGTTAAAACATGAGTACTTTCCAAGCAAAATTAGAATTTTATAGACCCAAATTTTCATATACTCATTTCGTTTAAAAACCTAAATAAGACTAATTTAGATAAACTTTAAAAATTTACTGAAATATTTAATTATGCTTCAACAATTTGAAGCTTTAATAATCCCTCTTTCTGTGTAGGTATTTTTGTTTTATTTTATTCTAAAATACAATTAAATTTGCTGTCATTTACCCTGTTGTAATTCCATTTATTCAAAACCTTTGAAATAAAATTTCACATCACTCTCTCTCAATTAATTTTATTATTTCTAGTATTCAGTGTAAATTCCCCACATGAATCATTTTACAATTTGAATAGAAATTCGACAAATTTTTCGCTCGCTTTTGAAAAACCCAAAAATTGAATCATAATTCAGACCGAGACAGCAATTCCAATGTGTAAATTTTGTTTTACAAAAAACAGAAAAAAAAATCAAAAAACTATAACAAAAAAAAAAAAAACCTTAACCAAATTATTCTCCCTTCCACACTTGCATTTCAATTGCAAATTTGAAAAAAATTATAAAGACCAAAAGCAGCTGATGCGCTGGAAAAATTCCACACCACCATAATAAAACATGTTTAGATAAAATCTGAAATTAGTTGGCTTTTGTAGAACACCACAACCACTATAGAGTGGCAAATAAATAAAAAAAAAAAAATATATACATATATAAACTAAAATAAAAGCCAAAAACTAAACAAATTTGCTTTCCAAAAAACCTCATTAGAGACTCACTATAGAAACGTTTCATTTTGTGGCAATTTTTACTCATGTCGATTTGGTTTTGTAAACGCGCGTCCCAATAAAGGCACCTTTTTAACCTATAAGCTGGGCCAAAACAAAGTGTATGCATCTAACAACGTCAAACAAAAAAAAAAATCAAAAAAAAGAATAGATACTCGAAACACAAAAAAGCCACCGAAAATTAGATTCCCTGACCGCCAAACAGCAGATAAAATTGATCTGCATATTCGTCCTGGCACATTGAGTCCTGCCCCTCTTCCCTTTCTCAGCGAACTCGTTTATATGTTAAACTGGGATTACCTAGCTGCCAATTTCATTAAATGAGCTCAGAGGCTTCGAAGCAAGAGAACGCCCGGCCCTGCCCCTGCTTGGCGGCGACGTTCACTCACATATTCACTATATTCGCACTGGCGGCGGCGAACACTCAAACCCTACTCCCAGCTCGTCGACGTTGCATCGCCCTCCACCATCACCGGCGGAATCACCAACGGGACTTGTTAGGCTGTTAGCTGGGTGCAAATTAGAAAATTGTTTAATTTTAGAGCAGCAGTGTCGTCTGCTCGTCTCGTCTCATCTCATCTCATATCCTGATCCCGTCCCGCTTTTGTTCTCCTCTATCAGTCGACGACGAGTGAGAGACACAGGCTTAGAAAATTATATTCTACAGCTCTCTGTACTCTATATTCCATGGGCGTTAGGTTCACACGTGAAATTTTCGGCCTCGGCCCGAAAAATGCCTTTCCCCGGGCACACAAATTCAGATTGTCCAAACAACCGGTGAGAGATGAAATTTTAAATTTTCATATATTTTGCGGCACTAAGTTCGTTACGGGACTTCGTTTGTTTAAGCATCATGTAGGAATATGTTAGAGTATATGGGTGCGTTTATACGTGTGTCTGTGTACGTACTCGTTCTAGGTTATAGACTGAAATATTAGGAACATATGAAATTGATGGAGTTTTGTGTTGACCTAATTGAAGGGAGGGGAGATATTAAGGGTGCTGCCTGCTGCTGCTGCTGCTACTACTGTTGTTCGCTTAAAATTAGCCGAGAGGTCCTTGCGGGCATTTGATGCGTTTTAAGGCAACAAAATCGTTTTATCGCTAATCGAACGTAAACGTTGAACTGAGGTTTGTCCCAAGTGGATTTAACTATGCAAACACAGAAGCCCAAAATAATATTGTGTCTCTGTTAAATTAGATTAGATTAGAATTCTCGAATATTGGATTCTTTAATGAGAAACTGTTGTACTTATGCCAAATAATTTCAATTGTTTTTGATTGTGCTAATTTTTGGCTGCTAGTTGTGCGATGTCGAGTGTTTTGAATTTTATCAGTTAAAAACATATTCCTAATATTTATTATTAAGACTTAAATGTTGGTCTTTAAAGTAAAAGTTTTTTGGAAATAATAGTTTTTGACGGCAAAAAAATAATATTACTAAAAAGCTTTGGAACTTGATAACTACTGTTAGTCGTATTGATTAAGTTAAAGTAAGTTAAGCTGGAACATCGAAGTGTAGGATTAAGTTTAAGAAATTTCCATACAGAAGATTTGAATTGGGGAGTGTATGAAACCAGTTTACATTTATGTTAAAAATGAAGAACAAATTAAAAAATTTGAGAAATCCGTCAAAAATATTGTAGGTATAATCCAATCAAATAAGGATACAACACGGCTCTAATGAATAAATAAATTTTTTCTTCGAAATATCTATATGTAACTTTTTTAATTTGCGGAAAAACAGTTCTTCAAGAATGGCAATTTGTTGAAAACAATTAATCGAAAAACAATTCTTCGCACGACAATTAAAAAATTAAAAAGTTTGCTCATTCGGTTAAGAGGCTCGTTTATCCTATGAACGCAAGAGTTCAAATCTTCGTAGGTGGAAAATTAGGACTAACGGACATGAGATTTTTAAAGATTTTTGGCATGAGATATAAAATATCCAAACAAAGATAGAAACAAAAAACTTAGACTATTAGCACTTATTCTAAGATTGTACGAGGATGCATTTTTTTAAATTTTCCCTCTTTCTCAAAAATTTCAATTTTTTCATAGATATATGTATATGTTTTTTTCATTGCATTGCACCGCCGTAGGTCAAAAATAAAAAAAGTTAACGTCAGGTTTTTTAAAATTCAATGATTAAACAACGGTCTACAATCTCCTATCGAACCAAAACTAAAAAAAGTTTGACGGTTACCCCTTTTTTCATTTCTTAATAGCCATTCAAAGTTTGTATATAAAAAAATAAACAGTTTTCTTATCGCTGCAGTTATAAGGTGTGAACTTGCGATAGTGATAGCGGGTGTTAAACAATTGTGAACAGTATTAAATTGTTATGAATATTAAACGAGAAGGTTAAGGCTAGGCGCAAACATGAGCAGGATCACAGGGATTTCAATGACTGTGAACACACATGCCTCTTGCGATTAAAATTTTGAAAATTGTGTCTACAATCAATGAAATTCTTGTCATCTAATTTGCGACTGAATAATCGCGCGATCAAAATCGCATGTGTGCGTCTAGCCTAAGGCTTATTGTAATGGGGCTCGTTAGCGAAGCAGTTTTAATCATTTTTATTTAGCTTAATTTTCATTAAATTGGAGATTTAGTTGGTTTGCCTTCGAGTGCCCTCTACAATTTAAGTTCTCAAATGAAGAATACTGTCCTAGCTTTCGAAATAATAGCGCAGTTTTTTCCCCTTTCCAAGTTATACGAGTTTAAATGACGATACACGGAGAAAAAAAAAATTACAACGTAAAACTAAAAAACTTCCTTTTTGGCACTATTATTTTTATAAAAGACTGAACTAGAGGGTAAGGGTAAGGTGATCGACTGACAGTAAGGTTCCATTTCCGGCATTGACCATTATTTTTTTTATTTTAATTTTTGTTTACCTTTTTTTATTTTTCTTCAAAATAACAAAAAATTAAAAAAACTGACTTGATGCATTTTTTTGCAATAATAAATCATATAAAATGATAATACAGGCGTTTCATAAAAAAAAATGGTCATTATATTTTTGACCGCACTTTGTATGGGGGGCACCCACTGTGAATGCGAAATTTGGTTCATCTAACATAACTTTTAAAGGTTTTTCGGTAGTAAGTTTGCAACTGTTTTAATAATATGGGTTGACACATGAAAAAGATGTACAACTTTTTTCAAAGACGTCAGATTGCGTTAGATTTTAGATTTTTTTGTAATCAGCATTAAAAATACCTTGAAATCATGTATCGTATGTGTATATAATACCATTGTCTATTATTTGCTTATTTCGAAAATCTAAATTTCTGACCATCGCGACTTGCGGACATGTGATTTTTCTAGATTTTTGAGGTAAGTTATATATATTGCCAAAATAGAAGATATTGAGCAAAAAAATTTCTATTAGCATTCATTCCGGGATAAACTCTTATTTGACTGGAATATTTGTTTTTAAACAAAAACAGAAAATGTATCAAACTGTATCCAAAAATGTTTAGTCGTTCTCGATAAATTAAAAAAAAATATATTTTTTTTAAAAAAGCCATGTATTTTTCTTGAAAATTAATTTTTCAAAAACCAGTCCATTAAAAAGCTTTATTTAAAAACACAGTAAAAGACATAGTTTTTGGCTTTACAAAAAAGTTCAGCACGTTATTGTTAGTGTAACCGTTGATTTTTAATGTTTTGTTTTTTCAAATTAAGTACATTTTTTAGAAAATTGAAATCCCACGAAAAAACAGCTTTCCACTAAAAAATGGTTTCATTCTTATTGCAAAAGAAACATTTGACCAGTGAAGGTCTTATATTTTCTTAGCTATGTTCTAAAAAAAATTAGGTACATTTTAGATTTATCCTTAAATTTGCTTATCCAATATATTATAAAGCTATTTTGTTTTGATATCAGACCGTTTCATTCAACGTATTTTTATCTTCCAACATATTTCACTGAAAAAAATCAAAAAACAAACTTTTCCGATTATAAAGTTTCCCCTGAAATATCAATCTATAACTCTATAACGAACTAAACTAAAAAACAAAAATCTTTTTTATATCCTTTTGGATCAACCTTTGATCCTGGCTCCTTTTAAATGTTATATGCAGTTAGTTAGTCGTGTTTGTCTAAATGGTATTAAAAATTAAAAAAAAAAATAAAAGCTGAAATGATGAAATCAAGATTCATGCATTTTTTTTTTTATTTTAATCCCCTCGGAAAGCATTTCCGTATTTTTTGTATCCGATTGTTGTTTAGCGCCAAACCACGACCACCATGATGACAATGACTACGTCGCGGGTTTTTTTTTTTTTTTTTATTTCAATTTCCTGGCATTCATATTGGCCACGAATATTCTACCGAGCTGGATGCATGCCGGTGCGTTGACCATCGTCCGCATTCCCAGTTGCCACGCGAAGCCATTTTTATGATCACTGCGAAATAAAGCCATCATAGGAATACCCAAGTGTGAATTTTATTATTATGGAGTGCACATTTGTGGCAGGAGAAGAGCCATCTATTTCGACTAGCGCTAGCGCAGCGTACTTCTCTCTTCACAAATGGTAATCCACCGAACATATTTCATATTGGAATGGAACCAAGAATCCTTTTTCTATTTGTATTATTTTTTTGCTCAATGTTCCTTTGGCTATCGTTTCGCATCTCCTTACAGCAGGAGTGGGCGATGGGTGAACATCAAAACCAGGATACCTACCTACACGACTAATGCCTCTGCCTGCCTTTGAGAAAAAACACACTAAAGACCTACGACCATGGGAATGTTACATAACTAAACAGCAGCCGCAACTGGTTCTAAAGGATGGTTGATGGTTATGGAATCCAAAGAAGGCCCGAACCGGGTGATAAGAGGGGTTGCTTTTAAGTTAATGCACCCCAGAGAGACTCCTTGACCGAAAACTCGATGCAGGTAAGTCCGCATCCGTATCTGTGTTTTTAGTGGTTTCCAATAGTCGGTTGCAGGCCATTTCCATCCCAATCCAATCCAATTCAACCCAGGCCCGGCCAAGCCAAGCCAACCAAAGAGAACGATGAGCCAAAGCCAACCAAGTGGGCAACCTATGATGTCACATCCAGTTGGGTTCACGTAACGTAACCAGGAGAGTTCTACACTGCGTATACTTAATTTTTTGGTTTTGCTCGAGTCTGATGATGACGATGAATACGACGACGACGACGGTGGGCTTACATTTATTCATTTTTTTGTTTGCTCGTATTTTTAATTTTCAAAGAATCCTTGCTGGCTGAGCTCATCTCTCTTTCTCTCTCTCTCTCCAAAAATGGAGTATAGGATATGTTTGGCTTCAGGGTAATCTAATTTATGATGCAGTAAAAATTGGAATGCCTCAGGAGAGTGAATTCTGAAGGGTCATGTCTTTTTTATGGCCTCCCAATTTTCGACTTTTTGTCTGATGGGTTTGTAGCGTCATTCAGGTGAGGTGAGCTGAGGAGTTGAATGTTTGTGCAGTTTGCTATCACCAATCATTTTTACACAAATAGTGCTCCGTCGGGATTTCCGAGCAGCACCAGGAAAGGCTTGAATCACCTGCTGGCATATGGAGGACGACGCAGAGCATACACATTACAGGCAAAAAGAGACAAACAAAACGTAAAAAAGAAAGAAAAAAAAAAACACCTGGAAACTGCTGAAGAGAGTTATCACACACAGAACCGAATCGATAAGTTGGATGGTAACATAGTATCACTGTGTATAGGATAGGCAAAACATGATGTCCTTTCCGGTGACTTTATGTGCCAAAAAAGCAAGTAGGAACCCACAAATAAAAAAGTTCAAAAAAAGTAATGAAAAAGAAAAATACAAAAAAAAAAGACTCAAACTCAAACCCAAACCAGAGAAGCAGTAGAAGGAATGTGTCCAATGGAATTTTTGTCGCATTCACCGATGGGCATTACCTACTTCGTCCTGAGAGTTAAAATTCGACCAAAAAAGATAAATCTCATGAAATAATTACAAGTGTAATGCAACACACAACGAAATCCGAGAGCCTGGAACTACGGAAGAGTGAAAATTGAATATTTTAGCTTTAGCTTCGTTCGTTCGGTCGTTGGTTCGTCGTTTGGTCGGTCGGTTCGTTGGGGAACTACTACTATGCACCAGATGTTGTCCAACAAGGCAAACCAACCCAAACCCAACGCTCTGGGTGATGAAGAACAAACCCATTCACAAATTAAAATCGAGTACATTCAAAGCTACTTTTGGTTCTCAGTCTTGTGGGACATAAAAAACTTTTTTTTTTAGTTTTATTTTTTTTTTTATAACTGTGGGGTCGATTGTTTAATGGTAAGTTTTTTATTACCCTTATAAAACCCAGAAAACTTTTTTGTACTCTTCTCATATACATCTCAGAGCGCAAATTAGCTTTAAAACCATTGAATTAACTATAAGATAGCGGATTGATTTTAAGTTATTTAATCGGAGTGTGTTTCCAATTTCAACAAAAACATTTTAAATGAAATATTATGGGGTAGGTAAGTTTTTCTGTCCAATTCAGTTTTAAACTTTAAGAAGAGAGAGTTTCGTAGAATTTTGTTTGAATTCAAAAAATTTCGGTAATACTCAGGTCATAAAGATTGAGTTCTGTAGGATTTGAGAAAATGTGCTTAAATCCTCCACTTTACTTTTTGCATAGCAATTACAATGTACAGTTTAAGCTGATACACATATTCCATACAGCAACAAAAGGAAACTCGTGGTATATCAAAGCAAGGGAATCCGGAGAGAAAAACTCTGAGATCGTTTAAATTTCGTGGAGTTTATTAAACTTTAACAATATGGTAGACAAAATATCGAAGTTCAAAAGCGTTTTTAAGTTGCTTAGAAAAATTTTACACGCTCCTTGAATGAAAAATCTCAAATTTTCGATTTTTTCTTTTGCAATACAAGACCACAGATCACTTGCTTTTTTAAGGATACAACAATAAAAAAACTTTCTTGAAAATCTCTGTAAAACTAAAATAGACAAAACGTAGCAGGTGCTTTTTTTTAGTAAATGTTTCAAAAAAAGCAAAAGATTAAATTTCAGTTGAGTTTAGACGAAGTATTTTCAAGGGAAATTTTGTAACTCAATTCAGTCAAAAAATCTAGTCAGAAAGAGCTTTTCTTCAATTTATCATTAGTGTAATAAAAATAGTTCAAAAAATTAATTTTTGATCATGATTTTTATGTTTTTACACAAAACTTTCATAAAAAAAATTTCTTTGATTTTAAAAATAAGGAAACTGCATCGGTCGAGTCCTTCGATTGATTTTAAAATTTCATTCGGTTTTGAAGCTTACAATATTTCCTAGCTCAGTAAATTAAGTATTTTCGGATTTTGAGCACACGCGAAATATGATTATTACAACGAAACTATGCATTTCTAGCATTTTAATCAGAAGAGTAATTATTCAGGCAAATTTTAGAAAAAATTCTTAACAAATTTAACTTTTTTTCATCCAAATATAATTCTTTTACTAAACTTTTTATATGCAAGCAAATTGGTTTTAAGTTATTGGACAAAAATGTATCGTTAATTTTATGTTAAGGTTTGAAGTTAAAAACAAATATGTGAACTATACAAATCAGCAATTTGTTTTTCAAACTTCAATTCTTATAG
Organism: Episyrphus balteatus; assembly: GCF_945859705.1. Classification (NCBI taxonomy): domain Eukaryota; kingdom Metazoa; phylum Arthropoda; class Insecta; order Diptera; family Syrphidae; genus Episyrphus; species Episyrphus balteatus. The sequence goes on along the minus strand of NC_079137.1, from coordinate 31,173,723 downwards.
GTTTTGAAATATTTTGAAATATTTATTTTTTAAAATATTTTGTTCTTTTTCGTCGGCTACAGGTCTGATTTGAATATATATTTTTTACCTAGTTCTCGATCGACGTTTCGATTGTGGTTACAATCTTCTTTTTGAGGAGACATCCAGAGATTTACATTGTTCCCGCTGATAAAGGCAACGTTACAGTTGCAATTTTAAAAACTGATTATTTTAATAAAATGAATAATATGATGGCTGATAGGAATACATATTCAATTTTAAGAAGCGACCCAACAAGTAAAGTTCAAAGTCGAAATAATAAACTCGTAAAAGACTTATTCATAAATAAATATATTAATGAAACTGAGAAAAAATGTATGACGACTTATGTTGCGAATAGTCCAAAAATTTATGGTTTGCCTAAAATACACAAACAAAATGTACCTCTAAGACCGATTTGTTCTTCACTTAAAGTTCCTTGCTATGAGTTATCGAAATACATTGTTAAAATTTTAAAAAATGTTACTGTTAACTCCAAATACAATGTTAAAAATGCATCATCTTTTATCTCAATAGTATCACCAATTATTTTAGAACAGGATAATATTCTTGTTTCTTTTGATGTTGTGTCATTGTTCACTAACATTCCTATTCCATTAGCACTAGAATTGGTTGAGAAAAGTTGGGATATTATTAAAAATCATACTAGGATTCCAAAGTTGAAATTCTTAGAAATATTACGATTTTGTGTTATAGATAACAACTATTTAGAATTTGATAAAATATTTTATCAACAAAAACAAGGAGTTCCGATGGGCAGCCCTGCATCTCCAATATTGGCTGATATTGTTATGAAAGCTTTATTGGACAGTGTTTTTGATAATATTCCTAATAAACCTAAAATTATTACTACATATGTTGATGACATTTTTGTTATACTTAAATCTAGTGATGTTACTTCAATTCTAGATGCACTAAACGGTTTTCATCCAAAAATTCAATTTACAGTTGAATATGAAAATAATGGACAACTTCCGTACCTTGACGTGCTTGTAATTAGAAAAAATAACCATTTAATATTTGATTGGTATAAAAAACCAACATCATCAGGTCGCCTTATTAATTATAATTCCCAACAGCCAAAACAGATCATTATTAATACAGCAAAAAATTTTATAACTAGAGTATTGGATATCAGTGATATTGCCTTTCGTCAGAATAATATTCAAAAAATCATGGATGTTTTGATATCAAATTCTTTTCCAATAAACATAATAAAAACTTTGTTGAATAAATATTTCAACCCATTGGTTAGACCAAATTTAGTAACAAATACAACACAGTTTTTTTACAGAAGTTGTTTGTATATTCCTCATCTTTCGAATCGAATTCAAGATGCTCCTATTAGAAACAAAGATAGTGTTCGTTTAGCTTTTAAATCAGTAAATGTTTTGAGAAGTTCACTTTTTTCGAATTTAAAAGGTGAATTTTCTAAAAACGATAAATCAGACATAGTATATAAAATCAAATGTTTAGGTGATGAAGCAAACTATTGTCCATCAGTTTATGTAGGTACTTCCATGCAGAAGCTAAAAAACCGTATAGCCGGTCATAGATCGGATATTAATAACGGACATTCACAAAAAACTGCCCTAGCTTTACATTGTATAGACGAAGGACATAGACCAGATTATAACAATGTAGATATTTTACAGATAGAAAAGCATTATAATAAAAGAATGGTATTAGAAATGCTATATATTTTAGACACAGATATACTGTTAACAGGAGATCAGATTGTGAAGGGCTTAGCAGTATTTATAGTCAGTTTGTTAAGAGGAATATCTAACTTGAACTTTATAATCAACTCAATTTCTTATAGTTAAATTTGATAAAAAATTTTTTTGAATTTCTTATCAAATGATAAAAAAAGTTTTTATGTTTTGAAATTTCGATGATTGAAAACGTCTTTTTCAAGACATTTTCCTTTTTTGAGTTTTGAAATATTTCAACATAACCAAGAAATCAAACAAGAATAAAAAGAAATCCATTAATATAAAAGCTTTAAGATAAGTATAAATTTTATTTATAATAGCAATTTTTAGAAATATTTTTCTTAGATCCTGAAGAAGATTGTAACCACAATCGAAACGTCGATCGAGAACTAGGTAAAAAATATATATTCAAATCAGACCTGTAGCCGACGAAAAAGAACACAATATTTTAATAAAGAAAGGTCACGAAATAAGGAAGAATTTATTTATTTTTTAAAAACGGACCAATGAATTTTAATGAAATTTAGTTTTTATGTGAAGGCCAATATTATCTTTTGAATGGCATACCAATTTTTGTTCATGCCATCCGTTGGTATGTGCATCTGTGCGTCCATCTGTACATCGAGTTCATAAACGGAAGAATGGATTTGCTTGAAACTTGGTACAGATGATTTTTTCGTAATTCTCTAGACCCGTTTTTTTATTTTTTTAATCTCTCCTTATTAATGCATATCTCCCTTATAACGTTTTCGAGGTATTGCAATTTTCTCGAAAACGTCTCTAACAATTTTGATTAAGTTTGGTGTACGTAATAATCTTATTAATTTTAACAAAACTGCGTTTTTAGTTTTTCTCAAAAAATGCGCAGAACGCAAAAATTGAACTATTTTTATGGTTCGTATATTTCATCAAAGCATAAGTTAATTTAATTCAAAATTTACAGACAGGTATTTCAATTTTGAAGTGTAAAATGTAAAAATAAAATTTTTTTAAAGTTTTGAAAAAAAAAAAAAAATATAAATTTTAATTTTTTTAACTTTATATTTAACCCTTTCGGACCCAGCGTTACTCTCTTGTATCATTTTTTTTTAAATTCGTAAAAATATTAATTTAAACAATTTTTTGGTTTTCCATGGCTTAATTGAAAGATAATAATGCCTAGTTACTGGTTTATAACAAAAAGTTAATCAAATATCATACCTTTAATTTTTTTTATCGAAAAAGGGACTGAAATTCACATTTTTTTTTTTGCAAAAAATTTTTTTATACAGGGTGTCCCAAAAGTTAACGTCGAAACGAAAACGGTAGATAGGGTAGGTGGTGACAGTTATCAGAAAAATAATAAAAAAAATCGCAGCCATATATTTTGTGAGTTATGGGTATTTGAAAAAAAGTCGAAAAAATGGTCACCCTGTGACGGTTTTTCATGTGCCGTGACTACAAATCTTAATTTTTATCATTTTTTGCTTTTGTTACGGAACCTTGAATAACCCTGCTATCAAATGCATTCAAAAAATTTAACTCAGCTGCATCAGTTTTAAAGAAAATATTAAGTTTTTACCCAACTTAGTACTAAAAAATTTTACATGACTCTAATTCAATGAGCCGTAGTGTAAAAAAAATGCTCTACGAAGTTTCGGCAAGTTGCCTTAAAAGTTGGTGTGTTCAATTCTCTTTTCAAAATGGTACAACATTGTTGGGAATATTCCATAAATAACCGAGATAAAATTTTTTTTCTTAAGAAATCCGACTTTTTTTTAGGTAATTTTTCCATATTATTTAAGTTTTTCTATTCTGAAAGGTTCTGAAAGGGTATATGGTCATAATTTTGAAAAAAAGATATAAAAAATGCTAATGCAAAAAGTGTTTTGTTTTTTTTGCTTAGAAGAAGTAGCATACATTACAGTTTCATAAAGAGTTATTTTCTCAGTTGTCCGACTTTTTTTTGGTGGTCATAGGCAGTGCATATTACTTACATGTAACATGAGAATAACACATTAGTTTTGCTATTTATTATTTTGGAAGATAACTTTTTGCTATTCATATTTCTTAGTTGTGACATTTTTGACCCGATAATACCGGAAAAACATTTTTTAAATTGATTTTCATAGCTTGGGTTCGAAAGGGTTAAAACAAATTTTTTTTCGAATCTGAACAAAATCATAAATTTCCAAGAGATATTTAAAATATCGATTCTTGGAAATACAAATGCAAGTACGTGCGACATAGTCGTGCATTTCATTTATATATACAAATGTATACAAAAAATATTTTTCAATTTTTTTTTTTTAAGTCTTTGTTATGTAAGAAATTAAATGGCATACTTAGTTTGGAGGTCAAAACCATTCAAAGAGATCTTTTGTAACATTAAACCAAATTTTGTAAGGTTTTTTTTATTTATTTTTTTTTTTCAACTTCTTTTATGAATATTTGAAAAACCTAAGCACTTCTTAACATTAGAGGAAGTACGTACGAACCAGTCGTGCATTTTATTTGTTAAATATTCTTTCTTAGTTTCTTTTACTTAATATAAACTTTAATAATCCTTAAAAGCTATCAGAAATGTTTTAGAATTCTTGCATTCTTTTTTTTTTGCAATTCAGGGCTACTTGCGTATTATTAAGTGCTACATCCTTTGTAGCAAAGTTTATATCTCTTGATTACTTGCTCAAGAACAGAACATTTAATTTTCATAAGAAATAAAAAATCAGTAAATAAAGGTTACACATACGCCACAGTGACCGCTTAAGGTTAATATGATATAGATAAATGTATCGCCGACTTAATAGTGAAATAAATTGATTAATTTTTAACAAATCCTTAATTGTTTTCCTCATTTATATTTGCCTTTCAATTTCTCAAAATAAGAAAAGAACAGTCTCACTTTAAATATAAAAACAAAAAGAACAGAATATTGAGAAAAAATTATGTAGCTGATTTTATATGTTCTTGAAACATATATCTATCCATCTATCTATCTATATGTTCTTGAAAAAAATCTTTGTAATACCTATCTAGGTTAAATCAATTTTCACTAACTTTCAAGAACCACACAAAATCCACGTTATACTCATGAAATCGACATGATATGAAGTGCCAAGTAGGCTGTTACTAGTACTTTTTAAACTATTGAGCCAAAAGCGATCATAAATAAAGAAACCATTACATTTTGAACTATTTAGTATCTTGTCTATTTTCATTAACGACGAATTTTTATGTGTACCTATAGCTTAGAAATTATTAAGAAAGAATCAAACCCTTTATGGCAGCACTGCTCTTTCATCACAATTCATCTGGTGACTGAAGTCCGATCTTTAAATTTAAACTGACACCGGAAATGATTCACACACTGAACCAAATCCTTACGTAAATACAACGAAAAAATTCGTTGAGCCAACGAAAATTTAATTAATTTTCAGCCGGTGAAAAATTTAATTGGCTCAACGAAATGGCTTTCATACGTTAATGAAGAACTTCATCAACTAACGAAAACTGTCGTATTTTAATGAAATTTTTCATTAAAATTTTCGATCGCGAATTAATGAATTTTTACATCACTTTACGAAAGTTTTTCATCAATTAACGTAAAATTTAATTAAACACGGTGATATTTTTATGTATTTTTTGATTAATTGATGAAAGAACTTTCGTTAGCTAACGAATTTTTTCGTAAATTTTATGAATATTTCAATTAAATTACGAAAAAATATTCGTTAGCTAACGAAACTTTTCGTTGTGTTAATAATTTTTTTTTTAAGATTATAGCAGGTATATATTTATTGGCCTTGTTAAATTATTAACAGTCCAAACAAAAAATTGGCGTTTCGACCCGGTAGAGCTCACTTGGACTCATCACTTGACTTATCCGTGAGACACCTTGTCAAAACGCAAATATTTTTTATATTCAGCTCAACTTACATAGATTTTTAAACAAAAACCTAATGTGAACTATATCCAGCAAGATTAAATTTTTAGTCCATAAAACAGAAATGCACCCGGCAACGATATTTTTTCGTTAACTGATGTATTTTTTCATAGGCCAATGTAATATTTCATTAGTATATGAAGAATTTTCATAAGCTTATGAAGATTTTCGTTAGTTAATGTTGAATTTCATAAGTTAATGAATTTTTTCGTTACTTAATTAAAACTTTGATAAAGTAACGAAAAAGTTCTTATTTTTGTTCTTCAAAATGAGTATGAAATTTTTCGTTAATTGATGAATCTTTTCATTGAATTGGATTTTTTGGCACTAAAAAGGGAGAAAAAGTGTATGAAACGTTTTCATTAATTGATGAAGGTTTTCATATTACGAAAAATTACATATTTTCGTTGAGCCAACGAAAGTTTCGTTGGGCCAACGAAAATGTAGTGTATGAAACAATTTTCGTAATTTTACGAAATTTATTATTTTCAGTGCACTCAGTTAAAAAAAAAAAAACACAATACAAAAAGTCGAGTGTAATTCATTGTGTAAAACTGGCATGCAGAATGATTGCGCCAAAATGATTCCCCAGGATGAGTATAATGTTCCCATGATTAAACATTACTACTACTTATACATACACGAAGGAGTTTTCTCTGATGATACGGTCTTCTATTTGCTTGCAACACGCGCAGTGATTAATTAAAATTTACGAGGAGCGAAATTGCAATCTCAGAGTTTCGCGAAGCGTTTTCTGTAAAAGTGTGTACTATATGAACAGGGCATGCTGCTCCATCATTTTTTATTGCCACTGTAAATTTACACGACACATCCCATTGAGTATTCTCTCTTAAAAAAAAAGGAAAAAAGAATGAAAAAAAGAAAAAACAACGTCAAACAATTCCAAGCTTCTGCTTCAGCTCCAGAGTTTCATCTTCGATGTCCATAAATTTCTGTAAATGTATGCATTCGTCTTCAATGAAAAGTATATTCCCGTGTCCTCTCAACTTCTCCTTGTGTGTGCAAACTTTTGTCCAAATCATGTGTATTTGTGTGAAGGAACTACTTTATCCTTTCAGCGCCTTTTTTCCCAATTAACTTTTTGGTGACAAAAATGCAACTCCCCAGAACGAACCCAAAAGGACAGGAAGACTCCACCACACATTACAATGTGTGAGGATTCTTGCGAGTTCTTTTTTTTTTTTTGTTTTGCTTTCATCCCTACTTCGACCCTTTTTCAGGATTTTTACTGTTAGCAGTAATAGGCATCAGGAAGGATGCGGATGTGGTGTGAATGTGCTGCTTTTGCTACTAGTAGGCGGATGGATTGAAATTGAAATGCCCAAGTAAGATCGTTGTTGTTATGTTGCACTCGGAAGGATGCGGAAAGGACGAAGTAGTCGAGTGGTGACTTCTCTGTGATGTTCAAACTGCTCAAGGCTACGTTGACTTTGCTTTCTTGTAATGGCAGAAGCAGCAGTAATAACGAACAAAGAAAACTTTTTTTCTTTTAGCTGTTGTTTGTCTATAAAGACTCATTTTCTTGGATGGAATTTGTGAATATGTCCTGCACATAACTCTCTTAGAAGCACATACACTGTCAAAAATGTTGCATTACTTTTTATTCAAATCATAACTGATTTATTTGTTCTTCCAGTTGAAAATCCAAGTTTTCGCAACTAGTTTTTAGTTTCGTTGCAACTGAACAAAATTCAAGTCCAAAGATTGAATGCAAAAATTCAATAAACTTCGTTTTTTTTTTAACTTAAGGTGGAAATACATTTAGAAAATCAAGAAAATCGATTTTTGTATCTAAAAATAATCGTAAATTGGTGTACCTATCTCTGAATTTAAATTTCGAAATTTATCTTAGCAAGTATTTTTAAAACTCTAAACGCATTGTTCGAAACACGATTTTTGAGACTGGAATTTAAAATATGTAAAAATTTATTGAAAATTAGTTTTTGAGACTTTATACACTTTTGAATTCAGCACACTAAATTCAAATAAATTCACACAAAAAATTTCGTGCTGGTTGACATGAGCCTTTTTTTTTTGTGAAAATTATCACTTTCCCTTCTAGTACCCAGTGTAAGCAGTATTTTACAAATTTTTTAATCATTAGGTGCAAGGACTCAGGGGATTCTGCCAAAAATACAGCTATTTGTTTTTTTTTAAACATTGTAGATATTAAAAAAATCCAAATGAGTTGAATTTTAAGATAATTTAAAATGTTTTTATAAAGAAGAAATAAGACTGCGACATTGTCCAAAATATATTTCTCAACGGATTGCACTGATTACACTGGTTTACAGCCAAAATGGACACTCAATTCCACTATTTTTTTCTAACGTACTTTGACCTCAGGGACTCGGCAATCACTTAAAAAAAAAATTACGATGGATACGATTTCAAGATATGATTTTTCAAAGTTTTTTGTCGTTGTTTTTTCCAGCCTACTTAGTATTCGGGCTATATCTTGAGTAATAAACGACTAATCTGAACAGAAAAGCCGGCGCCTGAAAGCTGAGTAAATAAACAAAAAACACTAGAACAACTTTTCTGGGTCACTCCAGATGTTTAAGTGCAATGTATTAAAACATTTAAAAAAAAAAATGTTAAAGGAAATTTTTGCAAAAAAAAACTTTATTACTTAAAGAAAAAATCAAAATCTTTCGAATCCTCATAGTTTTATGTATAGTACACTTTCTGGCAAAGATAAAAAGATAATTTTCTTCAAAATCTATAGATAAATTATAAAGGTATGACCAAATAGATAATTAAATTTCCTATCGATATGTATCCTTCTAAAAAATTTAAAATTGAAATAGGTATTGTAAAAAACTTAAGAAAAACTAGTTTTTACTAAATGGTCTGTTTTGATCATTTGAGCATTTATAGATATTGAACATTTTAAGGAGAAAAGATGTTACTTTATCTTTCAAAAACTTGAAACTTGGTGTCCCAAAAATTTTTATTTTTTTGTAAACTAGTGTTATTGAAAAAAAAAAAAATAAGAAAATCGATTCAACCAGTAAGCAACGAAATAATTTAGAAAGAATTCTTTATGGCAAAAACAAAAACAGAACACATTTTTTTTCGTTTTCCCACTTACAGTAGTTAAAAAACCACTCTCCACAATCAAAATGTTTGTTTTCTCTTTTTAATAAAATGGTTCAGTATACTACTAAGAACTTAAAAATTTTTTCAAGCTGGTTTGCATCTAATGTTAAAGTGCAAATATTTTGAGAAAAAAACCGTTTCGTGAGAAAGATATTTTTTAGGTATTAATTTTACAACACGCTTGTAGTCCAATTTCATATAAAATCAGATAATATAACTTTCTATAAAAAGATATTTATCACTTCAGTAAATAAATACAACTTGAGCGTAAATCAAAGTACACCCACTTCTTAAGCTGTGGGGTACAATGACCATTAGTTAAATGTTACGTTAATCTGTAAATTTATTGGAAAATTCCAAAGGAATTATATCTAGAAGACTTAATTATGTACCCATAAAATAAGTACTCGATCGTTATTATAGATGTCAAAATGTGTCAAATTACCAATTTAACTATATGCTAGTGTGGATTTAAAGAAATAAACCTTTTTTTTCGAATGAGTTCAAAGCAAAACCAAAATTTTAGTTATTAATTGCAATCTTGTATTGCCTCCCAAATTTTCCGAAGTAAAACTAAATTGTTTTTGTTTGGATCAATATATTTCGGCAACAAGTGCCATCTTCAGGATCTATTTAAAACAATAAAGTACATAATAAACAATAAATATTAAAATTATAAAATTATAAATAGTATACCTTAAAAAGAATATCACAAATTTACTTTTTTACAATTTATTTTGATATGATCTGTCAAAGAATACTTCAATTTAAAAAACAAAAACAAATATAGCTGTCAGCCCCCATCACGGAAATGGTAACAGAGTTACGAATAACAGAGTTACGCGCGACAGAGTTACGGCCGTCAAAGTTACGCGAAACCGGAGTTACGAAAAACTAGAGTTACGAATTCTAAAGTTATGTTAAGCTATAACATGTGATTTTTGGGTTGGCAACAATTGCGAGGAACGATATGGAATTATGGAAACATAAATAAGAGAATATCGATACGTAGGTGCAATATTAGTTGGACAAATAAGAAGTTAAATTCAATTATTTCCCCCAAACTTACATAAGTATACATATGTTTTTTTTCTATTTCAACGTTTTTGCGATCTTCTCACATAAACAAAACCATATATGTATGTATATCTATACCTATCCAATCAAAATTTTACAAAATTAAATAACACCCATTTTCGCTTTACTCATTTAGTTCTGACCAATGAGAAAAATGTTAATCTCTTGTTTGTATTTCCATAATTCCATATCGTTCCTCGCAATTGTTGCCAACCCAAAAATCACATGTCATAGCTTAACATAACGTTAGAATTCGTAACTCTAGTTTTTCGTAACTCCGGTTTCGCGTAACTTTGACGCTCGTAACTCTGTCGCCCCTAACTCTGGTATTCGTAACTTCGTCGGTTTCCCCCCATCACGATGTGTAGTGTTTACACGGTTTGTATCTGTCGTGTTTAGACTGTGTGTAGTGTTAATACGATCATTTGTCACTCGTTGTAGATTTCCATTATTTCCATATGAGATAAGATTGAAATATGTATTTGTGTAATCTTTTTTGTCCGTTTTGAAATTACACGCATCTTCTCCAATTTTAACAATTTGGTTTACTTCATGAACCTGTAACTTGAATTTATTGCGCTCATATCTCAATATTTTGGTGTTATCGAAATTAAAAGAATGGCCAGTTTGTTGTTTGTGGTTAGCCAATGCTGCAATATTTTTCAAATTAGCTGTCCCTGAGTCAACCTTATCACATTCATTTGAGTGTTGTTCGAGTCTTTTGCACAATTTTTGAATCGTTTCACCAATGTATTTTTTGGGGCAGTCTTCACAAGGAACACAATAAACAACACCTGAGTTTTGCGTCAGAGGCAGTTTTTGTTTCATGTTGGCAAAGAAATTTGAAACTTTTTTTACTGGTTTCATAGCTACCTTAATATTTGGAACGAAATATTCACAGGATTTGGCCAAAGATTCTGTAAGACCTGGAACATAAGATATTGATGAATAGATTTTAGCTGGTTCAACAGTTGTTTGGGTTGAAGTTTCCTCTATTGATAAATAAGGATAGCTACTCCTGTCAAATCTTCTCGTTTCTGAACCTCTATTAGAGTTGTTGTAACGTACCGATGCAATAAGTTTGTTGATGACATCAATTGGAAAATTATTTTTCTTCAAAATATTTTTTATGCGATCAATGTTAGTTTTCATCGCATAAAAAATATTTTGAAGAAAAATAATTTTCCAATTGATGTCATCAACAAACTTATTGCATCGGTACGTTACAACAACTCTAATAGAGGTTCAGAAACGAGAAGATTTGACAGGAGTAGCTATCCTTATTTATCAATAGAGGAAACTTCAACCCAAACAACTGTTGAACCAGCTAAAATCTATTCATCAATATCTTATGTTCCAGGTCTTACAGAATCTTTGGCCAAATCCTGTGAATATTTCGTTCCAAATATTAAGGTAGCTATGAAACCAGTAAAAAAAGTTTCAAATTTCTTTGCCAACATGAAACAAAAACTGCCTCTGACGCAAAACTCAGGTGTTGTTTATTGTGTTCCTTGTGAAGACTGCCCCAAAAAATACATTGGTGAAACGATTCAAAAATTGTGCAAAAGACTCGAACAACACTCAAATGAATGTGATAAGGTTGACTCAGGGACAGCTAATTTGAAAAATATTGCAGCATTGGCTAACCACAAACAACAAACTGGCCATTCTTTTAATTTCGATAACACCAAAATATTGAGATATGAGCGCAATAAATTCAAGTTACAGGTTCATGAAGTAAACCAAATTGTTAAAATTGGAGAAGATGCGTGTAATTTCAAAACGGACAAAAAGGATTACACAAATACATATTTCAATCTTATCTCATATGGAAATAATGGAAATCTACAACGAGTGACAAATGATCGTATTAACACTACACACAGTCTAAACACGACAGATACAAACCGTGTAAACACTACACATCGTGATGGGGGCTGACAGCTATATTTGTTTTTGTTTTTTAAATTGAAGTATTCTTTGACAGATCAAATCAAAATAAATTGTAAAAAAGTAAATTTGTGATATTCTTTTTAAGGTATACTATTTATAATTTTATAATTTTAATATTTATTGTAATTATTATGTACTTTATTGTTTTAAATAGATCCTGAAGATGGCACTTGTTGCCGAAATATATTGATCCAAACAAAAACAATTTAGTTTTACTTCGGAAAATTTGGGAGGCAATACAAGATTGCAATTAATAACATTGACTGATTTTCCGGCAAAACAAAATCCCAAACCAAAATTTTAGTGTTTTTTTAGCTTTTGTTTGGTTTGCCGAGTACTTGCTCGTATTAGATGTCACATGAAAAGTTTGGTGTATATTTTACACTTTGAATGAATGAAAAATCCTTTACTTTTTGTTGATTTTTTTTTTTTTGTTTTCTATTAAAAATATAAGTATCGGTTTGAAAAGTGACAATCATATTTTGCATTTGACACTAGCCTCTAATCTTAACAGGTACATTACTCGACGTCAGCCGCTTGGACTGTTAAGTTGACATTAAAACTCTTTATCTGTGAAAAAAATCAAAATTAAAAAAAAAAAAAATTGACAAGCTTCTTCCGCATCTAAGAAGTTCAACTAAAAAAAAACATTTGAAACAAAAATAGAAAAAACTGAATTAAATAAAATAATTAATAAATTATTCCTGCAAAACCATAAAATACAGTCAGCCCTATTCTGCTATCCATCGGGGGGAATAATCTCTAAATATTCACCAATTTCCATTCTGCTTTTCATCGGGGGAATCCAAAATCACGTCGGTAATATCGGTAATGTTGTTCGGTATTCCACTATTCACGTGAATGAACTTGCTCCATACATTTGCAATCCGCATAAAAAATGTTGCGGATCTGTCACTTTTGGTTGTAAAAACAACGGCGTATACAAGGGGGGGGTCACGGGGTCATGACCCCCCCCCCAAGAACTCAGAACTTAAAAAAGAATTTGTTATGTGATACTAAAATCTCTTGAGTAATATTATTTTTAAAATGTTGAAGTTTTAGAACATGAACGAAAAAAAATTTTGGTATTCAAACAAACTATTTTACCATATTTTGGGGATGTAGTCATATTTTTAGCGAACGCTATGCTGGATTAGGTTTATTTTCATTCGTTCGATAATATTAGTTGAGCTGTGCTGTAGAGTTTTGTATGGAAAAAAAAATCCGGATAAGTATTATATTCAAAGCTTTTTAAAAGAAATTGAATCTAGTAGGTACACAAAAATAATATCTTAAGGGCAAGACACTGCTTACCAGCAAATAAAAGAAGCAGCCATATCTTCTATTTTTTTATATGATGAAGTGAATAAAATATGTTTTAAATAGGGAAGCTTTCTGTGGCCTTGCTGTGTGGAGGTCAATTCTGTTGATAAAATTCGTCATCGGCAAAATGTTAAAGAAGGATATCATTTCTCAAATCTTTTTGTTTTTTGCAATGTTCCAGTTCAATACGTTCGTCTGATAAAATTTGGTGAATTTTGTTTGCTTACAGAATATAACAGTATTTTGTACATACTTAATTTGCTAGATCTGTTGCATTTTTTGAAACAACTATCGACTTGTTAATCATCAATAACCAGCCAATTATAGAAGCAATGTAAGCAACCTTATCTAAGGCAATTTAAATATTATTATTAAATATCACTTAGGGCTAATTTTTTGAATAGTTAGATAAACCTAAGTTAGAGCTTATTCCTACGAATAAAAGTTTTTTTTTTATAGTGACCTTTATTCTTCTGATAGTCTATCTGACGATTGAAAAAGCAGGGCTTAATCTAATAAATACAACTGAATGTTTTTTATATTGTAAACCGCTGATTAATACCTGAAAACGGTTGAATTTCAAAATATTGCCAAAATTATTTTTTTTGTCTTTACTATTTTAATAGAGGTATTTTAAATTCCCATACAATTTTAAAACAAAATTTAAAAAAAAAATTATATTTTCAATGCAATTTTTTTTTACAAAAGTTTGCGATTCGTTTGCCTGAGGTTAATTCAAAAGTTAAAACTGTTATTAAGTAAAAACGATTTTTATTTTAACTTTCTGGGCTAGCGGAAAACAATGAACAGTTGTTTTAAGGCAAATTATTCAATCGAAGTACTCGTACAGTACATTTTATTTTTAGGAGAGGATAGCCTCAATTGGTCAAAATTAAAGAATAGTGCGCTGCTGATAAAAAACGAAAAATCCCATACAAAAATGAAACAACGAAATGGTCAACCAAAAATTTCGTTCAACTTTTCGTTCTGTAGTACGCTGTTCGGCACAACGAAATTGAAAGTCTAAACTTCTTTTTCGCACACAAACAATTGCCAGGGACTTTCATTGTGTGTGGAAAAATGACATTTTGAGTTTTTACTTGCTCTATAGGGCAAGTATTGGTTTCGTGTCGAAAAAAAATTTGAGGTTTTAATCAAAACCAACATTACGATGATGGAGAGTTCCAAAAAAGTGGGTCTCGCAATTCCGTCCGTGCTTCTGTACGTCTGTGTGTCTGTGCGTCCGTGCGGTTGTGCGTCCATCTGTACACATTTCCACAGCCTAAACGGGTGGACGGTTTTTTTTTCCAATTTGGTACAGATGATTTTTATGGAATTCTGAAAGTTGGTTTTTTTTTGTTTTTTTGTATCTCCCTTAGAAAGTGTACCTCCCATACAAATTTTTCAATTCAAACCAAATAACTCGAAAACGGCTCTAACGATTTTGATTAAACTTTGCAGACGTTATATTCAAAGCAATTGCAATAAAACTGAATTTTTAGTTTTTCTCAAAAAAGTCAAAAAAGTGTACCTCCCATACAAATTTTTCAAATTGTACCAAATAACTCGAAAACGGCTCTAACGATTTTGATTAAACTTTGCAAACGTAATATTCAAAGCAATTGCAATAAAACTGCATCTCTATTTTTTTTTTTTTTTTTCAAAAAAGTCAAATAAAAAAAACATTTTTTTTTTCATTTAACAAAATTTTGCCCTAAATGTCGGCTCTTCCCCAACATCAACAAAATTTCTTTAATTTTATATAGAGGCAGCTTTTAAAATCTACAAATAAACCAACATAAAAGTGTTTTAAACTGCAAGAGCAAGTACGTGCGACCCCAGTCGTGCATTTTATTTTGTTTGTTTTTGTTGTTCATTTTGTCATTGCATGTCTTTCTGCGATGCGTGTTTGCTTTTTTTTCATTTATGTTTTGCAATTTTTGAGTATTTTTCGGTCCAGATTTCGCAAGCATTTCGTTGTCCTCGTGGAGACCGACGAAAAATTTCGTTTCACATCAGCAGCGTTCTAGGCTTTAAGGTTTATCGCTAAACTTAAACGAATCTCATACCGTTTTTGTTTGGTTATTTTTAGAACTATACATTCGGAACTTTTCGATTCGATTCGAAATGCAAAAAGCCCATTTTCAGGTTTATGCCTGCTATCAAAACTTTTGAAAAAAAAAAAAAAATTGGCATGACCCCCCCCAAGAAGCAAACCTGTATACGCCCCTGTGTAAAAATTAATTCACCATCTTTAAAATTAAGCAGAATGCCACTTTTCATAAAATTTTAATTATTTCTTGACATGTAATCGATTGTTTATATTTTTTCTATGCAAATAAACACAAACAAAAATATTTTTTTTCCTTTCAATTTACTTCGTCGCCATTTTTTTTTTCAAGTTGACGTTCACGTAGACGTCAAATAGAGGGATGATAATACAGTTTACTCGATGGATAGCAGAATGGCAAGGTAGCGTTAAAGTGAATCGAATGTGTGAATCGGATCTTAGATTCACGTGAACATCAGAATAGGGCTGAGTATCTTTGCCCAGTTTAAAAAAATTATGGTCAAACATATTTTTTATAAGCTTTATAAGCAAGTTGAACAGACATGGGTTCACATTTAAAATTTTTCAAGATTTTTCTTTTTTTAAAAAGCATTATTTTCTAATGATGACCCAAATTGTTTTTAACCACAACCACGTGTATCAAATAATTTCGACTTATAATTCAACATGTATATAAGTTTACTTTACTTCATTAACATACTTGATGACTTCTATCGCTCGTTCATGTTTATATCATGAAACAAATACTTTTTGTGGGGTTAACTACCATGCTATCATATTTTATAGTGTAAATCAGATTTAGTTTATTATTAATGACAACAAATTAATTTGAATTCTATTCTAATATTTCTGACCGTGTATGTACATGCGCTAAGTAATGTACCGCACCTGCTATGAGCAGCTTTTGTGGGTGGATGTGTGTGATGATGTTGCATGAGCCTCAAAATCACTGCATGGGTATGCACTGGACAATGGACAACAGGACAGTCGCTCCTCTACACACAAAATTGGCGGAAACTTATAGAGTGAGGGACCGTAGCTGTTTGCCACACGAATATATGCAACCCGAAACCGAAAAGTTAAATTATTATACCTGCAACCATATTGTGGGTAATTAAATATAAGTACATAAAGAGTCGACATGGCCAAATGGACCGGCCTGGTCCGGCCCGACTCGGCCCAAAACAGGCCGGCCAATGGATACACTATCTCTCTCCTGACGTACTTGCCCCATTCGATTACTTATGTTGCTGCTGCTACTACTGCTACTGCTGCTGTGATGTCCATTCAAGCGTCCAACCAACTAGCCAACCAACCATCTCATCTATCTCTGCGATGCACCTTCTGTGTTATGTTTCCTCGTTTATAATGTCGGCTGTATCAGATTTTTTGTTGTTTTTTTCTTTTTTTTTGTTTAATTTTTCATTCGGATCCTTTTTGGTTCTTTTTGTTGCAGGCCAACCGGTCCTGGGGGTTAACGCGGTCAATGTGTCAAAAGAGCACTTTAATTTTGCAAATGGAATTATGTATATTTTTGTATGGAACAACGCTGCTGCCGCCGCCGCCACCAGCGAGCAAGGTTGATGATGATGATGATGGTGATACATCTCTTACGCGCCTGGGATCATCCGCCTACCGCCGCCCTCCCTCTGCTTTGTTCTACCCCTTCGCCAATGTCTCCCTTCATCATTGTCATCAAGGACGACGACTTTAAGATGAATTCAATTATTGAGTTGAAAATTAATTGGATTTGCCATGATTATCGTCGGGATTACATGTTACTTAAATTGTCGAATGGATTTTTATTTCAGTCGAGCCATCAGGGTTGGCTTTCCCAAGTCCTATCCGCTATATCCGCTATCCCCGTCGTCATCATCTTCCTGTCTCTCAAATTCGATAAATGAATTGCGGAAAATTGCTCTGTCCTTGTATATTGTCCTTTTGCTATACAAAAAAAAAAAAAAAACTGGAAGGAGAGAAATGTTATCTTTGAGGTTAAAGCAGGCTCTTTCAGAGGACACAATCGATGGAGGGATATTATTTTGTTTTTTTTTTTTTTATTTATTTTAATGGAAAAATAGGCCTGAATTATGAAATATCTTTTTGAACTTAATACAATATTTTGGAATGATATTTTTGGAGGCAGGATTGTGTGTGAGTTTATTTGCGCGTCCATCATTAAAAAGCCGCAAAAGCATTTCTGTGGTTTGAACAATTTTTGGCCTGGATTTGTGGACTTGGGTTTGAGTTTGTTTTTTTTTTTTTGTTCGTTTTTTTAATTTATTTTGAATGGTTGAAAATTTGATAAATAATTATGTTTAAAAGTATATTAAGTCAATTGGAGGATTTTCAATGGGTTTTTGCATAAAAGCCATAGACGGGGCTAATTGTTTAAAAATATAGATCAACTAAACCGCAAATGAAATAATTATAATGTGTCCACTATTTAGGTTGTTTTTAATTCAAAAGGAAATTCCGTATTGCGGGATTTAATAAATTTTTTTGCAACTTTTTATGTTGTCGCAGTAATAAAAATGTTTACCTAGTTAATTAATTTTAACAATAAATATTTGATTAATTTTAAACTTTCTTCCGGATACACAATGAATGGTTTTTTGTTGATACGTGTGGTTTTTTTTTAATGGTTTTTGGTTAAGAGCACCAGAAACAACCATTTAATTTTTAGTAATTGATATAAAATTAAGAAAAGGAGTTTCACCGTTCGCACGAAATGCATTGAGATCTATCGGCAAAGAAGAAAATCTTCCTGCATATGGGCAATTCCATGGTAACTCACGTTACATTCACAAAAATTTCCAACACATAAATAATTTTTTTTTTTTAAATTTTAATGTAAATTGATACGAAATTACTATCCATGAATGGAGCATAACTATTACTTTCATAACTAACTAAAAAAATTGTCTTTATTTTTAACATTTGCTTGGGAAAAATAAAAGTTTGATGGTAACTCACGTTACAAAAATCGGACACGAATTTTAAGAGTCCGACAGTATGAAGTTTTTATGTGATAATTAAGAATCTTAATTTGTTTTCAATGAAGATTCCATACATACAAAATTACAAGCTTTTAATATGAGTGACAAAAGCAAACATTTTTTCAATATTTCGAGGAAAAATTTTAAAATATTTAGGTAACTCACGTTACATTATTTTGGTAACTCATGTTACCTGCGATTTGTGGTTCCAAAAGTAAAGAAAAGATGCATTTTCACTCAAGTTTTTTTTTTAATCGAATAGTGTGTAACGAAGCTTGTTTAAATGTTAACTTATTTTAGCACTCATTAGGGGATATTGTCATCGTCACTATTAGACTCATCATATTTTCAGTTTGCTTGTTTTTCCGTCATTTTCATGTGAAATTCTTCTGTTGTTGTCAAGCTTATGCTATAAAAATGCTTTAAGATTATTAAACTAAGGGAATACAACAAAGAATCTTTTTTTGCAACTTGCATAAAGAGTTGCCGTTTGTAAATAGTAGTTTGCTAATAAAAAAAGTAAAAAAGACTGCATAATTTGTTCAAAATTCGTGTCCACTTTTTCATGGAATTACCCATATGCTCTTTGAATAGTCACTCATGACAAAGGACTGGTTAATGTTCACAGATGCCTTACACTCATGAAAAATAAAAAGCATTTTAGAAATTCTGAAACACTCTTTAAAATGGTTTTTGAATCCAAAACTAATAATGTAATTTGATTTGATTTTTAAAATCGCAAAAATAAAGGATTTTGTTTTTAAGTTTTAAAATTGTTTCAAAAAATATTTTGGAATATTTTTTTTAAATCAAAAAATGATTTTTTGAAATATTTTTCCATCGATCTAGCAGTTTTTGAGAAATACATTTTTTCGGTTTTGGTCATATGGCAGGTACAGTTGTAATTGGTCATCCGAGACGGCTCACTGCACAGTGCGATGATTGTATGGAGATGGTAGACAAAAATCAATTTTCCAAAAAGGAATTGATTTTGCAAAGAAAAATAGTTGTAGATGTAATAAAAAGAAATTCTAAAAACATTGACGAAATTTTCACGCCCCCTGCCACGCCTACTTTTGTATATGATTATGTATATCTAAAAAACGGCGTGCACCATTTGAACCAAATTTAGGAAATTTGATTATCTAGATGACTGTAAAAATAAAAAAATAGTTTCGATTCATTCCGCCCCCTGCCACGCCTAATTTTGTATATGATTGTTTATACCTTAAAAACGGTTTGCACCATTTGCACCAAATTTAGGAAATTTGATTATCTAGATGAGTTAAAAAATATATAAAAGTTTTGACCCTTTCTGCCTTCTGCCACGCCCACTTTAGTTTTTTCTTTTTCCTTTTTTTCGTCTTTGATGAAGTGTTTCGAAATGTCTAAATATAGTGTTTGTGTCTTCCACGACTAGTTCCCCCTTTATTAAGAGAGGATACATTTTGCAGATAGGTTAAAATGCTATCAAGAAGTGTAAGTCTATTTTTAAGCTTAGCTTCATGACGCTTCTCGAAGAAAGCATGAACATTGTTCCCATCGTCGAGGTTTGAGTCAAAAAACTTAATTTGGATTTTAAATCATTTTTAAATTGTATAGAACATTTGTTTTTATTCAATTCATACAGAATTATTATTAACATATTCAATTCGTGATTTTTTTTATAAGATTAAGATTTGACCTTGTCCTAGAAATGTTGAACATTTTTAAGGTTAGCAAAAATTAGCATAAAAACTTTACATTTCCGCAAAGTAAAATATTAATACAGTGTAACGACACTAAAAATGTTGCTATACTTTGATAAAATTATTTTAAAAACATAACCAAAATGAAAAAAAAGCGTAAAAAAAGCTGTTTTTTATGCATTGCTTCCACCTCGGATCAAGATTTATGTCGAAATTTCTCACTTTTTTACTTAAAACATATTATGTGCTAGTACTTAACTAATTCAAAATAAACTATATATCTTCATTTTCTAGCCTGTTTTTGCCAAAATAAATCCACCTTTCAAAAAGTTGTTCATTTTTTTTTTCTGGTCCGACTTTGCCCTACAAAAAGTCAACATTTTGAAGGTTAGCAATGAAACTAAACGTGTTTTCAAAGAACAATAACAACACAAGATGAAGCCATAAATCATTGTGCTAAAATTTGCTGCTACAACTTTGTAGGCTTAATTAATTTAGAAGAAATTTTTTCGATAATTCACAAAAATTCAAATTTATTTAAAAAATTAAATATAACTACTCATACAAGTTCTCAATGTATCCATGATTACACGGTGTTACAAAAATGAGGTTTTAAAATATACGCGGGCGGAGACCTATCAGGTTTTGTAGAGCTAGTCGCACTGAATACGAAACGGTATTTGAAAATCCCCTAACACCCCCAAAATCTGGAGTTACGGGCAAAAAACGGTTTTTTGGACCTTCACCCATTGAAAAAATTCTAGCTTCGACAATTTTTTACCCATTTTCGATTTTTTTACAGTTTCTGATAGAAGATAAATATACCTTTTTAACAATGTATAAAACATGTAACTCGGTTAAACCACTTAGAATTTATAAGATGTCAAAGTTCAAAAATTCAATTTTTTTTGTCATTTGTCCAACTTCGGCATCAATTTAAAGTATATGTTTTCAAAACAACATGCTATTTAAAAAATATATTCTAAAACTATATCTATTTTCCAATCGATCGAGGTATTTTTTATGAAAATCACTTCAAAATTGGCTTAGAAAAAAAAATTTTTCGATTTCAACCCAGATACAGAAATTCGAACTTTTAGGTATAGAACAAAAATGTTGTTTCGGCACGTAGTAAGATAAGTTGGGCGCCAGGATTTGATTAAAGGTTTTTGTAGAGGAGCTCAATACAAACATTTTTTTTCTTTGGGAGGGGGGTCTATCTCCCCCCGTTTAGGTGGGAGGGGCATTTTTCTAAAAAAAATTATCAAAATAAAAAAAAATTATTAAAAAACAACGGCAACACTTACAGTAATAAATGATACCATTTCCAAAAGGCAAAATTGTGCATTTGGTTCTAATTTCTAAATCAATATAATATTACCAATAGTTTTTGAAATAATCGATTTCAAAGTTAAAAATAGGCGAAAAAAAATTTGTAAAAACTCATTTTATACTATTTTTGTCCAGACTGTGAATTTTAGTAAATAAATTACTTAGACAAAAAACTGCCTCAATTAATTTCTTATCGAACAGTGAAAACTATATGTTTCTATGTCTTCTAGTTTTTGAGAAAATTGAAAAATTATTTTATCAGATTTTTCTTTTTTCAAAATATTTTTTGTTTTTATTTGTTTTTATTTTTCAATTTTCTCAAAAACTAGAAGACATAGAAACATATAGTTTTCACTGTTCGATAAGAAATTAATTGAGGCAGTTTTCTGTCTAAGTAATTTATTTACTAAAATTCACAGTCTGGACAAAAATAGTATAAAATGAGTTTTTACAAATTTTTTTTCGCCTATTTTTAACTTTGAAATCGATTATTTCAAAAACTATTGGTAATATTATATTGATTTAGAAATTAGAACCAAATGCACAATTTTGCCTTTTGGAAATGGTATCATTTATTACTGTAAGTGTTGCCGTTGTTTTTTAATAATTTTTTTTTATTTTGATAATTTTTTTTAGAAAAATGCCCCTCCCACCTAAACGGGGGGAGATAGACCCCCCTCCCAAATAAAAAAAATGTTTGTATTGAGCTCCTCTACAAAAACCTTTAATCAAATCCTGGCGCCCAACTTATCTTACTACGTGCCGAAACAACATTTTTGTTCTATACCTAAAAGTTCGAATTTCTGTATCTGGGTTGAAATCGAAAAATTTTTTTTTCTAAGCCAATTTTGAAGTGATTTTCATAAAAAATACCTCGATCGATTGGAAAATAGATATAGTTTGAGAATATATTTTTTAAATAGCATGTTGTTTTGAAAACATATACTTTAAATTGATGCCGAAGTTGGACAAATGACAAAAAAAATTGAATTTTTGAACTTTGACATCTTATAAATTCTAAGTGGTTTAACCGAGTTACATGTTTTATACATTGTTAAAAAGGTATATTTATCTTCTATCAGAAACTGTAAAAAAATCGAAAATGGGTAAAAAATAGTCGAAGCTAGAATTTTTTCAATGGGTGAAGGTCCAAAAAACCGTTTTTTGCCCGTAACTCCAGATTTTGGGGGTGTTAGGGGATTTTCAAATACCGTTTCGTATTCAGTGCGACTAGCTCTACAAAACCTGATAGGTCTCCGCCCGCGTATTTTTTGAGTGTTACACCGTGTTATTATTCACAAAAAAAAAAAACTTTCGTACCTACTTTTCTTACACCAACCAAGTGAAAATGCACTGTAAAACATGCTGTATGCACTTGAACATATTTCTACTTTCCATCAGAATATTTCTTGATTTTTCATTAAAATTTTAAATCATGTATTTTTTTTTAATTTAAAAAAAGAAATGTTTTTTTTTTTTTTGTTAGATTATTATTTTTTTATAATTTTTTTCAAAAAACAAGTATACATAGATGATTTTCGTTAGTTTTAAATTAATTTTTTCTGAATTTTTTTTAAGCATACTACATAAAGTGTTTGAGTTAGTTCAACCATTGCACAATTAAGCGCTAATTTGGCTTTTTTGAGCAGTTGCCAAAACCAAAATGACCGTCCCAGTTGAACATCAACATCCAACAGTAACGGAAATCCATACTTTTGTGATTTTTTGAAGCTAAGATTAGATAGATCAATTACTTTTAAGACTTGTTGAATTTTGAGTTTCTGATTTCTTTGTTACAGAAGTAAAAAGGGAGAAAAATAACACCCTGATTTGTTTCTAATATCAAATATAAAAGTGGTTAATATCGTGAACCTTTCCTTATCTTCAAATTTTTCAGCAATTTTTTAAAATTTTGTTTTACTCAGAGCCCCGGAAATCATTAAACTTTTGTCATTTTTCAATCTAAAAACACAATTTCTTTTCAAAAAGATTATTGAGATTAATTAATCCTCTTTATAAAAGGGGTGGAATAACGATACAATTCAAGTCTGGCTGTTGGAATTAATGCTACTTTATAAAGCTGCCTTAGTCTTTTGTTAACAAAACAATCCTTCCTTGTCAGTCTTGCTTGTTTGTTTAATTTTTTTTTTGTTGTTTGTTTTGTTAAATCCTTAAAAAAATATGAGACGCCATTCTGTTATTAATATTCCAACGACCTACATTTATTTATTTTTTTGTATCCTTAATGAGGATGAGTTCTTGAGTGCTTCCTGATGTATTTCCAACAAAAAAAAAATATGCCCACAAAAAACACAAAAAAAGGACTTTAATTTGAGGATTCATCGAAATAATTCTTGACAAAGAACAACCCAGAAGAAAAAAAAAAGAAAGAAAAAAAAAAAAACAAAAAACATGGTGCCATAAAATCATATCTTGAAACAAGTCCTTTTGCCTATTCGGACTTTTCTTTTGCATTAAACTGCCACTATACCCACTATCATCATCCCTACATGGTGGATGGCAAAAAGAGTCTGATTAAAAATTAAACGCTCAACAAAATTTCAAATTCAACTTGTATGCAGACCATTGGAGCATTGGGTTAATTGGTTTCAATCTTCTGATGATGTTACGTAGGTATATTTATACATAAAGTTGGAGAGTGATGATGGCAGCAAATTAATGCAGCTAACTGCTGTACGAAAGTATTGATTTCAAGGGAACAGAAGCAGCTCCAAGGGATGTGGATGATGATGAAGATGATGATGATGAAGGAAGCAGGAAATTCGCACTGCAAACAAGGATTCTACGGTTGAACTTATTACAACTCACTAAAGGAGATTGTGTTGTAAGTGAGTGAGAAGTTTCCTCCCATTCTATCCCTTCGAGTTTGTTTGAGAATGAAATTTAATTATTTTTACTTGGCTGCAGATGGATTGCATTATGGATGATGGAGGTCTTGAGGAGAGATTTGAAAATTAATGGACTACCCAGAAAGAAGAAAGAAAATGAGGAGTCAAGTGAATAAGTTCATTTGTTAAATGCTGCAAAGTTGAAAGGGAATTCATTTCTCAAGAGAATGTTCTTGTACCTACTGTAGAATCGTGTTTTGTAATGTTTTTTGTTGTTTTTTTTTTTTTTTTTTTGAATATTTACTTTGAATGTAACGTAGATATTTTGTAATGAAATATTACATCAACCCAAGCACGTAGAAGAGAGACTAGATAAAGCTAAAAAATCAAATCTTAATTGCTATTTTGTAAATAAAACCTTAATTATGGCTGTTACAATGTACCCAAGAGTAAAATGCCAAAACATTTAGTTAAGGAACTCTTGATTGGTGTAACACTTTAGTTTTATATTCGTATTGGGTACCGCAGTAAAGAACTAAGCACTTACTATTTTGTGCCATAGT
The DNA here is from genome assembly GCF_945859705.1 of Episyrphus balteatus. NCBI lineage: Eukaryota > Metazoa > Arthropoda > Insecta > Diptera > Syrphidae > Episyrphus > Episyrphus balteatus. The sequence goes on along the minus strand of NC_079137.1, from coordinate 31,149,066 downwards.
CAAGATTGTTATCGATGAGACATCTGCAGGAATGTAAAAGATTGTATAATTGAATTCAGGACCCTGAGTTAAGAGAAAAGGATATTGAGTTGATTTGCTGGAAAAGAGTTCCAAAAACTTCTCATCTAAATATTTTTTCCTTTTTCTAAACTAATTTTATTTTTAAATATTATTTTGCTAATAAGTAACAGTTGAAGTCTGGTAAGGTTTCTCAAAAATATTAAATTACAGCTTTTTTAAATTAATCAATTCGTTTTGAAATAGAAAATGTTCTCTGGGAATATTTTTCTTCGGTAAATATTTATGATCCTGAACTTTGCAAACAATTTTTCGTCTGATCGGGCAGTCACCAAAGTCGCAAAACTCGTTCGATTTTGAAAAAAAAAAACGGCAATCGCTTTAAAATAATGGTTTTTTTTTTGAAATTTATATTTGTTTACTTAAGCTTAAGGGTCACTATGGCGTATGCGTACCTTTTTTTTTAAATGAAATGCTTACCTACTGGAAATCGTTCTATTTTATTGATTTAATTGGTTATGCAAAGTTTTACATACAAAATACAGCACTAAACGGTCGGCTAAAGCTATGTAAAAACAAATTATCTTAACTAAGGAAAAGCGATACCTGCTTATATCATACTAAAATTATAGTTCAAGGGATTATATGTGTTTGAAAAAAACGATTCGACAGAACTTAAAATAAATCTTATGAGACCAAAAACAATATGGAAAACAGTAGTCAGGAAGATTTTTTTTTCTGTATAACTGTTACTTGTTTAGTTTTATTGATCTAATTTTAAAAGAACTTGAACTCATGGCAGTCAAAATGACAACATTATCTAAGATCATCTGCAAATAGAAGGCAACGAATAAACAAATTCGAATTGTCACTAGCAAAAAAAAAAGCAATGGCCCGTAATCGATTCCTTGTGGAACACCAGATGTAATAAATAGTTGAGTTCCCGACTAACAAATTTGCTTCTATAAAGCTTTACAGGTGGTAATGTAGCTCCTGTAAAGCTTTATAGAAGGGATATCGTTTGTTGGGTTGTGTGTTTGCCTTTTGGGGCATTTTACATGAAACAGACATCGAAAAAAGTCGAACTTCTTAAAAAAAGGTTAAATTATTATCCATTTGTATTTGGTCATCGTGAAACAAAATTTATTTAGTTTATGTTTAGAATTCAAACAATACTATAAATATATTAGTAATACTTCAAAAACATTGAAATAAATTGGATAAAACAATTATTTTCGTGAGTGATTTTAAGTAATAACACTGCCCAACACACAAAAAAGAGTGTGTGTACACTGTACACATACACATGTACACGCGACTGAAGTTATACTTCTCATTCAGTATATGTAAATGAATTTTATTTGATATTTTTCACTTCTATTATTAAATTAATTAATCCACAATTCGTTTTTTTACATTTTTATCAAGTGAACAATAAATTAATTCTTTCATCCTCCTTGCGTCTATGTAGTTTTCAATTTATTCTGTTAAATTTACTCATGTTGTGCGGTTCAGAACGTACGGTATATGGTTAACGAAAGTAAATGAATTGATCATAAAATGTGCGATATGGTAATTTTATGAGAATTGTGTGTGCTTCAGCACTAGTAGTAGCAATATGGAACTTGCAGGGTTGCTACAAAGCTCAAAAGTTAGCTGAGCTCAGCTCACAGCTCAGCTCAAATTTTGAGCTAGCTCACTTTTGAGCTATGTACCATAGCTCAGCTCATTTGAGCTGAGCTGATGGTTGGGCTGAGCTGTTGGGTGAGCTAAGGTAAAGTGAGCTGAGCTGAGCTGTGATGGGTGAGAGGATACATTGATTTTTATTTGGAAAGTATAATGAAATATGAAGATATTTTAAACTTTTATATAACACCATTGCTTAAGATGTTTGGTTCTAGTTATAAATGGAATTATTTTAACACATGGATGTTTTTATAAATAAGACAGATAATTTTTCGTGATCTTTTCTCTTGGTTTTTTTAATAGTAAATATATTTCTATTTTTTTAGTAAAATATTTCTTTTTTTATCATAAAAAAAAATTCCGGTACAATCCGGTTTTTCGATTTTTTTCAAAATTCCGAGAAAATCGCGTTTGAAAGTTGGGGTAAAATTTTTTTTCGAAAAATCCAGGAATCTTTGAACGCTCCTGGAAGCTAAACCGCTTGAGAGCAATTTTTGGGAGTGATGCCAAATGATAGCTTGTGTCATGGGCCTACGCTTTGCACATTGTCAGATTTTTAAAAAATCGCCTTCCATGTTAAACCGCCACATCATGCCTATTTTTTCAGAATCGTGCCTATTTTTTTTTTACTTTTAAGTTCTCCCGGTTCGAGAACGCGTGGACCTACAGGGATGAGGGTTGTACCCAAATGTAGGTTAGAGTCCCCGCTACCTTTTGGAATCAAAAATTTTTTTTCATTTTCTTCAAAATTCCGAGATATAGGCGTTGGAAGTTGGGGCGCTCACTTTCAGCTCAGCTCAAATGAGCTAAGCTATGGTACCTAGCTCAAATTTGAGCTGAGCTGTGAGCTGAGCTGAAATGTGAGCTTTTTGCAACCCTGGCAACTTGCCACATGGAAATTACCACATGCAACTTGCCACACGCAACTTGCCACATGCAACTTGCCACATACAACTTGCCACATGCAACTTGTCACATGAAACATGTTACTTGCAACGTGTTGTGTATTTTATGTTTGCCGTACTGCGGCGTACTGCATTTTTAAATACTAAAGTACTGCCTACTCTAAAGGTGAAACGACAGCCCTGCTACCCCGGGTGATCGCGTCATAATCCCTTTGACATTCTTGTCAAAAAGTAAATTTTCATACCCACCCTCCCATAAGAAGTATAACTTCAAAAATTTTCCAGGCCGTTGTTTATCAATTCTTATTAAATTTAGGGTGCTGATTCCAAAAATAACATTAGTTTTTTTCTAGCAGCTCTAGTTTTTAAATTATTTATACATGAAAAGGCATAGAAATTCATAGAATTTTTTTTTTGTTAAATTTTTTCTTACTTACAAATTTTATTTTGTATTTTTGTTTTACTTAATGAACAGAAATACATTACATTCGAAACAAATTTTTCCAACAAAACTTTAAAAACGCTTGTAATAATAATATCTAACAAAAAAATAGTATGAAATTATACCCGAAAAATGTAAAAAATTAAAATATCTAAAAAAATAGAGCTCCTAGAACTAGAAAGCAACCAGTGTGATTTTTTGGCTTGGTGAACCCAAATGCATTATGTTTGATAAGAACATTTCTGGAAAATGTTAACAAACAGTTAAAATAAGCATAACTTTAAAATGAGTACGAAAGTACCCCCAAAATATGAAAAACTAAAATATTTAAAAAAAATAGAGCTCCTAGAAAAAATGAATGTGATTTTTAGGTTTACTGACCCAAAATACAAATGAATTTAAAATACATTTTTCTGGAAAATTTGAATAAACGCTCAAAATAAGAAAAACTTAAGTATGAATAATGAATATTTCCCCAAAAATGAAAAATTAAATATTTCAAAAACTAGAGCTTCTAAAAAGAAACCAATATTATTTTTGAGCTTACTGAACCCAAATCTATAAAATTTGATATAAATCTTTCTGGAAAATTTTAAAAAGTTGAAAATTGTTGGCCAGTGTAATCTAAAACCACAAAATATAATAGAGTGCAGCATGTTGTAAACGAACCCTTATTCTTAAATAGATTTTATGAATCCTCTAATTAGTGAATCAAAGTGATTTCATTTTTTTGGCCTTATTAGATTATCTCTCTTGAGTTTTATTTTACTGAAGTGTGAAACCAAAAATACCATTGTCCTCACAGAGTAGTTAAAATTTATTCTAAGCTATTCACAGCATGAGTAGATACGAGTACTTCAAAAAAAAATTCACTCCAAAACAAACTGCTTTAGATTCTTCAAAAAGTTCCTATCCTCAAAATGTTACAAGAAGTTCTAAATTTCACCAGAAAACCCCTTCACACTTGAGGTAGACGTTACACGAATACTTGTACTTATCCAAATTATCCTCTTACAACTGGCCCCCTTCTGTTTATTCTTCGTAGTAGTTATACAAGCTATTCAAACTAAAATTTAAATAATCAAGTAAAGTAGACGAGTAGGTATATAAGGAAGGCAAGATAGGTAGGTGGGAGCACCTTAAAAATATACAAAAACATCTTCAAACAAGATTATCCTCTTGGTAGGTTCATTTGAATAAAATTCACTGATCCTGAAAAAATAAACTCCCTCTTTACCGTACATAGTAATGTTGCTGCTTCACATTCTGGGTAAGGTATATGCTTTACCTACAAACTAACAAACACAACCAGTTCACGAATTACTTCAAAAAGTATTTACTTTAACCCCGACAACACTTCATCTAATTTACATCCTTCCTTCAGCAGTGTGTGGGGTAGCAGCAGATGCAGGAGGAGCACAGGACTAGCTTCGAAATCCCCACGGAAACATGTCAAGGTGTGAAACTACCACCGAAATGCACCAAGCTTATTATTAACGATGACAGCCGCACAAAAAATAGCTTTGCGGCTGCAGAGGTTTTCATAAAGTCCTTTCCATCAACATACAAATGCAAATGCATCACACATTCCTCGTCCTTCATCACCCGGCCCTATATGATGGGCCTAAGCACAACATAGAGCCATACCTTTACACAGGAAACATACCACAAGGACCCTATACTACTCCTCCATATACAATCCCTCCTTCTTTAAACACTAAGCATGATGGACTACACAGTGGAATTGCCCTGAAGTGATGTACCTACTCACATCGCGATGAGATAGAAAACGAATGCTGGGCCAAGATTTATGCAATCCCCTCGACTCGGCTATTGTTGCATCTCCTGAAAGGAACGATCCTGTGTTAGGGCTGGCTTGGGTAGGGTTCCTTCGACACAAGCCTCAGTGTAACACATAATTTTTCGGTACACATCAGTCTTCCATCACATCATTAGTCATCAACTCTGATGTAAGGAAAGCTTTTTGTTTGTCCTGGAGTCCTGGTTTGACTCTACACTCATCTCATCTCTCAGCACATCGCGTATGTGTCGTGTCGTGTAGTGAATGATGAAACATTGTAACATAACCTTAAAGGCTTGGGTAATTGTTATTCTTTGCTCGGAGCACATTTTTTAATGAACTTAACCTGCGGGCCACTTTTGCTCTGTGACTTTGAATTATTTATCGGGGCTATAAAATCTGCAGAGCTACCAAACACAAAAAACAAAAAAAAAACATTGCTAAAGGATAGAAATAACTTTTAAAAAATTTCGTCCATCTAACAATGAAGTCTCTCGTGTGTTCTACATGGCATGCAAAAAAGTCGGAATTTTTCTTCTGTTTTCAGTTTTTTTTTTGTTCAGTTTTTTTTTTTTTTCGGGAGGACACAAAAACAATTCAAAAAGTTTTTAGTTTCACAGTTGACACCATTTGCTGGAGAGGACTTGTCAACAGTGAGAGAGAAAGAGAGAGGAAGTCAGAAACTACCTACTCAGTCCTGTGATTCTGACGAAACAGGGTGTGTCAAGTGGCTAAGTGAAATCAAGCCCGAAGCCCTAGCAAAGGCAAACGCAAGCAAAATGGTTGAAAGTTAAAAAAAATCAAACTCAACAAAAAAAAGAAAACTAAAATGGGAACCCCGGCAAAACTGCATTGCATATCCTGTTATCAGGCATCCTGCCTTATACCTGCCATAGGTGAAAATGAGGCGTCACCTAAGCCCGACCTCAGTCATTCTACGGCCCGGCCAGAGCAGCACAAAAAATTAGGAAGCACTAAATCATGTGTCGGCGGCTCGGTGGCCACCCGAAAACTTAGCACAAACACTATGGTGTGTGACACCGCATTACCACACATGAATCTAGTAGCTGCTGCCAGGTTCTAGTCCAATTCCCACAACGCGCTGTTATAGTGCTGTCCTGTATACGTGTCTAGTGTATCGGCTGCGGCGGTGGCGACTCTGCAGCAGCAGCAGAAGCGCCAGGATGTTGGTTAGGTAGTTTGTGGTTTGAGGGAAAACCTCCAGGAAAGTGGCAAGGGCAGTTAGAGTTTTAGAATTTTCTTTTTTTTTGTGTTTTAAGTTAACACCAACGATCCTATGATGCGAGGGAGGACTAAACAAGCGATGAAAATACGCGCGTTGAAAGTAGGTGCCTGTGCCTATAAGTGAATGGAATGTAAAGAAAGGTATGAGGGCTACAGTTGGAATATACCTTTTTAGGTTGGATTTGGTTAATGGATAAGGGAATTTCATTTTGGTGTCATTTGCATTTGTGATAAAGTGAATTTGATGAATGGAAATTAGAAGCCTTTGAATAATTGATTTGCGATGGTTTTAATCATTTAGAGATTTTGGTGAAATTTTGCAATTAAAGCACCTCTGCGTTTAGTGAGCGTTATTTCGCTCATCTAAATTTATTCAAATAAAAGACAGATATTACAGATTTTTATTCTTTTACTCAAAAAGAATAGGCGTTTGTAGATTGCAAAAAATACCGTACGCATTAGAAAAAAAAAGTTAAATTACAAAAATTTGGGGCAAAAATGAAATTAAAATGGTTTTTCTTTCTGAATGTAGATTTACTATCCATTTTTGTTTTTTTTTTTTTTTCATATCACAGTATGAACTGCTGAAAGCAGAAACGTCACCTTTTACAATAGCTATTGCATCGATAAAATTATAAATTAATTTGTGATAGGAAAAGAATCTCTAAAATGAAATTCATAATCAGTAATAGTTTATGATGAACTTGATTCTTGAAAAACATTCTTCATAGCAATTCACGAAACAAATAGCCACATCTGAAGCGTTCACTTTTCGAAATTAGTATTCTGTAAGGAGTCATTTCATGGCCAAATGCTATTGAAAAAAGTTGTCCTATGAAAATACTTTGTGAATTTAGACTTGATTAGAGAAATACCAAATCAGGCATGTTCAGTTGGAGCATTTTTATCTCCTAGTATCAAATCATTCTTTCAGAAGGACAGAGGCTTACCAAAATGCTCTTTTGTTTACTGCATAGATTTCAATATACCTATTTATAAGTGGTGTATACGGAATTTGTCTTAATGTATATGTCCAAAATTATGTTTCTTAAGTCTTTTGGGAAACATTGTTTTAATCACAAAATTCTATCGAAAGAATTCCATTTACTCCAATAGTGTAATTTTTTGCTTTTTAGTTTTTTTATGTTCAGTTCTTTACTGATTTATTTAAAGGACAAACCAGAATTATATAAAAGATGCAATAATTTCAATGTTAAGTTCCGCAATTTTGCAACATAAAAATATGTGAAAATTTTTACTTTACTTTACCAAAATTGAAAAAGAACTTTTGTTCCTCAAAAAGTGGCACTTCTGATACAAAAAAGCAACTTCAAAGTCATATGGTAATCTTGAGATTCAGCATAACGTACTTAATAAATAACCATACAATTATTTTTTTTTATGAGTGGGACAATTGCTTGCAATTATAGTTTGTTTTAGCATGATGTAGCACAAAGTAGTTTTTTTTTATAGTGTGTGACACAAAGTGAGCCTGAACAAGTTTAAGGTTGACCTAAATTGACGACAAAAACTAAAGATGAGGCTTTGTTCCTGAAGGCCTCTGCAATAATAATCCGTTTTTACCAAAATCGGATTAGCTTCCTTTTTCGAGATACCCCCCGTTAACGTGTTTTTTTTTTCGAGAAAAATTCATATCAACGCAAGGCTCGAGTAGGATAACTTAAGTGCCGAGAATTGAAAACGGTTTTTAATAGAGGTATTCAATACAATCATTTTTTGTTATAGGAGGCAGGGTCTATGTCCCCCCCTTTAGGCGGGAGGGGCAATTTTCTAAAAAAAATCATACAAAAAATTATTAAAAAACAATGGCAACACTTAGTTATGAATGATACCTTTTTCAAGAGCTAGAATTGTACACTTAATTATAGTTTTTAAAACAAGTTATTTTAATCAGTTGTTTTTGAAATAATGAAGATAAATTGATATAGTAAACTACCTCAATAAATTCCTTATCAAATACTGAAAACCATATGTGTCTATGTCTTCTAGTTTTTGAGAAAATTGAAAAATAGGAAAACTACTTTCTTTATCAGGCTCACTAATGAGCGTTCTGGTATCACACTGGTACTAAGAAATTTTATTTTTAAAATCCAATTTTAAATGGAAATAACACCCATTCATGGAATGGAAGTAGATTAAGCACAGTACTTTTTAATTTTTGATTTTTGATAATGGCAAAGCAAAATACCCAAGAAAATAAAAATCTGATAAAGAAAGTAGGTTTCCTATTTTTCAATTTTCTCAAAAACTAGAAGACATAGACACATATGGTTTTCAGTATTTGATAAGGAATTTATTGAGGTAGTTTACTATATCAATTTATCCCGTAATGAAACCCGAAGACTTGACAAAAATAGTATTCAATGTATTTTTTTAAACTTCTTGTTCGCAATTGTTGACTTTGAAATCGATTATTTCACAAACAACTGATTAAAATAACTTGATTTAAAAACTATAATTAAGTGTACAATTCTAGCTCTTGAAAAAGGTATCATTCATAACTGTTAATGTTGCCATTGTTTTTTAATAATTTTTTGTATGATTTTTTAGAAAATTGCCCCTCCCGCCTAAAGGGGGGGACATAGACCCTCCCTCCCATAACAAAAAATGATTGTATTGAATACCTCTATTAAAAACCGTTTTCAATTCTCGGCACTTAAGTTATCCTACTCGAGCCTTGAATTGAATTTTTCTCGAAAAAAAACACGTTAACAGGGGGTATCTCGAAAAAGGAAGCTAATCCGATTTTGGTAAAAACGGATTATTATTGCTGAGGCCTTCAGGAACAAAGCCTCATCTTTAGTTTTTGTCGTCATTTTAGGTCAACCTTAAACTTGTTCAGGCTCACTGTGGTCAATGAGCAATGATAAATTCGATGGACTATAACGACAGAGGTCTAGGTTCGATTTTCAGTCTCCACCACCCAAAAAAAAAAATTTTTTCCTCTTGCAAGGAATTGACAAGGCCTCCAAAAATATCATTGTCATGAAAAGTGCATCTCAGCTTGCCGTCCGAACCCGCCGGTAAATTATAGGATGTAGGTCCATTCCATTCTTGCAAGTACATTACACATACACACACGCACAAAATTTTTATTAGTATAAAACTATTAGCTGCACAATTAATTTTTGATTTGCACTTGAAATTTTTGTTCACTTATATTTTTTTCTGAAAATGATTTTGCAAGAATTATTATCAAAAAATGGAACTATGAGTTGAATTCATGAAGGCATCACTGATTTTGCATCACATCTTTTTGTATGGCACGAAAACACTACCTTACCTACAAAGCATCAAAATTATTATTAATATTCCAGGGTTTCAAATTGTTTCAAAGAAAATGCTCATTTTTACTGAAATAAAAGGTGAATTTGGAATTATCCAAATAAAATTTTGGTTTTGGACTCTGTGTTAAATTTGTACTGCATGGAACTCGAAGATTTCCGAAAACACGGCTTATGTATGTATATTAAAAAGTTAAATGCTAATCTCTAAATCAAAAGCTTGGTATGGGGTCAAAAAAATTTTTTTTATGATTTTTTGCGACCTATTTCGGGTTACTTATGGGTGGGAGTGATGTCAAAAAATGGTTGGAAAGAGCTTTTAATAGTAGTTGTGAGATATACAAGTCTTGCAGTTTCTAACATCATTATATTACCTTTAAAATGGCTAGCAGTAAGATGAATAATTCTTTCCTGATTCCAGAAATTAGGTTGATGACATCTTACTGGTTTGCTTTTAACCGCAAGAGGCTCTCGAAAACTGATACCTTGAGTACAGGTTAAATTTCAGAAGCCAGAAATTTTGGAATCAGATAATCAAAATCTTTCGTAGAGACACGTAATTTTTTTGTATCATAAATTATTTGAAAAACTGAAGTTGTTGCACTTTAACTTCCGTATGACCCCAGTACGGCTTGCAAGAACAGCAAGTATACAATTGGAAGACCTTTTCAAAAATACAAATCAAATGCCCAGAAGTTATAGTAGAACGAGTATCCCACGTCCCTCCTTGTACTTAACTTGCTTCTAATTCTATATTTTAGCCGTAACTATAATAAGAAACTTTAAAAAATTTACTATGATATTTCTTTGGCAAATTCAGATTATTAAAATTGATAATAGTAATTTCTATAGCAATAGCAAATATTAAACATAGGTACAAATCTAAGATTTTTTTTTAACTTGTTCCGTTTCAATAACTAAAATATTCGAAATAACTAAAACCAGAAACAATCTGCCCATCGCTGTTTATCAAAATTAAGGTCAACATAATTAACAGATGTATTTTGTTGTGCTTCAATCAGTCAATTAAATTTACATAAATCATACATCAACGTATATACAAAATATGGTCTCCAAAAAGCGTCAATACAAATTTGGTTACCGTGAGACACTAAATGAATGAATAAGAATATCTACTATGTAATTTTTTTTAATCATAGAAATGGCGTCAACGCGCATCAACTCCTACAACAACAACAAAAAAAACTCTAAAAATAGCGAAATTCCACTGAATGAACAAACCCACGATTCCACGTCTTAAAGTCCAATATCACCAATAATGGTAATCACCTGACAATCCAAAAAAAAAAAAGTAAGACAAACAAATCAACACAAAATGATGACTGAGTTGTCATACAATGACGCCACTATCGTGCCACCCCCACAAAATAATAACCAACCTTAGAAAACATTCAGCAAAAACAAAGCACAAAAAAAAACAACCATTTGTGTTGCTTTAACTTACGACGACAATTAGAAATGCCTTACCATCTTTGGGCAGTCTTTACGGTTTGTTCTAAAAATATCTTCCAGATACCGACGACACGACTACGACGGATGGTGAGCAAGAGCAACCAGCTGTGTTGGCTGTGGTTGCATGAGTATCCGTGTGGGTAAATGACCTTGCCATTCTCCGCACCAATGCCAGAGGCGCATCCATTCGAGTGCAGAAATAATGCCAAATGAAAATCCGCTTTCTTCATCTCTAAGCTTGTTCAACACAACAACAACAAAAGAGATGTAGATAAAAATCAAGGCTTAGGAACTCGATGTGCTATGCAGCAAACTACTGCGCTGCAGATACCTACCTACTACTTATAGCTAGACGATGGAGCAAAGATGGAACACATGAAGATTGAAGACACATAGAGCTAACTCCGCAACTAACAGCTTTACCAGACCGATTGAACGGATTGCGGAGTGGCAGTCAATGTCTGAGAATTCGTGCGCGGCCTACTTTCTCCGCATTCCATTCGAGCTTGAACTCTTAAGTAAGTTAGGTAAGTGAGAGCTCACACTCTTCACCGCACTGCTCACTGTGTTATATCTTTCTTCATAAGTGTGTAAGGCAGTATACATTGCGGTCTTTTGCGTGTACCGTAAAATGTGGCGGCCGTCATACACATTCAAAGTATAACTGTTTGAGAACAATTATCTGACATTTTGGAGATAACATTCCTCTATCAAACGGTCATTGATTTTGATAATCTAAAGACAAAAAATGAAGTCTTTAAGACCTACAAAGTGAAGGTATAATATGTAGATGATTTTCACACAATTGCATAACTTACTATTCCCTAAGACTTATTTATCATTTCAATGCATATCAGAAGATAAAATTAAAAAAGTAAAAAAAAAAAACTGAATTTTCGGATACTTTATCTGCACACAGATAAAACCAATGGAACAGGTATAGACGTCGAATCAATTTAGGTCACTTGACTTAATGATTAAAATAGCAGAACCAGAAACAGAGACGATGACATGGACGACACAAAAAAAAAGAATGTAGAAGAAGAAAACCAATACTCCCATTGCTGGTCTTTGGTTGGATAGGATGTATTTTAAAGACACACTCTCAGTCAATTAATTTAGATCATTGATACTTTTATAAGAAACAGAACTTGTCTAACAGGCAATTCTTATTTTGAAAAACTCTTTCAATATATGCAGTATTACTTTTTAATGTAACATACACAGTTAACAACAAAACACGCCTGTTGATTTAAAATTAATTTGCAGGGCGTTTTAAATGACTTGATTTGTTTTAGAAATATTTTTGTAACTAAATGATTTATTTTGACTTAAAAAATATACCTAGTACGTAAAACTGAAATTGGGCCTAATGGTCAGAGTTGTAAAGTACTTAAGTATTTCGGTACTTAAGTACTTTCAAGTACCAGTACTCGGTACTGGTACTGGTACTTAAGTACTTGGTACTGGTACTTGAAAAATACTTCAAGTACCGGTACTTAAGTACCGACTAGGTACTTTTTGAATGAAGTCTTTTGCGTAATAATTGATTAAACATCAACTTAAAAGAAAGTAACTATTAGTAAAATCAAACTTTGATACCATAAGAATGTATTGATAGGATATCCTTCGAATATTATTTTTCCTTGAAGTCTATGTAAGTTACATGTAAAATGTGCAAATAAAATTTTAATATTTCATGTCTTGTCATGTTTTAATTTACATTTTTATGCCATAGTCAACAGTCTTAGCTGACAAATCGATGCGCGATTTTACATTTTTTTTTTGTTTTCTCTGTGTCACACACAAAATTAAAAAAAAAAAAACAAAAAAAAAATACTGAGTACGAGTACACCACACGTAAAGTCTCCAATTCTCAATACAATCCAAACTAATACCTATTATATAATTATTTTTACGATGTAAAGTTGATTGCACGTTAGCAACATTTACTTATAAACTAATGTTTAAGCAATTATCACTCAAAGGCTTGGTGTTATTTCTAGTTTTTGGTTAAGTTCTTCTGGTACTGGTACTTGAAAATGAGGTACTGGTACTTGAAAATGCTGTTTTAAGTACTTCGGTACTTTAAGTACCTAGTCGGTATCACTACCAGTACCGGTACTTGTACTGGTACTTGAAATTTTACAACTCTGCTAATGGCTGGTCTAAAGTATTTATGTTGGTAAGTAAGTTTTTATGTGGGTATACCTAAGTATAATCCCCCATAACTTCTAAGCTACTTATCATAATTTGACCGACGAAGTTTCGTTGAAATCATTTTGTTCCCAAGTTGGTTATAGGCTTTTTAACTTCTTCTAATTAGATGCCCTCTGGAGGCAAAAGTCATGAAAAAACGATGACATAACATTTTTTCTGAGATTGTTTGAGACACAAATTTCAATATATCCTATGTTGGGGAAGCAAGACACAAAGTTTATATTTTTACCAAAATATTGTTGAATGTGACCGTTGAGGGCTTTGAATTTGTTAAAAATATTATCCAGTGAAGTCATTTCATTCGAGCTATGACTAACCATACAAAAAATTAGGGCAGTAAGTCAGTCAGTTAAACCAAAGATTATAGAATACAAAGATGTCGGTCGCATCCCATACAAATTATCGGAACCCCAAATTTTTCGGGTGGTACGTGATATAGCGTACCACAACATGTTGCTAGTAGGAAAATGTGGCGAGAGCGAGGGAATTCCTTAAAAAATTGTAATCTCTTAAAAAATTACTTTGACGTTTGACCTTCTTAGGTTTATTTCTTTTTTTGTTCTTATGTGCTGTTTTATGAAGCGAATGCTCCTTGTGGCAGAGGTGATGGTATTTTTTTTTGTCTTTTTTCTGTTCTTCTGCTGAAGTATTTCCTATTCTAAGGATTTTATTTATTTTGTAGTTTTTTCCCTTGTTTTGATTTTTTTTTTTGTAAACTTTGCGTTGAAGACTTTTTACAGAAGTCGAGGGTAGCTTTCTGTTTTGATTTTTATTTACAATTTTGTTTTCTCTTTTTGTATGATCGTGATGCACAGGCGCATCGCTTTCAGGTGTAAACACATAATACGTAGGTATTTTTTTTTTCGTTTGCTACGGCAATCGTCCTTGGAATTGCAAGTTGAATTTTTTTGTTGAAATAGGTATACATTTTTTCTTGGTTTGTTGTGAGCTTTGGTATTTTTACTTTGGAAGGGAAGAAAAGGTATTGAAGGAGTTATTTAGTGCGGATCGTAAGGGTAGGAAAGGTTTTAAAAAGTATTTAGTGCGGATTGTATGGGTAGGAAAGGTATTAAAAAGTTTTTAAGTGCGGGTGGTTAGGGTAGGAAAAGTTTCAAAAATTATTTAATGTACGTAGGTAGGTACCAAAATGGAAATTTTTCTTTGATTTTTTTGTGAAAGTAGTAGTAAATTTTGAAAATTTTGCAGCTAGCAACATGTTGATCACATACGACACTTCAAATTTTTGGTTTCGATAACTTCTATGGGATGCGATATCTTTGTATTCTATAATCTTTGGTTAAACTAAGACAACTATGTATGTTTTAAAATTTAAAAAACGATGAGTTGAGTACGCATACATGAATTGATTTTTTGTGTGTTAATTTAAATAAGGCGTATTTCATAGAAAATAAAATCATCTATTTCTTATAACCTAACTAACCAAAGCTATTATAGTGGTTATTGATTCAAAATAATATTAAATGACAAACGATTTGAGTACTTACAGCAGATTCTTGTCCTACTACGATCGCTGCTGTAAATTTTTTTTGCCGCTATGAGCGAAAGAAATTTCGGTACATATCCTTAGGATTTTTCCCTCGAACATTTGCAGCTCGTTCATGTCTGCTGTCTTGCTGCTAATTGTTGGCTTAATTCTGTTCCTATTTCTATGAGAGGGTGAAGGCGATGTTTGACTTTATAGCACAAAAGTTCAGGACAAGAATTCAGATTTTGATGAGTTAATTTGGATACCCCATTTGTTGTAGAAGTCGTACACTTTCCGGATGTGATCCACGATTTTTCGACAACTATCGATGGAGAAGTAGATTGACATTAGCTGTGTTTTTTTAGCATTGCTATCCGTATCCGCAGTTAGCGTTTACATGCATTACAAAAAAAATACTCAGCTGTCGATAGGAATAGAAGCTAAACCAAGCTGCTGATAGAATTTTGACGAGGTGTATAAGTTTACGTTTTTCTTTCTTTTTGTGCGTGCATATAAATTTTTGTTCAGTGTTGATATTTGGGAAATCCTACTGCGGATAGATTAGCTGGTTCTTGCACTAACTTTCAGTTGTTCGGTCGGAGATATGAATGTCAATGCTGTCCCAAGCAACACCAGTTCGGATGCACTTTATTAGCCGTGTTTTATTTTCCCAGTGATCCAAATCAGATTATTATATTTATTTGCTAAACAAAAAAAGCTAAATCCTGCTTTTGTTGTAACGCAAATAAATACAATGATCTGATTTGGATCACAATGAAAATAAAACACGGCTATTTTATTGATTTGTAGGTCTCCAGATGCACAAAAAAGTTCTTGGAACAAGGAAAAAATAAAAATATATGTAATTTGGGTTAATTCTAAAGGAAAGCTTAGTATGTGAAGTTTATGAAAAAGGATGTCAATTCATAAGCTGCCAAATGCTTTCTTGACACAAAATGCACAAAAGTTAATTTCTTCAAATAACTTGGTAACCTGTGGGGGAAATTTCAGACAATTAAATAATATTGGTTTGATTCTAGCGAACCAAATTGGCATTTTGTAAATTTTTTATAACAAGTTTGAGAAAAACAAATTTTTTGTACACTCTTAGACAAAAAAATTGCAAAACCTATTTAAATAATTTTTTAGGCCCAAGTGTTAGTGTTTGAATGAAATTATAGATAATACCGTAAGAAATTTTCCTGATAGGCTAAAAATAATATTTAATAAAAATTATATTGAAGAAAAAAAATCGATGATATTGGAAAAGCTATATTTTGAAAACCATACATAATACAGGTTTTAAGCTCAAATTATATGAAATTTTACTATCCGTGTTGATTAATTACCTAAGTCATTTTTGTCGACAACTATTCCTTAAAGGCTTAAATCAGTAAAGACTGAAAAATTTCTTTTTCGACATTTGCGCATTTTTGACAGTGTTGCGTTTTATCGTTCGTTTTTATTCGAAATATACATATTTGGTTTCCATATTTTTCATTGAAAAAAAAACGGCTTTAAAATTTTTTAACTTGGCATTTCATTGATGAGCTTTGTACATAAATTTGCAAAAAGCATTTTGTCTTTACCAACCACAATTAAATTTCGCAGACTGTGCAAATATTCCAAATCGACTGTCGATCTAGATACAACTTGCATATTCATTCATGAATAAAACAATTCTCGAGAACATCACATTCGGATCTATGGTCATGTGACTGCGCCGCGACTGTCGATTCCGAGCCGAGTCGAGTTGAGTCGAGTCGAAGCCGATATCTCTCTCTGGAATAAATGGTCTGATAAAAATGTTGGTCGCATCCATGATGATGGCATGTGGCAGGTGGCAGATGGAATGGAAGAGGCAATGCTGAGCGATGGTGATGGTGACTGCTGACTGCTGGTGGCGGGTTAGTGAATATGCATATGCATTTGAGAAGAAAAGAAGTCGGTCGCAGTTTGGTTTTGGTGACTCTATGCTTTTGGTGCTTCTGGAATATATCGAGACATGCTGCCCCACCTCTCTCGTTGTTCTCTATTTCTCTTGGGATTCTTGGGACTATATTTGCCTCCCCGATTTTTTCCCTCAAAAATGCATATTATCTGCTGACATCGCCCAATGTGCAAGAAGTTCGGATGGATGCAAAATCAAAGGTGTACTTCGTTTGACTCGCTACCTATATGTTTGCTTGTGAGTCTGCTGCAGGCAGACGCTTGATCCAAATTTCGAGTGCTTCTCTATTATTCCAAAACAATGTTCCTGTTCTGAATCTTTTTTTTTTTTTCTTTTTTGTATTTTGCAATTCATTCAGTTCATATATTTTCAGTTGTTTTTTCATGTCCTTTGTATGAATAAGTATGTTTTCCTTTCTTTTGCAAAGCAGAGGCACTCTCGATACGTATGTATATTTTTGTGCATGTACTATATCCAGTTTCATTAAAGGCTCTCCGATTGCCATCTTGTACGTTGTTGATTGCGTTTATAATCGTTTCATATAAGATGCGTATATTTTTTTTTTGTCTGTATGTTCGTGCATTGGAAACGTGCGACCTACTACAACACTCGTACGTATGGCTCAAATGTATACTGTGTTAAAAGTTATATCCTTTGGGGAATTCGTTGCGCATTGCTGAAGGCGCACACGGCCTGGCGTTAAAATGACAATATGATGGAAAGATGTGTTATCAGGTGCACGTCTTTGTCGGAATTTATATTGATTGAGTTGAATAAAAAAAAAAAAAACTTCATAAGGACACATTTCATTAGATAAAAATCATATTTTGAGGCGAAATTTCTTGTTTGATGTTTGTAATTACTTGCAATACACTAATGGAATAGGACTTCAAAACGCTTTTAGTTTTTTAAAAGCTATTTTTTTTTTAAATAAACGAGTGAGTTTGATAAAGAGAGTAGGTTTTATCAAAAACAAGAAAGCATAGGAACGTATAATTTTCAGTATTTGATAAGAAATCAATTTATTGATCAATTTTCATATTAAAATGCACAGTCTTTACAAAAATAGTATTCAATGTGTTATTCAACATTTTTCCAAAAATTTTGACTTTGAAATTGGTAATTTCGGAAACAATTGATTGAAATAACCCCTCTAGAAAAAAACGATATCAATTTTTTTTCCCAAGTTATCGTACTTTCCTCTCAAATGTTTTTTTTTTACTTGAGTATAACTAAGAAAGCGAAAAAGAGATAGGACATACTTCGGTAAATTTTCAATAAAAAAATTTATTAAACCCAGCATTTGGAAGGAAATTTAATTTTTTTTACTTAGAACAATGCTTATACCTATCTCTACCCAAAAAAAGATAAACCAAAAAAACTCAAATAATCAATTTTTTTGATTTTTTTTATTTTTGTTTCGAATGGTACCTATGGATTTTTTTTTTTTCATTAAAAAAAAAATTAAATTTTATTTAAATTTAATTCTCTACAAAAAGTTTTAAATGCAACTCAAAAAGAGGGCATTTACACCCCTACCTTTCTCATTTTATAGCACTCCACGTTTGCATCTTCTTTTATAACCCACAGGGTAACGCAGGGTAGCTTTATAAATTTTTGGAGTTGAGGTCACTTGAACTTATATTGAACTAGCTAACCCCACACGCTTCGCTGAGTGTACTTTAAAAAAAAACAGAACCTGTTTGAAAATACATTTAAACCGAAAAAAACTGGTTTATTGTAATGAACATTAACCAATTTATTGTAATTTATGCAGTTATTGGACATTGTTAATGGAATAGCGGCACTTGATTCGGAAGGCCGAATTACACTTCAAAACTATTTTTTCAACGTAAATTCAAAAAATGAATTGATTCAAAGTGTATTTCCAAGTATAAAAACAAATTACAAAAATCATACTTGGCTGAGTGAACGTGCAATAATAAAAATAGTATCATTGAATAATTATATATAGAAGTGACACCGGAAAAAACATCCGCTTTGTTTGAGGGGTGGCGCTACAATCGTTACAAGAGTGGCGCCACAATCGTTTTAGGATTGTGTATTCGATGGCCGAAAAATTCCTTAAAAGGACTTTTGGTTACTAAGTAACCACAACTACTATATTATTTATATTTGGTGTATTTGTATTAGTTTTGTTTTGTGTTAGAAGTGTGTTTGTTTATTTTTGTTTCTGTAATATTCAAATTGAATTTATTTTTAATTTTTGTAATATTTTGAATTGAACATTTATTTTTGAATGTTTGATTCTTATGTATATTTGAAAGGATTTTGTTTTTCTGTTTTTATTAACGACAAGAAGATTTTTCTTCAACTATAGAGAGTTTATTTAATTTTGACTAGGGTGCTTTTTGTAATAATATCTAGCTGTAGTTCACATTATTTAAATGTTGTCTGCATGCACTGTAGCATATACTTACTATTTTCTTAAACCCCATATGCAAGAGTAGGTAAGGATCATTTTCATACAATATGGCCATATTACACATTATTTTAAAGTATTTTAATGCATATTTCAAATATTTTAATACAATACGAAACTATCTCGATTATTTGCTTAAAATGATTTATGTATGCGAACAAGAACTTTGGATTTACGGCTTTGTTCAATTTTGCAGTTTTTACAAAATGTTAAATTTTGGAAAAAAAATCTTTTCGTACCATTTTTGGATACTTTTCTCTTTTTTGCAATTGATAACGGTAATATTTTAAGAACGAAGGCTAATAGAATTTTTCTGATTGTGGATTCGAGTTCAGCAACCCAAAAACCTTCAGAAAAGTATATTTTGATTCTTGTGGCAAAAATTCTGTGGCCAGTGACTTAAACTTTAGATTAAGTTTAGTTTCTCTTTGACTTATTAAATGAAACTAAAGATATCTCGACTTCAGATTCGGATTCAGCACCCCAAAAACTACTAGAAAAGTATATTTGGGTTCTTGTGGCAAAAAAAAAGTTAAATTTTGTTGACCAGTAGTGTAATTAATAAAATGTTGAAATAAACTCACAAGAATTTGAGTTTATTTAAAAAAAAACTGTAAAAAGGTCTATTTTGATCGCAAATGTATGAAAATGTGGTTTTGGATAGTTCCAATGATTTTCCTATTTCACCATTTGAAATAAAATATTTGGTTCTAATATCCTTAAACTAGAAGAATGTAGCTTTTACATGCTCTTTATTTTGTCATGATACTATATAGTCAAGCTATGCATTCTCACAAAAAAAAAAGTTGAGATAACAATCAGACATTGCATTACTATAGCCCTGTTCCATTGGAGAATACTAATAGTAGATTTTTTGTTCATCTGTCAGTCTGTCTGTCTATAGCTAAACGGATCTACCGATTAACATCAAACTTGGTATGAAGTATTTTTTGGAGACTCTCCAGAGGGGTTTTTAGAACTAATTTTTTTTACCAGAAATAACGATACCTGCCATATACCAATTTCGGAAATGTTTTATTTTCTCGAAAACGGTACCAGTAATTTTGTTTAAAAAAATTATAAAATAGTTTTTGGGCAATCATGGAAATTTTTTAAAATTATTATTAACCTACCGTAGAACCGTTTTTTTCAAATCTGATTTTCTGCCAAACTGCCAATTCAATTTTAAAGAATTTTTATATAGTTTAAATATTTATATAGTTTAAATATAAAACAGTAAGACAATTTGGAAAAATAATAGTTTTTGGATAAAAAAAATTTAACACTTTTTTTTGAAAAATCAAATTTTCGAAAACCGGAAATAAATTTTTTTTGACATTTTAGTTTTGAATGTTGAATAGTGATTTCTACGAAATTGCATACCAATTTTATTTTTGATTTTTTTTTTTTTTGTTTTAATTTATTTATAAGGTTCCAACGATTTTGAATTTTTTTTTCTACAAATCTTTCTTAGTAGAAGAAATCAAATTGAATAGGTACTTGTTGGAGCTATCACGAATTCTGCTTTGTTCCTTTAACTTTTTGGACTAGTGTATAAAAACAACTCAGATTAAAGCTGCAACTCAACTATTAAATTTAGCCGAGCGTTAGCCATGTACCTGAGTAGGTATTAAATTGTTTATTGGTAGGGTGAAATATATATAATTCAGTTAAATATTTAAGTCAGCCTTAAATTTGATTATTGGTAAGGCCCGTAGAAAATAAAATTTACTAATTATAAGTTTCGGTGAATAAAACTTCTTATTCAGATTTCTTTGGCACAAATTTATTTGTCATGAAGTAAAGTTATCAGGTGGAGTTTCGATTCAGCAAAAAAAAGGCGCTAGTTGTTACGCATTTTATAATATTGCCAAAAAAAATATAATATAAAAAAAAAGCAATCTCTGTGGGGATACGAACTCAAAGAGCAAAAGTAAAGAGCAATCACCTTGTCACCTACGCTAATAGGACTATTGAAATAAGTGTAACTTTCATGCCCTATAAGCTATAACGTGCCTAGGATATACAACAATAATTATTTAATTTTGTTCAAATTCTCGTCGTTAATAAAAATGTTTTGTTTTTAGTTTCGAGTTACTATGGATACATTTATAATGTCAAATAACTTTTCAATATTTTTGTTTGATATTTGTGTAATTTTGTATGTATGATTAAAATTTCCATATTTTCTTTTTTCATTTATAGGATGTCGATGTGTCGATAAGATTTATTTTTGTTTGATATTTGTTTTATGTTTTATGTGTGAGTAAAATTTCCTTATTTTTTTTTTCTAATTTAGGATGTCGACATGTCGATACGTTTTATTTTTATTTGATATTTGTTTTCTAATGTTTGTATTAGTGAAATTTCCTTTTTTAAAAACAAATTTTTGGAAATATAATTTTCTAGGACAAGCCCCATTCTCTCTGGACATTTTTTAGTACATCTGATTGCCGAAAAAAATAAAATTCTGTGGCGCTAGAAACTATCGGTGTCACTTCTATATATAATTATTCAATGATAGTATTCAATGTGTTTTTCAACATTTTTCCAAAAATTTTGACTTTGAAATTGGTAATTTCGGAAACAATTGATTGAAATAACCCCTCTAGAAATAAACGATATCAATTTTTTTTTCTCAAGTTATCGTACTTTCCTCTCAAATGTTTTTTTTTTACTTGAGTATAACTAAGAAAGCGAAAAAGAGATAGGACATACTTCGGTAAATTTTCAATAAAAAAATTTATTAAACCCAGCATTTGGAAGGAAATTTAATTTTTTTTACTTAGAACAATGCTTATACCTATCTCTACCCAAAAAAAGATAAACCAAAAAAACTCAAATAATCAATTTTTTTGATTTTTTTTATTTTTGTTTCGAATGGTACCTATGGATTTTTTTTTTCCTAAAAAAAAAAATTAAATTTTATTTAAATTTAATTCTCTACAAAAAGTTTTAAATGCAACTCAAAATTTTGCGAGATATATTGAAAAAAAGAGGGCATTTACACCCCTACCTTTCTCATTTTATAGCACTCCACGTTTGCATCTTCTTTTATAACCCACAGGGTAACGCAGGGTAGCTTTATAAATTTTTGGAGTTGAGGTCACTTGAACTTATATTGAACTAGCTAACCCCCACCCGCTTCGCTGAGTGTACTTTAAAAAAAAACAGAACCTGTTTGAAAATACATTTAAACCGAAAAAAACTGGTTTATTGTAATGAACATTAACCAATTTATTGTAATTTATGCAGTTATTGGACATTGTTAATGGAATAGCGGCACTTGATTCGGAAGGCCGAATTACACTTCAAAACTATTTTTTCAACGTAAATTCAAAAAATGAATTGATTCAAAGTGTATTTCCAAGTATAAAGAC
Source organism: Episyrphus balteatus (assembly GCF_945859705.1). Classification (NCBI taxonomy): domain Eukaryota; kingdom Metazoa; phylum Arthropoda; class Insecta; order Diptera; family Syrphidae; genus Episyrphus; species Episyrphus balteatus. The sequence goes on along the minus strand of NC_079137.1, from coordinate 31,126,711 downwards.
AAATTACAAAAATCATACTTGGCTGAGTGAACGTGCAATAATGGCTGGTACAAATAAAAATGTTTCTGAAATCAATGCAACAATTTTAAACTATATAAATGCACAATGTTTTGCCTACAAATCGGTTGACCCTATCACAAATGAAAGCAATGTATCAAATTACCAAACGGAGTTTTTGAATTCATTGGATATACCAGGACTATAATGTATCAAAAAGCCTTGCCGTATTATTAGGCCCAAGCGAAAAAATACAATTTTTTGGTTCATGCTGCTGAATTTTTAAAGTTTTTGTCGAAATGTCTTTAATTTTTTTTATCCCATTTACCTGCGCTTATCATGTAGATACGGATTGCCTTAAAAAAAAGTCAAAGAATTCATACTTTTTGATACAAAATAACGTACATAAGGGGATAAGCTCCAAAAGACGTTTCCTATGGAATTCATGCCGGGAGAATTATCAGACCGGTCCAATACTTGAATTTGTATATCGAGGAATAACGTGACATTCTTAACTTTATGGCAAGAATCCAGTCTTTCATAGATATAGATGCTTCGAGACTCGAGCCTATTCTGAAATCGTAGAATCAAAACGTTCCCAAGCTCCTTTTGTTTTGGTCTGGAGCTTTGGCGTTTTCCACAATATAAAAAGAACCTCATCCTTTCCCTGAAATAGCAGCACAGCCAATAATGATCAAAGGATGTTTTTTTATTTGATTAACGTACTTGTCTGGTCTTTTACGAAAAAAAAACTACTCCAAATCTTAGAAAATTACGTACTATCCAGACGATTAGAGCTTCTATGTTTATGCAAAATGCGATCCTTACCATTAAAGTTAAGCATGTCACGGTATTCCTCGGTACAAAAATATTAAGTATTGGACCGGTCTGGTAATTATCCGGGCGTGAATTCCATAGGAAACGTCTTTTAGAGCTTATCCCCTATTGTACGTTATTATGTATCAAAAAGAATGAATTCTTTGACTTTTTTTACTTGCGATATAGGTACTATATATCAAGTTATGCATTCGTACAAAAAAAAAAAGTTGAGATAACATTTTTCCATGACATTACGATGGTAGACAATGCCAAAAAAGTGGGTCCCGGAAGTCCGTCTGTCTGTCTGTCTGTCTGTCTGTCAGTCTGTCAGTCTGTCTGTCAGTCTGTCTGTCTGTCTGTATAAGGAGCTACAGCCTAAACGGATGGACCGATTAATGTCAAACTTGGTATGTAGCGTTATTTGGCGACTCTCCAGAGGGCTTTTTGGAATTAATTTTTTTGGACCAAAAATAACGGTACTTGTCATATACCGATTTTAGTAAAATTGAAATATCTCGAAAACGGCTCTAACGATTTTGTTTAAAAAATTCAAATGTTAGTTTTAAGCTAAAGTATATCTTTCAATAGAAAAAATTTTTTTGAAAATCAATATTAACGGTACCTGCCATAGAACCGTTTTTTTCAAATCCGATTATCTCCGAAACTGCTTATTCGATTTCAACGAAACTTTTTGTGAAGAAGCATTTATATAATTTAAATATAAGCCAAAAATAAAATTTTGAAAAAAATAATTTTTGGATTTTTAAAAAAAATTTGAAAATTTTTTTTTGAAAAATCAAATTTTCGAAAACGGGACATTGAACTTTTTTGAAATTTTGTTTTTAGATGTTGATTAGTGATTTCTACCAAATGGCATACTAATTTTATTTTAAAACTTTTTTTCCAAAAAAATATTTATAAAAAATTAGTTTTTTAAAAAACGGCTCTAACGATTTTGAAAATTTTTTTTCTAAAAATGCATGTTAATATATCAATCAAAACTGCATACTTGTTTTGGAGGGCAATTTAATTTCAGATTTTATTTTATTTTTTTTCAAAAACGAATTTTGTTTTTTTTTTCAAATTTCTATATAAAAAGTCTTAAAAATTTAAGCAACTTTAACTCTAAGAGCAAGTTCGTGCGACCCAGTCGTGCATTTTATTTAAGTCAATCCGTATCTACATGATAAGTGCAAGTAAATGGGACAAATAAAATTCAAGATATTTCGACAAAAACTTTGAAAATTCAGCAACATGAACCAAAAAATTGTATTTTGTTTGCTTGGCCTAATAATATGGCAAGGTACTGTAGGTGTTTCATTAACCTGCATATTCAAAGGCAATTTAAGAACCGAGTGTGCTGTACGGCCACCATCTAATAACATGGCTGCAATTTCCAGAGCCAATGCTATTTTATTTTCAGATCGTATTTATGCTAAAAGTAATGATATCAAAAATGTTTTTCCCGTACCATCGGGTGCATCTAAAAAATACAAACCACAACTCTGATTGATGACAACTTTCATAATAGTGTCATACTTCGGGAATTGGTTTGCACAAATATTCTTAATTCAACGCAATTGTATTGCCTTCCGCGTAGTATTTCTTGATCAAGAACATCTTGCTCTTCACGATTTGGAGCAACCAATCCTAATTGTGCCAATGCTTTATTCGCAATCATCAAACAAAACACGTGTCCTCAATAAAGATCACAATTTGTTTATACATTTTTTCATTTGTGTAATCCAAATGTGGATTTAATGTCACACGGCGCAGTTCGAGTGGATTTGAAGGATTAGATGTGATTATATTTACTGAGAACAATATGATGTGGCGAAGACAAAACAGATGCACCAGGAATGGTTGAGTCCCAATGAGTGTCTGCTACAAGCAAATTCAAACGTTGACAGGCATTACAGACTATAAACAATAATAATTATTTTGAAAGCCTGTCTTAATATATTTTTTTACAAATAAAGCTTAGTTAAACTTTTTAAAAAGCAAGAAAGTTTTTTCACTCGTACAAATTGACAGCTATGTGAAAGTGGGAGAAAAGGTATTATTTTTTTTTGATACAAACCATCTACAATTTAATACCTTTCAAACAAACAAAAAATTACCAAAATCGGACCAGCCAAACGCGAGTTTATCGGCCACACACACTTAACGAACTCATTTTTATATATAAGATTATTTTTAATTATTTAAATATAATGTGATATAAGTACTTACTGGGATTGAAATAAAGTTGAAGTTACTCTTTACATGGAATTGGACAGCAATATTTTGAATGAAAAACAACCGCGTTATCAAGGGTAACCACAATGTAACCGTGATTCGGGAACAATTGAATACAAATTTGGGTTACATTCTATTTTTTTACCAATATTTCTTTCATTTTAGTAAAATCAAAAGTCTTGATATTGTCGTACTAAATAATTCAGCTTTACTAATATAACAAGTTCGCAAAAACTACCAATTCATTTGTATAAATGTAGCACCTAAAACTTTGGAATGGATGGAAACTGATTTAGCTATTTTTATGAGAGTCACTTTCTCAGGAGATTTCCGAGCTTTTACAGTGCGGTTCACATGGTTAGACGCACCAATTTTCGTTTACATAAATTTCATTTTTTTTGTGTGTGTGCAAGAATAACCAAAAAAATTTTATTTATTAGAATGGTTATTTAGTTCTTAATAGAAAAACAAAAAGAAATAGTGGGTGAGTTGAAGTTAACGGTACTTTTTAGTCCTTCTTGTCTGTGATGTAAGAAAAAGGGCAGCTTTTTTCGGTTCACATGATTAGACGCACACCTTAAATTAGTTAGTTTGGCGAGATCTATTGCGCTGATTTGATTAAATTTGGAAGATTAAGCATCAAGAAGTTATTTTTTAGTGATTTTCATTCAAAATCTGTTAAAAAAAGTTCTGAGCGCGAAAGAATAAGGGAAAAATGACGCGTTGGATTCCAAAGGTCTTTCCATAAGCCCCATTGCCAAAAAAATAGGATGAAGTGACTATTTCAAAAGAAATTATTTAAAAAACAGTGCCTCCTGAGAAAAAAACTTCAGAGGAGGAACAATAGAAGCTTTAACTCCTCAGGAAAAATGAAAATTTATGAAAAAAGGGTCAAAAACAGCTCTATCCCCGAGCAAAATTAAAGAAAAAGCTCGGCTAACGGGAAGAACATCAATTTTTCGGTGAATATTTTTGAATGCTGAACATCCTAGATTAAAGTAAAACTTAAAAATAGTCTTTAAAAAACGCCATTTGAAAGAAACAGCGGATGGAGATCGCACGTCTTCACATAACGTGGGAAACAAGTTTTTGAAGTTTTTTTAAATTGGCGAAATGTGTTTTTTCTAATGAAAAAGAATTTAATTTGAATTGTTCTCATGGGTATTACCACAAATTTCACGATTTTCACTAGGAGGAAAAGTTTTTGACACTTCAACATTCAAGAAAAGGAGGAGTAATGGTTTTGGGAGCCATTTAATATTACATTCGATTTAGTTTTCGTTTCAAACCACTCATTTTTGCAAATGGCGTTTTTTAAAGACTATTTTATTTTATACTATTTAGTTTTATTTTAATCTAGGATGTTCAGCATTCAAAAAAATTCACCGAAAAATTGATGTTCTTCCCGTTAGCCGAGCTTTTTCTTTAATTTTGCTCGGGGATAGAGCTGTTTTTGACCCTTTTTTCATAAATTTTCATTTTTCCTGAGGAGTTAAAGCTTCTATTGTTCCTCCTTTGAAGTTTTTTTCTCAGGAGGCACTGTTTTTTAAATAATTTCTTTTGAAATAGTCACTTCATCCTATTTTTTTTGGCAATGGGGCTTATGGAAAGACCTTTGGAATCCAACGCGTCATTTTTCCCTTATTCTTTCGCGCTCAGAACTTTTTTTAACAGATTTTGAATGAAAATCACTAAAAAATAACTTCTTGATGCTTAATCTTCCAAATTTAATCAAATCAGCGCAATAGATCTCGCCAAACTAACTAATTTAAGGTGTGCGTCTAATCATGTGAACCGAAAAAGCTGCCCTTTTTCTTACATCACAGACAAGAAGGACTAAAAAGTACCGTTAACTTCAACTCACCCACTATTTCTTTTTGTTTTTCTATTAAGAACTAAATAACCATTCTAATAAATACAATTTTTTTGGTTATTCTTGCACACACACAAAAAAAAATGAAATTTATGTAAACGAAAATTGGTGCGTCTAACCATGTGAACTGCACTGTATCTATAGTCTAGCCAGTTAAATATGGCAAATATTTCAAAATGATTTCATTTCCCAGACCTTAATTTAAAGCTTAATCTTAACTGCCATAGAAATGCAGATTAATTTTGTTTCTTATTTCATTCATTAAGTTATAAATAAATATTCAAATCATGTAGGTATTTCTCACTTTTAAATTCCAAACATTCTTCGAATTCCCATAAATCACTTTCAAACAATGAACAAAAAATTAAAATATTTTGCCTAAGCATATGTAGGTTTTTTTGAAAAAAAAAAAAAAATAAATAAATAAATACCAATGTGTACTTTCTTGCTTAATTCAAATAAACTCATCAAAAACATAACTTGGTATCAAGTTCCGTCATTATTTATTCGTTCTCTTTTCTTCTTTAAAAAAAAATTCAACCTGCTTTGGCACAAAGTTGCTTTTAAAAACAACTAAAAGCTTAAATAAAAATGTCACAAAATACTAGAAATAGCAAAAACTGAAGAATAAAAAAAAAAAAATAAATAAAATTCCATAAAAAAAGTAACATAAAATTAAAATTCTGTTGAATTACCAACGGATTTGTTACAATTTCCCGTTGAATTGTTGCCAAACAGCTGTTTCATAAAAAAAAAAATAAAAGAAAAAATCGAGTTAAGAAGAAGGGGGACAAAATTTCAATTAAAGACAAAAAATGTTCCCTCAATATCAAAGAAGACCATGACGACCAACCATCGACACGGGGAACAAGAAGAAGAAATATAGGTACCAATTCGCGTGATGTATCTTATATATCTCTATTGCATGTGCCGCCATTAAAAAGAAAGCCAAAAGCAAAACCGGCCAAAGCGAACGAAGCAATCCAAAAGATACCTTAAAGACCATGGTTAGGTTGAAGCCGAACTAAAGTCGAAGAAGAAGAAAGACAAGAAGAAGAAATATGGTAAGAGATCATCGGAATGGAAATTCCATCGTCGAACCGGAAGTTCATTTACCCCGAGCTCGAACACTAACGCAAATGGCTATAATATGAACTGCGAAACACCTTCCCACTTCGAAATCTTTGAATGTATGGTGCACAGAGAGTGACTGGGATCGGAAAAAAAGCTCCATTCATGGGGCATGCGCTGCAAATCTAGACACTTGAATACGTTTCCATACTTTGCTCATGCTCATGCCTCGACAGTGGTCTTGTCCACGCACGATCGCAGATCCGTGTCGGCGGTGCTGCTATGTTGGCCCTCCGGTCTCCACCACCACCACCACCATCGTCACGATCACGATCACAACGACGACGATGATCGCTCGCTCTCCAACCAGCTGAGTTGGAGAACATGAAACAGTGACGGGCGTCGCAGTAGCGGTGGAGGCAACCGCTGCTGGCTGTTGCAAGAGGCAACAGCAACGGCCTATCCAACAATTAGAAACGAACTTGACACACTGACGCAGTTTTACTTCTTGATGATTTATTTGTAACGTGCACTTGAAAACACGACAATGTCACATACTTTAGGTGTATTGGTGTTCCTATATTGAGTTGTATATGTATAAATTGTAGGGTTATGTTGGTGAAAACCAATCCAATCATACTATTGGTGTGATCTTGTACCTTAAATTACTGACATAGACCTCTCAGCATTTATACAGGGTTGCCGCACTTTTTTTTCTTACTTCAGTTTTCATGTTTGTTGAATGTTTACATATTTTCCATTAAATCGATTCATCATTTCGATTGCTCTAGCATTTTTACCAAACCACTATAGATTCATAAAGAGGGATATGTGTTTGATTGGTATGTGTGTTCATCTGTCACATCATATCTTCTAAGCTACTTATAAAACATAAATAGATGTAAGAGCTCGCGAATAAATAAGTTGAATGTTTGAAAAATTGAGTTCACAGAAATTTGGAGTTTCAAATAATTTAGTTTAATCTTAGATTTTTGATTCTTACAATTTTAAATGCTTTTCAAACTGATATGATAGCTATTTTTTACTTATTTTTAGACAAAGTTTAACAAACAAACAAAGTTCTAAAAAATTTCACTGACTTTTTAAAAAGAAGTTTGAAACTTAAAAATCAAATGTATACTGAGGGAAAAAGCGCAACGTAAAATGTAATATGTTCAACGTTTATTTAATTAAAAAAAAAATAACATGAAACATCTTTAAATTAAAATTAAAACATCGTAAGAATTTTTTTTATTTTTGTCGGACTTCAGCTTTTGTTTACATTTTATAATATAAACACTATTTCCAACAGTGAGATAGCGCGTTGGTAAAGCATTCGCCTAGTGACCAAAGAGTTGTAGGTTCGATCCCCAGTGGCTGCCAATTTTCTTTTTTTTTATAAATTGAAGCTTTTTTCAAAGTTGAAACAACTTTGATTTAAAGATGTTTAATAACGGCAATCCACTTTAAACTAACGATGTTCTACTTTGATTTTAAAATGTTCGTCTTCAACGCAAAATCATTCCGAAAAATAGTTGAATCAACGTGGTTTTCGTTGATTTTAAGTATAGCTGTGCAGAAATATTTTAATTATTTGAAACCTTTGCTTATTATGTTAAATCCGTTGAGTTGCTAACGAGAAAGTCAAAAATAAAAACTGTCCGAAAATATTCCTTCTTCATTCAATTTAATCAATTCGCGTACCATCACAGTATTCAAAATTTAAATATTATTTTTTTTTAATTGGAGTTGAGATATGTTACATATTTGAAATGCCTAATAATAGTCAAAATTGTTAGAAATTTGACGAATATTATGAAAAATATTAAACGTACACCATTTTACTTAGATTTTTTAATAGATATTTTTATTTGAAATGACTTTTTTAAATGCAAAATATTTTTTTTTGTAATAAATATTTATTAGTATTAGTTGGATAGAAGAATTCTTAGCATTTCTGTATTATCTTTCTCTTTTGAAATCAACTTGAAAAATTCGTTATCACATTTTTATTTGTTTTTGACTTTGATTTTGACATCACTGTGTGTGTATCCTTGATTTTTTTTCTAATTTGTATGTCCTCGTCAGATTATGTATTTTTCGAAGTTAAAACAAAATCATTTGAAAAATATTGCTGACAAAATTTCGGGACCCTTTCAAAACATAAACAATTTTCAGCCAAATCGGCTTCGTACTTTGGGATTGAGAATATTTATTGTCTTTAATTTAATTCAAGTGCAAAATTTGTATAAAAAAAAGAGTATGTTCAACTAACTAAAATTAATATTGCATAATTTTATTAAATATTCGGTTATTCCGGAAACAAGAATAAATAATAATAACCAGTTTTTGAGATAAATACAAAACAATAAATAAAACCCGTATTGGTAACCCTATTCGCGGATACAAAGATACAAATTTGATGGAGATAAATTCAAATCAAAACTAGAAAACCAGTTTCGATTTGAATTGGTATTTCTTTTTTTTTTTATCATTATTTATTTCTCTCTTTTCGAAAGTATTTTATTCTCTTTTTGTGTTTCGCCCTCCATTGAGCAATAGTGTCGATGTTTTATTAATAGAATTACTTATTTGGTATTTTTAGAAATCATCATTAATTTTGTGCTTTTTTTTTTGTTTAGAAAAATGTTTTTATGATTGGATCTCCATAGATCGAATGTTTCTATGGAATAGGGAAGAAGATGAAAGATTAAACTAAAAACGGGAACTTTTGTAATAGAGATACTTTCAAATTTTATGGATATAAATGTGACTTGTGTCTACTAGTTGAATTTAGTTCAAAACATAATGAAATAGGGTTATTTTTTTATTTATAACTTCATCTTTTACTCTAAAACTATTTTATCTGTGAAGTAATAGGTAATACTTGACCTTGATTTATTTATGGCCTACATTAAAAATTCCAATCGTTTAACCGATCTTCAGATAGATATCTAGACATTTGAACTTGATTTATCTGTTTAAGTGGGATAATGGATAGAAAGTAGCTTTAAGGCTTTTATGAAGTCTAAGATTCTTATTAAGGTATTATATTTATGAAGCAAGTACCTACAATTATGATTATGTTGATATTAATGGATTACAATATCTTTATTTATCTGTTAAGTGGTTGACTTCAAAAGTTAATTTTGATACAAAAAAATCAAGGCAATTTTCTTTTTATTTTAAGCTTTGTTACTCTTATAATTGTAGATTTGACGATTTACTTGCCTTTAACGATCTTGTACAAGGTAAATGCTCTCAAAATACCAGTTTTTCATTCAGTAAAATGATAGAGAATTGCATTTAAATTAGCTGACTTATAATGTATGTCTTTCTGAGACACGAACAAATTTGGAAACTATTAAAAAAATATGCGAACGTTAGATATTACGAATTATACTTTAACAGGAACTTACACTGTTTTTTTGAAGAGCATAGAGAATCCACAAACAATTCAGAAAACATCAGTCTTATAACTGAATTAAAAATACAAAAACTCAATTTTTCGAGCGCAGTCTACAAAATTGAAAATTCTGACCTTTGACCAAATTAAAAAAAAAATAAATAAATATCTAACAAAAACAATTAAAAGCTTGTTTGTAGGTAACCAAAAAGTTTATTATATTATTTGTATACAAATATAATTATACATAATACCACTTTTCGATACCACTGACCGTTTAAGAGTTATATGTATACGAAAACGGGTATTTTGAAATTTAACCATGATTATCTTTTTTACATGTGGGATTTTTGGGGACTTTTGGCAAAACATTTTTAACAATGAGTCCAAAAATTTTTTGACAAAAAAAAACTAAAAACGCAGTTTGTTAGAAAAGCTTGCTTAGATTAGTCAATTACGTACCTACATAAAATTTAATCAAAATCGTTAGAGCCATTTTCGAGAAAATTGCAATGACTCAAAAAAATTTTATGGATATCCAAAATAGTCGAAAGCATAAATACGGGATCAGCACCCTCCACTAAGTAGAAATAATTTAAAACTGGCTGGAAAATGTTTTGTGTGTTGGCCTGCGTTTTCTTTGCACTTATACAAATAATAAAGTCGGATACAATTTGGTCACAATTTTAAACTTCTTTGTACCTTATTCTGCACTATCAGAGCCCCGACTACGAAGCAATAGAAAGATTCGTACTAAGAATCTTAAATGTTGAATTTCCACATCTCATAAATCTAAATAATCCATTGGTTAGAAATTTCATTTTGTTAAATACGGGTTTTTCGTTCATTAATTTTTGGGCATTCTCCTCAATAAGAAAACGTTTTTGAAATTAGTAGAAATATATATTTTTAAAGCTTTAAAAATATTTTTATTGAAACTCGAGCAGTTCTGAAAGAACGCATAAGTTCCGTTTTAAGTTCTATGCATCATTACGAATTATTTATATGTATAGATGTGAAAAAAAAACAGAAACAATAAAATATCGCCAAAAGAAATTCTCTAAATTTTCTACACAATTTGAACGCACATTTTTATTCTCTCATTCTACTTTTATATGAACAAAAAAAAAAAATATTAAAAAAACCAAAAACAAAATGTCGCATCCCTTAAGGCTATCCGAGACGACTTCCTATTTTAGTGCAACTGCGTTGCATATGGCCTCTTTTCTCACACAGCATCACAAAGGAAATTCGCATAAAAGAAAAAAAAATATTTGAAAAAATACTAAGGTGCAAAAGGAAGATACTTCAACAAAGTCATCATTCTCTCAAACTATCTGTCTTAGTCTACCCATCCCCAACACTGCATCCTTAGAACCTCAAACCCTTTATTATTTCTCTTCTCACCACTACAACAACATTAACACCTTCTAACAAATCCGATTGATGAAAAAATTTGTCCCTCAAAAGGATTGTACTATACGCACACAAAGAAGAAAAAAAGATGAACTGACATTTATATGAGACGCGAATAACTAAATGAAGGACATAAGTACCATGGTAAAGTGCATCGCTATGACTGTCGCTATAACGACAAGGATGAATCTTTTGATGATGCTTCTGATCCTGTTAATCAAGTCGTATCGTTATCTCTGACAAAAGATCCGAAAGTATCAAAAGGGATTTTCTTTGCGTGCACATTTTTAGATCTATATTTAGCAAAATCCTCTTGCACTCTCTCTCTCTCTCTCTTGTACCATATAAGCAAATTCATTAGGTAAAGGAGAACAAGGGTGGTCGGTGGAGGGTGTAAAAAAGAGAATAATATTGTCGGCGCTACGGCAACATCAAATACAAACCTAATAATAACGAAAACAAAAGAATAAAGAAAATAGAAGATTTTTATTGGACAAGTGCGGAGCTTTGTAGAGAAAGATGTAAAAATAAAGGCGCTTCGTAGCATAAAAGCGGCAAGAGAGTGTTACCTGATCATAAGGTTAGTGAAGCAAGTGAAATAAATATTTTAACCGATCTGATTGATCGACGAAAAAACTGTTAGTAAAGCTCACCTATGAAATATTTCAGTATTAGGTATAATAAAAAGGGTCCATTTCAAATATCCAAGGTAGAAAAGAAAAAATATCTGAGAATAAGAAATTAACTTCTCAATAGCAAAAATTGCTTTTCATACGCCATAGTGACCATTTAAATTAAAAATTTTAAAATGGATTTGTGATTTTTTCTATCACGATTTTTCTTTGTCAGTCCATTAAAATTATTTTTAAATAAATAATATTGTTTTGGAGGATAAAGGTCCATAACAAGAAATTTAAATGATCTTTACAAAAAAATGTATATACATCTTCCCATCTGCATTTTGATTAGTTATTTATCTTGTTTTGTACATGAACAGATTTGATCAGCAAAAGAAGTACAACATTTTATGGAAAAAAAATTGTTAATTGGTTTAACAAAACTGCTCTATTTCAACCATTATTTCACTTTTTTTATTAAAAAGTCCTCTTTTACATGCAATGACTGAAATTAAAAGTAGTATTTTTAAATTTACAACAAACAATTACAAGGTCACAGGTAAAAAACTCCTACTCTCACCTCTCATTTGTGGACATAGGGTGCTTAGGACTTCAACCTCAGATTGGGTAAAACCGAGTGGGAAATTGTTGGCGGCAGCAAACGAGAGGGGGAAGGGGGAGGGTTCCCAATTTGGCGCTTCTTCTTGGACCCAGGCGGCAGCGGAAGAATCTCCTAGATGAGATCAACGGTGGGATTTACAATTTCAGTTAGGATGTAGGCTGAAAAACTTGGTAAACACCTTATATGGGCTCCTCCGACATATTCAGAGCTAAGGCTAATGAGGAGCGGCTTATCGAGATAGTAAAGAACTTCTAAGGCTCCGAAGGATTACTCTTACCAACAGCTGTTTCTCTGATGAGAAGGTAATTACCCAGCAAAGCCCCCTCTCGAGCAACTAAAGTGTACATATGTAGAAGGTTCTTATCATTCCAGTGGTGCGATAGACTTGAAAGGCATGAACTTTGAAGAAGGCGGATGAAAACTCCTTGCGTTGTTTCAATAGAAAATTTCTTCGGGCAATTTTTGGTGTCGTCTCTTTTGATGGTAATTGGAGAAGAAGATAGACATCGAACCTTACAGGTTGTACAAGGACACTAACCTAGCTGCTATCAAAAATGTATTTTTTGTGAAAAGCATGGCTAAAGACACGCATATAAAAAGTCCAAAATTTGGTTTTTGAAGAATTTCCGGTGTAAATACAAAATATTTTTAAACCCCTTGATTGAAAATTTTATAGTTATTTTTAAATACATACTTGGACTTTACCACACTCCCCCTATCCCTACTGCTATATATGAAAGCGGCCATGAATAAAAGGTGGTAAAATGGTGTAAGAAACAAATTAAAAGCAAAATCCCGCACACATAAACGAAACGAACACGTTTGGTGTTCGTAATTTGATTTGAAAGGATTAGATGTCTACATGCATCCTTGGCAACATGCAAAGAAAACACAGCATGGGATTGGATTGGATTGTATTGCAATGTAGAAAGTACACAAGAAAAGAAACTAGCAAGCTCAAAGGGGCGGCGGGCGTTCGGGTGGGTGTTTGTACTCGTATACTGGTGGGATTCGAGTTCTTATAGTTCAGGCTAAAGGAATACGATTCTTTTGTATAAAACTCGTATCTATGTCTTTGGCGTTGAGTTTTTCTTCAAAACTTTTGCGAGAACAAAGTTTTGTCGCTTTTGAAAGTGAGTGGTAAATAAAATTACGAAACACAATAAACTTTGAGAGCACCTCGTATGAATGTAGATTTTTTTTCCCATTTTTGTTGTTGTTTTTTTTATATTTTCGCCTTCAGTTCAGTTGAGTTGTTGGGAAAGGAGCACTTTTGAAATGCAGCAAAGCTAACCTACCTTAAGGAAGCACAACCTTAAGCGGGAGTGTATTTAACAGATTCTTTTTGTGTTTCTCTCATCTTTTTTTATATGCACATACATATATTTAGACCAAGCGAGTGGCCTAGGCTAGAGAACGGATTAGGTGTTAGTGTATGTATGTTTGTGCTAGAAACACTCTGTTTCGTCTTCATCTTCATGCTTAGATTTATAAGCAACGCATGATTTGCAAAAATGCTTGACTCCGTTTTTGTTGTTGTTAAGAGAAAAGGACTTGCAAATAGGGGTTATAGGTATATAGATAGGTATTGTTTAGTTTAGGTGTGTCAAAACGGTAATTTATACACATACCAAGGCATAAGGCGAGTAATCGAGATCGAGAGAAAAACTGTCTGAATAGCAGATACTTGTGAAAGTGCAGCGTTATAAAGAGGGTGATTGTTTTTATGATTTAGAACCAATTTATGATTAATGACTTAGAGAAAATGTTTTTTAAGCTTGTAGGGGGTTTTCATTTTATAGGTTAAAAAAATAAGAAAATTGGAGCGGAAGGATGAAGTGGTGATTTAGAATCAAATTAACACCTTAAAGGAAAAAATGTTTGAATATCAAAATGAAATCAATACTATTTAACCAGAATAACGTATTCAAATGCCAAAGCGGACAAAACTCGTCTTTTTTCACTGCAATGCACTCAGGGGTCTTTTTTTTAACTAAATCAACTTCAATTTTAACGTTTAGAAGTTCGCCCGAACAATTTGGACCAGAAAATTTTTGGCTGAATACGAAAAAGTATTTTGTTCTAGAAAAACATTGGAACAAAATGGAAACAAATCCTCTAAAAGAGCTCTAACTATGTTTTTAACGTGTTTTTTTTAGAATCGCGGAATCCAAATCGGGGATTTCTTGAATCCTATTAGTAAGGTTCAGAGGCATTTCAATTTCGAGTTGGGAAAATGATGTCAAAAATAGAAAAACAAAAATCTGACACTTGTTTTCGGGATGATTTAATCCACAGTACACATAAAAAGGTAATATATTCCGAACTGACATTGGTCGCCAAATTGTCAAAACATGATAATTTGGCGACCAATGTCAACTACCGTAATTCTTAATTGTTAAATTACCGACGAAAAACGCACAAAAACCGAAAAACCACGCACACAACTAATTTTTTAACAGTTATTTACTATTTTCCGAGACGAAACACGCAGAAAATTTGTTATTTTTCAATTTATAATTTTTTCAAATGACATTTCATAAATTAAAACAAAAACAAATTTCCTGTTTACTGCGATTGAAATATAAAAATTAAAGGCCGGCCTGACAGATTGGTGCCCATTTTTTGACAAACAAATTTTGACATTTGTCGGAATATATTACCTTATTATGTGTACTGTGGATTTAATCTACCTCCGGAGTTTGTTCAACTGAACACTTCTCGTCTAAAATCCGTCGAAGAAATACCTATCCCCATCTGTTATTTGAAAATTACCATAAATATAATTAAACCTCTTTTTGAGCATTTTTTCACAAGTTTTCTTTTTTTTATTAGAATGCTTTCCGAAAAATTACCGTTAATACAAATCAAGTGATAATAATTTATAGAACCTCCCCTCCACCCCCAATTCCTTTTTATCCTTTTTGAAATGATTTCAATTTCTATGAAAGTGTTTGTGCAACAAATATTTAGCACTTCATTTCTTAGGCTAACAACAAACATATTTTAACACGCCAGAACTATGTAACAATTTTGTTGGCTTCGATCATTTGTATTAGTCACTTTAAGAAAAGAGAACAGCACCAACTACAGAGGCATCAGCCTTTTTAACATCGAATATAAACATGTATACTCTTTGCTGTATTATGTGAAAGTTTGAAACCCTTCGTTATCAGAGTGATATGTTCATATCAATAAAACTTTAGACCATGATAGTCTGCCATCGACCAAATATTCACATTTCTGCAGAGATAGAAAAAAACCCAATATCCAATCGATATTAATCGGCTACACAGAGAAAAATATGACCACCTAGAAACTAACAGATTGTCATATTGTTTTACTGCCCACCCATATATTTTATGAGGAAACGATTAATAAGGTTTTTTCTATAAGGATTTCTTATTATTTTTATAGAGAAAATCTTATTAAAATTTGAGTGAAAATTAATTTTTTTTGCAACTTGGCACTAGAACAAAAATAGCGATCAATATTTTCATAGCGGGTTGCTTCAGGTGCTAAGGTGGGCGACTTATGATTTGAAGTTTTAATAAGGTTTCCTTCTTGGATGAAAACCATAGAGAAATCTTATTGTTTTTGTTCTATTTTATGTGGTCTATTTTTCTCTGTGTATTCGGCAATTTCAAGGCCGCCAGTGCAGGATGCAAATGAAGAATGTATGCTGATCTGTCAGCCAAAAACTCATGTCATGTCAAAAAGAGCTTTGAATAAGGCGTCACGCTGTCATGTGACTTTTTAATTATTGAGGAATAAATTTAATTTTTTGAAAATTAAGGGTGTAGTGCCAAAGTTATTAAAAAAAAAAAACTTGACCGGGCTCTGTTATGTCCCTTTATCAGGCAAATCTATTTGTTTTTTTTTTTAACAATAGAATGGAGACCTCCTTTGATTAGCTTGAAATACTTTGTTTCTCAGTAGGTTCTGTTATTGTGACTTTTATTAATTCATCAGTAGGTAATTGTTTCTCACAATTTCTAGGATAGCTTCATTTTAGGTTAAGACTGTGTTTCCTTCGGATTAAAAAAAAATTAAATACAATCCTTATCGCAGTTATTTCTCATTTAAGAGCTTAGATAGATTTTATTCCGAGCCAATAGGGGCTTTTAAAGAACATAAGTTATTGTACAAGATGTCTTCAACTAAATGCAATTTTCTCATCGTCTTGTGTGTGTGTGTTTTTTTTTTTTTTTTATTCTCTTTGTCTTTTTTCCATGTTAATTCTTAGTTCTAATCATTTAAATGATAATGATCCTAACGTCAATATTAAACAAGTTTAACTAACACAAAAGTACCACCTTAATTCTATGCTATTAGTAGGATTCGATTGCAATCCTTTTTTTAAAGGAAACATTTGAATTGTTTTATAAATAGCCACCAATATGTCCACAAACACCATTTTCATTGACAGACAAAAAATAAACACAATTCTATTCTAAATGAATATGCGCCAAAAGGATAGTGGTGGACAAGAGGCGGAGGCATTGCTATACAGCCATTGAAAATAATGCCCAACGGAAGGACGTTAAATAAAATATATTGTAGGACTTAGCTGAAAACCAAAACTACACATACACTTCATCCATCGAAGAAGTATTAAATCAGTCCACCGAAAGCACAAAAGGAGAGGTATGCGGACAGGGCGGGGGAGAACTCCACAAAGAAACCATATTAGAGTAAAGAAAAAATAAATAAACTGGCGTCAAGGACCCTTCAATGACCGAATTAAGTGTAAGGCTTTGAAGTTACTTTTACACGTCTCACGAAAATGTTGTTCCAAAAGAATCAAACAACACCAGGCAGAACCACTGACAACATAAGGCAGTATAGAGAAAGAGACAGAGAGAGATAGAACTAAAGGACAAATTTACCAACATGGCTACTCCACAAATCGTACGTTGGGAAACGTAACACAAATAGCATCCGGTTCCGGTCTTAACAACATGACACTTTTAAGCAATGTCATAAAAATAGCCTAAATGTCAACTTTGTCAGTTCGGTCACTTAAGCTTTGTAAGGATTTAGAGTATTCTTTAGGTGTGTGGTTGTCAGTTGGCGCATTTAGTGTCGTTTCTTTTTCTTATTTTCTTTGAGGTAATGTCTTGCAGGCGTCTGTTTCTTTACACACCCACCGTACTGGCCCGCCGCCGCTGCACACCTGCTTCGAACGAACAACTTGAGTCTTTCCGTTGCAACATTGTGCATATACGCAATTGACCGAAATTCATTTCCCTCAAAGTCTGCAAGTTCATAAATTCTAGTTAAATTCATGCAGCAGCTTCAGACCATCCGTCGCATAGTTCTTTTTGATGGTAGTGTGGGGGTTAGTGAGGTCCTCGGTTCTTCCAATGTAAAAATGGACAAAGTTTAGTGACACCATAGAGAGAGACTTTTTCGTGGTGTTTTACACTCACCGCCAACAGACCGCACAACGGGAAATTATAATTTTTCATAGAAGAACAAAATTAAGGGTTGAGGTTAAGAAAGTTGCGAATTGAGATGCGGGCAATTACAGCGAAGCGCTAGTACAAATGAACTATTCTCGGGATGAAATGATTAGAATGGAATGCTGAGAGGTCATATTTCAATGAGAAAGTTTTTGTTCCTTTTTTTTTTTTGTTTAACTTTAAGTATTGAAATACACGTTTTGGTTTCGCAAAATGAACTTTTCCAAAGTGTAAATAATGCTTAAAATAGTTGGACAAAGTTTTTGACAATGTTAATTCGCCAGAGAATGCACAGAGAGTTTTTGTTTATAATGAAATGCAACTTAAATGAGTTTCTTCTTTGTATTTAGCCACTAGGCAATTTGAATAAAAGAAAGAAAGTATTATAAAAACAAAAATATAGGTTTGGAAAAGCTATAGAGTTATTATCTTTACAGAAGTTTATTGTGACTTTAAATATGAAATATTTATTATTTTCATGATTTTATTCTCCATTTTAAAGAAATTTAAAACAAATGGTTTTCGAAATCATCAAAACTTAGGCCAGTAAAAAAACGATTTAACAGGCCTTGAAGTTATTACAGGACTTGTTCCCTTTAGGGTAACTACCCGGCCAAGAGTAGGGCTTATTTTTATGCAACTATGAAAAACCTCGGATACGGACGGATTTATTCATGTTAGGGACTAGGAAAAATAAGTTTTGCAAGCTGTACATTGCCGATGACAAATGCCATGTTCAAGCTAAGTAAGTTTGTAAGCAAGTAAGTTTAAGTTAGTATACCTATAGAAATACAAAATCGGCGAATTTGCCCTTCGCAAACTTTTCCCCTAATCAAATTTTCAAATCGTGTGGAAATGGGAAAAAAAGCAAGGCGAGGGGTTGTACCTACTCTAATATGTATTTGTATACCCCAGACTTCAAAGAACAATAAAGTACAAAGAAACATTTTTGCGATGAAAATCCGAATTTTCGAATAAAAGTTAAAACTACAAACATCCAATGCAAATTCCAATTAAATTATAAATTATGGCATAAGAGGTATCTTCGGGGCATTTTTAAGTATTGTCGCAAGTTCATAATATTGTAACTCATAGAATTAAATTTCAACATCCACAACGTGACATGTAGATCTACATACTGTTCAATCAAATATCAACCTAAATGACTTCATTACGAAATTAAGACCAACCACTTAGAAAATAAAATAACACTAGTACCAGTTTACATAAGTCAAAGAAGAAGTACCAACAGAGCTTGCCTTTTTGAACCATATACAAGCATCTTATTTTTGTTATTGCCGATACCGAATTTTATTTATAAAACTACATATATTTAATTTAGTAGTGAATTTCACCCACAAGAAACAAGACTTTAATATACAGTCGACTCCCTCTAAGTCGAACTATGTACCTGTATGTTGAATGTCCCTCTAAGTCGAACTTTTTCACCATTTTCAATGAACAATTTTGAAGAAAAAATATTAAGTTAATCCCTCTAACTCGAATTTCCCTCTAACTCGAACCAATTTTCGAGTCCCGTGTAATCCACTAATTTTGCTACTATTTCATCCCGATCCGTGAACATCTAGAACATAACGCTAGAAGTACAAATTTTTAAATTTGAATGCTTTTTTAAGCATTTGTATTTATTAAGCCAAGACTGTTTAAACTCATATAATAAGATTTAATTTTCTATTATTTTATTTTGTATATAAACAACAGTTTGTATTCATATTAGGTATATGTATTCCACTTAACCACTTTTTAACATCCAAATACCTTACACATAACCTTACTCAACATAAGTTGCTGGTAAAATGAAAATTTAACACAAAGAAAGAATTGAAAAAAAAAAATACAAAAAAATTCCATTTATTCACACAATTATTCAATGTTCCACATACGCCACAGTGAACCAACAGTATTCTCTTCGTTCTCTCACAACACTTTCAAAAATGTTTCCAAACCAACAAAAATCTGTTTCCTTACTCTTTTTGAACAATGAACAGATTTAACCTACGAAAATAGATGAAAGTATTTTACACAGAGAAAAGGTTATCGATGATTTTCTATATACATTATACATGTACGATTTTCTAGTATACATACATGAGTTTTTGTTTATAATCCTTTCTTAATATTTAAGGGTGTGTTTCATTTGTTAGGTTGTTTGTAACACAAACAAACAAGTTCGTAAGCCATAAAATCAACTATATTGGCGCAAATTTTCAGTCAGTGCTCGTTTAAGCGATAAAGCCTACTCTAATTAGAGCACTCGTTTAGTTGTACATTCTCGTCTAACTTTTTCTGATTTTCAAACAATTTAAACAACTCTTCTAACTAGAGTGGACACGTAACGTGATGTAGGCAAATTTTTATTTCAACACGTCTAAAATTGACAGGTAAAGAAGCCAACCTTTACAAAAAAAAAAAAAAAATACAAACAAAATAAACAAATTGCAAAAAAATTATTTAAAAGAAAGTTCACGCTTCAAGTGATTTTTATTTTTGTTTTTATAAATAAAATTAAAACTTAAAAATGACCAATCGCATATTGGATATTGGCATTGTGTGAAGTTGATCTGAAGCATAATTTGTATTGGTTCCGGATATATTTTCTATTTTCAATTATGTGTACAAATATGAGTAGAATTTATTTAAAAGAATATTTTTCACTTCTTAAACCAATTTTCTTTACTTTTATTGCTTTTCATTGACAACATCAACAAATAAAAGCATACTTTATAAAATTAAACAAGCCTTTTGCTGCTTTCAAAATTAGACGACCTGTTTAACGGTAAAGTATATTTTTCGAAAATATCAAAGAGTAGACTCTCGTTTTCAATTTTGTTCTTAGATCCGACCTCCGTTTCAAAATAGATTTAGAGTAGGATTTAAATGTTTGAAAATTTGCGCTATTATGTTTAATGGCTGAAAGTTCTTGAACTCTCAAAATCATTGACGAGATATGCTCATATTCATGTCCTCTAAAATGCATAGTCAGTTAAGCTAGTTACTAAATAAATTAATCCTTTTGGCGATATAGTATTTGAGACATGTTATGTTCAGTCTTTAAAGGAATAAAATATTATCTTAAATGAGTTTGAACGAAGTTGAAAAAAAAAAAAAATTGTACATTAAGTTGATATGCCATTAGTGAAAACCCAAACCGAAATTTCAAAAATCCCAGTTTTCGAATGATTTTTCACAACAAAAAATTTAATCCAAAAAACTTATTTTTTCCAAATTTTAATTTTGTATAAATATTTTTTTGTATACATATATTAAAATTGCTTGAAATTGAACCAGTCGATAGAGGGAGATTAAGAGACTAAAAAAAAAACTTTATGGGAGGTACCTACCTAAATACTGTTAAAAATGATTTTAGAAAAAAAATCTGTTTTCATTATAATAGATAAAAGTTGCTCAAAACCTTGAAACTGAGTTTTTTAGAAAATAAAGTCAAAGGAGTCGCTTTGGAGAAAATGAATCTTTTCTTAAATATAAAATATTTATATGAAACGTACCGCTATTGGTAATTTAGAAAAAAAAAAAAAAATTATTCCAAAAACTCCTTTGAACAATCTCCAAAAACTGCTGCATATACCAGGTTTGAAATGAATCCGTTATACCTGTAGCTCATTGTCCTAAGACAGAAACTTAGAGTGCAGAGTTAGAATGAAAGACAAACATAAACATTCTACTTAAATATTTTTCTATGACAGAGTCTAAAACACTAAGGTGAGAAAAAACTAGAAAAATTATTCTTTTGAAGCAACCAATTTATTTTTATTTAAAGAAAATCATATTTGTCGACAACTGACAGGATTTTTTTTAGTAGAAAGGATTCAAAATTCCCACAAGCTAACAATGTAAATACTTCTTCGAATTACAATATATTGAAAATTTTTAAAACCATTGTTTGAAAATCACAAATATCACAGAGATTGTCCTCAAAACTGAAAGGACGCTTTTTGACAATGTTACTATTACCAACACTTATTATTTATTATCAAGTAAGAAATGTAAAAGTGTGAATCTAATAAAAAAAAAAGGACGCTGAACGTCACAATATTGGGGTCGTAGTTTAATAATTTAATTGTTTTTGTAAGTGTAGAAGAATTTTAATATAAAAGTGGCAAGATAGATATCACTCACATTAATATCCTTTTTTTTCAATTTCAATAGGGTAAACGATTTGAAAAGGAACATAATTATAGCTGACTTCAGTTGTATTTCAACATAAAATATACATTGCGTAGTTTTTTGGTTTATAGTTGAATGCAGCAGCATCCTTTAAATACAAGTGTAGATTTTTGGCCTGTATCTTTCCTTTTGTATGTTTTTTTTTTTTTTGTGAAACTTTTACCTCCTTTGCTTTGTTCTTTCGATCTCTCATAGTCTCTCGCTCTGGAAGATTCCGAAAATTCCATTTAAATTTAACTCATAAAGCACCGCACTAAAGTGCCAACTTTCCTTCGCCAGTTTGTCTTTGTTGTTAGCATCCTTCTTCCAACACCACCGTGGTTAGTCCTTTTTTGCCCAGCAACTCAACAAAAAAAATACTGCACGAAAAAGGCATACTTTTACAAAACTAGGTACTACAATGCCGTACAGTTGTAAATTTGAAATTAAAGCGAGCGCAAAAGACTTTGTTTGTTAGCCAAAGTTAGGTGTACACGGTGGCGTATACTTGTTTTTTTTTTTTTTTTTGAAGAAAGCATACCTACCAAACCATAGTTAAAGAACAGAGTATGTAAAAAGGATGTTGTTTGCCTCTTGTTCAGTACATTGTAGCGTACAAGAGACAATTTTAATTGTTTACTGTAAATCATGCCATTTAATTGTGTGTAATTATGGTATTTATTTCGCAGTTTCGATGTTGTTAATAAATACGAATGAAATACGGAAACATGCAGTTGTAAATTCAAATAGGGGGTGGCTACTATTCTGGCTATGGCCGTCGTCGTCGTCATATACGTTTTTCACTGCAGCACCGCAATTTCTCTCTTCGATTCGAAAACACCAAGGACATTGCTTGCCAAAAAGTGATAAAATGTATTTTATTTTTGTAGTTATCCTTCGTCCTGTTTGGTTGCAGATTTTTTTTGTTTCGTTTCGTTTGCTTTGTTTTGTTTTGTTTCTTTTGTCTGATTGCACACAAAAAGAATATTTATAGAGGAGAAAAGTCTGAGAGTCCTTGACATCCGTATCGGAAAGCGTTCGAAAAATTAAGGACGACACATGATGATTGCTGTGCCCGTGTGAAAATTAACTTTTCAACTATGTATTTATATATACCTATGTATATCTGTATATAAACTGCATGATGTACACAGAGACAACAGAGATGACAATGGCTGAGTTGTGAGAAGTGAACGAACAACGAAGAGTCCTTGCTTGGTTGTTGAATGGACAATATAAAAAAAAAATGAAAAAAAGAGACAGCAAAAAATATGAAAAAAGAACGTACAAGAAAATAAAGAAAAATTTTGACGAGCTGTCAGCATAGACAGTAGGACGATGAAACAGATAATGAGGACCGACCGCCGGTCGTCGACTGTATCACAAACCGTCATCATCATACATTTTTCTTCTTTTTTTTTGTGATGAAGATGATGGTGTAGCCCAATCACGTTTTCTAAACAATGGTGTTGGTAAACTTCATTAGACATTTTTCGCCTCAGTTTTGGTGGCGAATTTTAATTAATAGATACGTTCGCTTCAACATTTTTCTCGGAGCTAAACAAATCCGAAATTTATTATTTTTCTTTGTTTGTTTTTTTTTTTTTTTAATTTTTTTCAAACAATACCTTTTTATTGTCTTTGGTTTTACATGATTATTTTTGTGTTGTTTTGCTGTGGTTTAAATGAGAAAAAATTAGCACAAGTTTGGATTTGTATTCAGGACAGATATTTGTCTTGTAATTTTTGTAGGAATTCAGTTTTGGGGAATCAAAAATTAAAAATGGTTGTATTTGATTTGCAAAGCTGCAATTAGGGTTTTTAGATTATTGATATTTTGAAACGAAAAGATTGATAACTTTATAAGATGTACGGGTATATAATGGAAGTCCTTTTAACAATGTAGGTTGTTAATCAACTTATTTAAAATCAAATACAAAAGATGACTGTTATTTCGGAGGCCGTAAAAACTAAGGCGAAATAGTTCGAAAAAGAAGATAGGTCATAAGTAGTTGGTAATAAATTTTTTCTGTATAAAAACTAGTTATAAAAAATATTCAAATGAAAAGAATATCGAAAATCTAAATATATGAGACTAAAGAAGAAATCATTAGAAACCTACAAAAGTGCATACAAAAAATGAGTTTATAAAAAAAAAAACACTATTCAAAAAGTAACTTAAAATTCCTTATGAACATTTGGCCCTAAAAAGAATTACATATTCCGAGTCAAATATGTATGTATAAAAAAAAAGTTCCACTGATAAAAATCTGTTGACACTTTAAGCCGCATTTGATGAAAGAGAATAGAGATACAAATAACTTCACGAAAGCTTTTTCTTTATCTTCTTGTTCGAATGACTCCTCGAGCTCCGACAAAAGATAAATGAACTCATCTAGCAAACTAGCTGTCAAGTTTTGTGGTTTTTCTTTCACATATGTATGTATAGAAAAAGGAGCTCATATGATGCAACACACACAATATCTATCTCCTTTTACCCCAACTTTTCACTAAAAATCCAACAACAAGGATGCCATTCTTCACTTCAACCGAATGGAATTTCATTTTTCTTTCAAAGCGCAGCAAACCACTTAATCAAAGGAACCAACGAGTCCTACCGTCACCATTTTACATTCTGTGTCACTTGATTGAGCATGAATTTATTTTTTCTTCATTTAAAAAATTTTTAAAAAAATTGTCTGATGGAAGCATTTATTTTTTGTTAAAACATTTTTAAAAAAAAAAAGGTAAACCTCAAGCCTGTCAACAAAATTTGGAAAATCAATCAAAAATAAACAAAAGAAAAATACAAAATTATGACAGTTTTCTGCTTTACTAATAAAATGAAAAGTACTTAGTCAGTGTAAACACATTCGTTGAAATGGGTTTGGACATTTACGAGAAAGTCAGAAAAAAAAAACATTCTGTGAAAGGTATAAAAGGTACCGTCATAACACTGTGTTACAAAATAAAAATCATGTCAATTACTTTGGAAGTGACCTAGCAGAGATTGTAGGTATTACTGAGTGCATCATATTTCAGCACTTGAAATTTTTAATAGACCCTCAAAATTTCAAGTTATCGTCTAAAAACCGTTTTTCAATGTTTACACATTTCAACGATTTTTTACTCAGTCGGTCAATTTTAGATTATTTTACAGCTCTTAACAGAGGAGTACTTGTTCTTTTTTAAAAATGATTTTGATAAATAAAAACTTATTTGATTTGGCATAAATAGACTGTTTAAAAAAATAACTGTTTATAAAAAAAAATTTCAAAACACAAAATGTAGATTAAAACGGTCTCCGAATTCTAAAAAACGGGGAAAAAATGTTGCACTTTGAGATTCAGTCCATAAAATCTGCACCCAATTTGGTGCTTGAGCAAAATAAAAAAATATATTTTCAAAAAGAACAAGTACCTACTGAATCTGAAATTGACCGAAAAATTACTGAGTACAAAATCGTTGAAATGTGTAAACATTGAAAAACGGTTTTTTGACGAAAACTTGAAATTTTGAGGGTCTATGAAAAATTTCAAGTGCCGAAATATTATGTACTCAGTAATACCTACAATCTCTGCTAGGTCACTTCCAAAGTACTTGACATGATTTTTATTTTGTAATTATAAAAAGTGTAATTATAAAAATAAGAACTTTTTGAAAAACCAAGCTTTTTATATTGGTCGTATGGTAAGTGCCGTTAAATCGCTTTAATAGTTTAGACTGCACCTCGAGACAGAGACAGGCAGGCAGAGTTATACATACATCTGAGTTATAGAGAGAAACACTTAATCCATTACACAATTATACGACATTTAAAAATATAAAAAAATATTTGGAATTTTCTGGTTTATTTGAAGACCTAGGCTAAAAAAATAAATGTGAATAAATCACACAATGGGGCTATGCAAAAACAAATGAACTCGAATGCTTTTCTTTCATTTTCTTGGGACCGATCTAAAAAAAAATGTTCTGAAAAGTGAGCACAGAATTCAAGTTCATTATTTTCATATGACCCTATGCCCTAATTTCAAGTATGCAAAAAAATCAAATTTTGTAGTTAGGGCCATTACGAGGTTATGGTCAGTATTGTTTTAACGAGTAAAATTTTTTTAACGAAACTTGCCCTAAATCGAAGGTAAAAAAAACTTTAATGCTGTTGTAATTGTATACCTGAAACGTAATTTTTTGTTATTTTTACCAAAATCCTTAAATTCGATTTCGATACGTGCCCCAATTTCGATACGTGCGTCGAAAACAATTATTTTGAATAATTTTATCATCATAATGAGAATTTCTTGAACTAATTTGACTCAGACTCACTAAAAAGTAGAAGCACAATCAACTGATACAAAGTGTATAGATGCCTTACATTTGTTCATGCGAATACAATCATCTCATAGTGGTGGTGCGTAGATAGCTCTATAAGGTCCTCAGACTCTATTAATAAAATACCCCAGTCCCGGTCACGGCTTTTTATTCATTCCCAATTCTCATCCCTTCAATTCGTCAACAAACATTCCATTCATGTGCACAAAATGATCTATAGACACGAGTTCATTATGTTCGAGGGGCAGAAAAGAAAAACTAACATTATCTAGGAATTCATGATAAAAAGCGATGTCTAACCCGTCATGATGTATCCCTCCCCCCTAACCCAACTGCAATATTTCTGTTTTCGTATATATAATAGATACATACAGAGAAGTCGACGTATCTTGGGAAGGTCCTTTCTTCTCATTGAAAACGGGGACATGCCGCACATCGTAGCATACATCCACATTCTCATTCCAATGGTCTCTTTTGCACACGCAATCTAGCAACCTTTGTAGCTGCTGCTCTTGTGTGCAAGGAATTTTTTGTCTTTGAAAAACTTCTCACTGCCGCCACAGAGCCGAGTCGAGTTGAGCCGAAACGACCGCCAACCCACTAAAGAAAAAGATGGTTGGTGTCATGGATGGAGGAGAACTTTGTTAGGAAATTTGCTTCATTACGAGTGCATCTGGTGGGAAATCGTTTGTCAATGCAGCATTGATACCAGTCTACACACTCACATATATGGATGTACGTGAGAGCATTTTAGAATGAAAATCTTCGTGACTGAAGCATAAGTTTGAGATAATCCGGGCAGATATGGTATCAATGAGTATCAAAACACAACGATGATAATACGATGATTGTTAACAAAGAACTTTTGCCGTCAAGTGTCATTGAATTGATGATTATTATCTTTACCTGCGAAGATTCAATCACACTATTCAAACAAAAAAAGAAAAAGAAAATAAAAATCGTAATGATTATTGAAGAATATTGAACCTAAAAATAGGCTGCTGATAAAGTACCTACAGAAATCGTATTTTTAATTAAATTGGCTTGTATCCTTTTTCTAAGTCAATCATTAATCCAAATTTAGACGATTTTTATCCCCGAAAGTGAATGGCTTCAAAAACTAAATTTATTTTGTATTTTGGCCTAAAATTGAAAATTCTCTTTAGCTGCATTAACTGAAAACAGGATGTGGAATTGAATGTATAATACCCAAATTGTTGGTTTAACTGTTAATCCTGGTTTTTCAATTTTCAAATGACAATTCGAACAAATAAATCACTAAGCCTTCGCAATAAAATTTAACCATTTACACAAACTCAATTTGTTAGTCCTTTTGAACTAGAACAAATCGATTTGCATTGTTTTTTTTTTTTATTTTTGTATAGAGAAGCCAGTCTATGTATGCGTATGGGGTTAGGATTGCTTAGTTCTTTTCTATCACTACAACGTTCACTATTATTTGAGCGCAAATAAGAGTGGCTAATTGTTCTTCTAATCGTGTTTTCAATATATTGACACATAAAAGTGACGTGAAATTTTAGTTGTTTGAATAAAATATTAAATTTCACAAGAATACCATTAGCCCAGGGAAATTAGTAAATCAAATCGCATTTTTCGCGGGACAAAATTTTTTTCATGGAATGTTTTCGGGGGGTTGTCCTTATCATAAAAGTCAATTTGTTGGGAAAATTGGAGTTTGGGAACAGCCGCGTTTTTATTGAATAGCTCCATTGTTATTCATTTTAACAAAAAACGACAAAGGTAAGACTTATTAACAATAAAATTATCTAAAAAATAATATACAAAACAATTCCGTGAGTTGATTAAATAAAATTTTATAGATGGTTAAAGTGCGGGTTTGTGTCGCAAGGTTGGGGCAAAATGACATTTTTCCATATATCTGACGAACTTTTGATTTGTCTAGGTAATTCTTCAAGAATGAATTATAGTACTTATAATTATCTACAAAATGAGCCTACAATCGTTATTGTAACCATCATATTGTAGAAGTAATCTAACTCCGAAACTCTCCATGTACTAGTTAAAAGTGAGAAAAAAGCTAGTTTTTTGCTAGTAGGCCTAGCAAATTTTGGGAGTAGAGGTATAACCAAAAAATAAGTACGCAGTTTTGCAGCCATACGCGTCTTAATATCGATTTCAAATGTCTGACAACTCTAATTTTGTGCTGTATACGGTTCTCGGGGGGTTAAATAATGTAAGTTTTCCATTTAATTTGAATGAGCTTAATTTACATTATTTCAAATTATAAATATAAAATCTGATGCTCTGTCATTTTTCCTAAATTTGGACACCTCAATTTTGGCGATGCGGCTAGCAGAACTCAAGATATAATCTTTTTTTAAGTACCATATCGGGGTTTTCAATTCAAATAAACAAACAAAAATTTAAACACAAACGTTTTTAAAACATAATCGCATAAAAGGCTTATATCTTGAGTTCTATTGGTCACATCCTCAAGATTGGGGTGTCTAGATTTAGGAAAAATAATAGAGCACCAGCTTGTTTATTTATAATTTCAAATAGTATAAATTTAGCCCATTCACATTAACTAGAAAACTTACGTTATTTAACCCCCCGAAAACCGTATAAAGCACACAATTAGAGTTGTCAGACATTTGAAATCGATATCAAGACGCGTATGGCTGCAAAACTGCGTACTTATTTTTTGGTTATACCTCTACTCCCAAAATTTGCTAGGCCTACTAGCAAAAAACTAGCTTTTTTCTCACTTTTAACTAGTACATGGAGAGTTTCGGAGTTAGATTACTTCTACAATATGATGGTTACAATAACGATTGTAGGCTCATTTTGTAGATAATTATAAGTACTATAATTCATTCTTGAAGAATTACCTAGACAAATCAAAAGTTCGTCAGATATATGGATAAATGTCATTTTGCCCCAACCTTGCGACACAAACCCGCACTTTAACCATCTATTAAATTTTATTTAATCAACTCACGGAATTGTTTTGTATATCATTTTTTAGATAATTTTATTGTTAATAAGTCTTACCTTTGTCGTTTTTTGTTAAAATGAATAACAATGGAGCTATTCAATAAAAACGATACCAATCTCTTTTCCAAGATGGCGGCTGTTCCCAAACTCCAATTTTCCCAACAAATTGACTTTTATGATAAGGACAACCCCCCGAACACATTCCATGAAAAAAATTTTGTCCCGCGAAAAATGCGATTTCATGCCCATATTTTGACTAATTTCCCTGAGCTACATATTTTGTGTGTGCTATTAAGGGATCAGACGACGAAGTTTCGGAAAACTTTTATTTCAGATTTAAGCAAGAAATTGCAAGGGTATGTGTTTAAAAAAAAACTTGTACGTGGTTTCGAGATAGGCCTTACTTTGTGGTAAAATTTTTAAACGTTCTTAATCGGTCACAGTCTCGTGTTTTTGAAGGAACAGAAGCCTTCAGCCTTAAACAAGTACAGCTCTCATACACTTTCAATTCGACTTTTTTGTTGGAGAATATTGTTTTCTGGCAGCAAATTGCTATCCAGATTGAAAACAGCAAAAATTTGTCGGATTGTAGGTCCGTTCGTTTCTCGAATCACCTATGAATTCGCAAAATGTGCTCGAATACAGAATTCGAAGCAGCTTAAATTTGAAAACGGGAGAAAATAGAATTTGAATGGAAATCAGAACAGCCATGATTTGTTGTAAGTTATGGTATAAGCGATTCTAACAAAATAAAGTTTTTAGGTTTTCCTCAAAAGAAAAGGTAACGCACAGAGAAAAATATGACCCGCTAAAAACTAACAGATTGCCATATTGTTTTACCGTCCATACATTTCATAA
Organism: Episyrphus balteatus; assembly: GCF_945859705.1. NCBI lineage: Eukaryota > Metazoa > Arthropoda > Insecta > Diptera > Syrphidae > Episyrphus > Episyrphus balteatus. The sequence continues at coordinate 31,096,836 of NC_079137.1, read as the reverse complement.
GGAAATCTTATTAAAATCAACGATTAATAAGGTTTTTTTAAGGAGATTTCTTATTATTTTTATAGAGAAAATCTTATTAAAATTTGACTGAAAAGTTTATTTTTTTTTACAACTTAGCACTAGAACAAAAATCGCGATCAATATTTTCATGGCAGGTTGGTTCAGGTGGTAAGGTGGGCGACTAATGATTTGAAGTCTCCAGTTCGATTCCCAGCCTGGTCATCGTTTTTTTTATTTTTTTGCAGGTTTTAAAACAATAAGGAAAACCCGATTGTTTTAATAAGGTTTCCTTATTGGATGAAAACCATAGAGAAATCTTATTGTTTTTGTTCTATTTTATGTGGTCTATTTTTCTCTGTGCGGTGATATGGTGTTGTCGTTTTTTACAAAAAACCTGCTGAGATATATGTATGATAGAATATTCAAATTTTTAGTTAAAACAAATTAAAGATCGATAAAGCTTTAGATTGCATCGATTTTTCTGTCTGTCAAACCATATTTTTCTAAAGGATTCCGAATCACTGGCACGTCATGTTTTTGAAATATGTACTTGAATGTTAACAGGTTGAAAATGCAGTTTTTGGGTACTTTTTACATCGAATTACATCACCGATATTTTTTTTTTTTTTGCAAAACTACTTTTGCAGAAAGCCGTATTGTGTGGTCTAAAATGTATTTATTATTTTTATTAATTTTTTTCTAAAAAATATTGGAAATAGAAGTGTATGTTATTTCAAGATCTTATTGGTTAACGAAACTAATGGTTTTTTGAAACAAATACCAATCTACGACTTCTGTGCCTACGTTCTGTAACTCTCGCATCGAGAAATTTCTCGCATGAAACACGCAAATCGGAACAAAAATAATGTGAATCTACACAAAAATCATTTTCTCACATTCGTTTGTTTCTATAAACAAAATTTTCTCGCCTTGAAACATTTCTGAATCAAAATGCTTGACAAACTGGAAAAATGTGAATAAAACTGTGTCTGTAAGAAAATTATCGAGATAATTTCTCGATTGAACTGCCAAAATTACTCATAAGAAAAAAGGATGCGAGAAAGTAAGATATTTGAAAAAAATTGATAATCATGCATTAAATGTGAGATTTTACTTCTGAAAAAGTGTTCACGGTAATTAAATTTTGTATCACTTAAATTTTCAAAATAAAAAAAAAAATATTAAAGAAAAAAAAAAAGAAAAATTTACATGTCACAACTGTGACTTGAACTCGGTACCCTCCACTAGCTGACCGACTGCTCTACCTTCGGACTACCGAGCCTTGGGATATTTATTGTAAAACTATGTCTATATGACCTTTGATGGCCAAAGGTACAAATATTTTCCCTTTTTTTGACAGTTTCCAATAATTCCAATGGAATAAAAAATGTACAGGGTTGCTTCTCACATCGAGATACAGACATAGGTTATTTTTCCAAATAGAGAAACGTATGGAATTTTTGTTTCAAAATTTTTCGATGCGAGAAGTTCTCGACTAAGTTACAGAACATAGGCACTGATTTGCATTAAAAAAAACGATTACGGAACAATATATATATATTTTGGATTAAATACAAACAAATTTTCATTCAAAATTGGTTTTTGAGACCTTATAGTGAAAATAGTGATTATTACAGCCCGAACGACTAGACGTGATAGAATAAATCTGTAACACACTAAAGTCAATTAAACACATAACATAGTTCTTGCTCCTGACTTGTATTTTTTTTTTTTTGCCGATCAGTGTATTTAACTGATTTTTCAAATGAGGCTGTACTAAATGCAACAGAAAAAATATTTTTTTTTTCTGGACCCTTTTAAAGCCAAAATGTTATTTACATTTAACACTTTTTTTAAGACAATTATTTAAGAGAATTGTAAAAGTCTTAGCATATGAACAAAAAAGAAACATTAAATTGGCTGATTAAAAATGAGTTTCAAAAATTCATAAAAATGTTGGCACTTAACACTCTTTAAGGACATTATCAGTCTCTTAAAGGATCAAAACTAAAATCATAAATTAGTTTTAATCGCTCATAAAAACTAAATTTGTGGAAGCATCAATCATAGAGCAAAACAAAAACAAAAATATAAAAACAAAAAAAAAACACCCAAGAGGATTAAAATGGCAACAAAAATACTTCTCTGACCCAGTTTTTGTGTAAATTCAAACCTGTCATTAATCATTTTAACACTGGGCGTTGATGCGCAGAATTTATGCGTCGTTGAAATTTATTTAGTTTATTATTTTTTTGACAATCAAATCCATTAGACTTGTAAGCTGCTTCCAAAAAAATAAAATATGATGTAATGTGTTCAAACTTTTGACTTACATGGGTAAGGGTATACCCATGAAGTGGTTTTTTTTTTTTTGTGTTTTTATTTTTTGTCATTTGTTGTTTTTGTTTTACATAGAAGTTATTAATAAAATAGAAACAACCGCATAATCTTATTTAAATCACAATAAATTTTTCTAAGAGATTATGTTACTTATTCTTCCTGTCTCATGAATGATAGTAAAGGCACAAAACTGGCATCAAATCCTTAGCAAAATGAAGCCCTCACTAAGAAGAACAATAACAAAAGGGGACTGCTACTTCCTCGAGACTTCATAGTCGGAAGACACTTGACTGCCTGACTTGACTCGGTTATTTGTGTCCGATTTATAGGGATTGATAAAAAAAGGTCATCCATCAAGGTGTCTAAAAATGCTGTCCAAATCATCTAGACTATGGTAAAATATATGTTTATACAAACATATATAGTTATATGCAGTCTACAAGACCTAAAAGGAAGAGGAGGATCCCAAGGAAGTGTGCATGCTACTCGTTCTGCTGAAAACATTATCCTAGATTGCAGTTGGCAGCACATACTCGTACAAACGTCACCTACAATTTTTGCCTATATCTCTCAGTTGTAAGGTTGAAAATACCTGAAGGCCAGTTGGGCGGTTGGGGGTTGAGGGTTTGATGTTTGGGCTATGTTTTTTTTTCATTTTTGTTTTTTAGATACTTCAGTTGCCCCCTCATCCATAGCGCATTACATCCTTTGAATTGGTCTTCTCTGAACAAGACCTTATGGGTATAATAGTATACCCGTAGCATAGTCAACACTATGATTCTAAGCTATATATTTTTGTGTCTTCTCTCTTTACACTGAATGCCATCTCAACAATCAGCAGGGCAAACATAAAACGACAGTCCTGCAACAAGGAACGTATGTTCAACATACGGGGTGATATTCGGCTGACTAAAGCATAAATTCTTCTGCGACATCTCAACTACTCTACCCACACTCTAACGATGATATAGTCAGGGTGAGTTAGCACTGTGGCGTCAGTGGGTGTCACGTTGAGCTTGTTGAAAAATGTCTGCTTAGTGAGATTTTAAGAAATTTGTTAACTATATTAAATAGATGGAAAAAAAAAGCAGAAACGTTTGTTAACTAAGCATGTTTGTACAATGTACGGCTCTATCGTAAATAATAACTTTCGAAAAACAAACTTCTTTCATGAAAAGACATACGTTGCTCAAAAAATATTTTTTTAAATTTTGTATCAAAATCCTAAGAGCTGTCTTTAAAATTAAATTTTTCCAATATTGGTACGTGGGAGGTACCGTTAGTTTTCGTCCTATAACTTTTACTCGAAAAATCTCTCTGGAAAGTCTCCAAACAACGATATATACCAAATTTGATATAATTCGTTACTTTCGTTTAGGCATTTTCTCCTTATACATACAGAATGCGAAAAAACCAGCAAAATGTTATTATTTATTTATTCGAAATTGCGGATTCCTGGATTTTGTTTCAATTTTTGTGCTTTATGAAAATTCAACTTTTCAAATACATTTCAATATGAAATCGAGTCCGAAGTTAGAAAAAATATACGACGTCACGTTTTTTCATAGATATTTCTAATGTTAGATATAAATTCAATATATCAACATTTGTTTTAGAGGAATAATTTTCCTTGGCATGTATTATCATCTGATTTTATACACAGGTTTACACTAACAAAAGTCTATTAAAATAAGCAACTTATAATTTTTTTTTCTGCGTATCTGTATCTACACTTCAATACTAAACCATTATTTATCTTACATAAAAAAAAACTAGGAAATTATTTACTTTAGCAGCTACTACTTAATTCTCTTTTTGACCCCATTGGCTACAGATAAACAACACTTGTACACTGTCATACCTTCGTGCAGAGATGTTGTCATCCCCGTAAACCAGCACTGGCGGCCATAAGGATTCAACTCTCTTATAGCACAGACTACACCGGTATTGTCTTATAGTATATCTGTTAAGCGTGTGTAACTTGTGTAGGGTGGCCTTTTTTCAAATATGCTATCTCCAACAAAAATCAAGAGGTTCCACCTTATATTCTTCCTGCTCCTTCCTGTAACTCCCTGTTTCATTCTCTACAAATTCACCCGCCTTGGAGAGCACTATAAAGTTAGAATGAACGAATGCGACTTTGTGCTGCTATATGATGGTGATGGTTATGGTGATGGTGTTGGTGACGTGCTGAGAGCGAAAAACTATGACTCCGTATGTATGAATGAAGAACGGGTAGACAAACGGACGGACGGACGGAAAGCAGGATTTCTTATCATTGAGAGCGCTGCAGCAGATCTAACATACTCCACGCGAACGCCACTTTAAAAACCCTGCTTCCCATGCACCACCTTACACTGTCAAACACCACACGCCACACTACCCCTACGATCATGCACAGGGTGGTTAACACGTTAAGATGGATGTGTATCCTGGCAGCTAGCTATCAACCACCGAATGCCACCATCATCATCAACCAAAGAACCACCAAGAAACGAAAGGGTTGAATTGTTGGTGATAGAAGCAGAGGCGACAGAGACAGGGGCAGGGACTTGCACAGGGACAGGGACTAAAAACTAGGACTGAATTGCTGGGGAGGCGCTACTACCGCTGCTGCTCTCGCATGGAATGTAGGTCAAAGTGCAGTGCAACGTCCTCGACATCCGCATTGCTGTACTTTGGCTTTTTGGATAGGCTAGTTTAATTTTTATTAGTGATTCCGTATGTATACTTATAAAGTGCGATTGTATGTCATTCCGTGTACGTGTGTGAAGGTATGTGTGGATGGATATGGGCACACTACTTGCCATAGGTAACGCTAACACCACCGTCACTCGGATCGGAGGGTTGGTATTGGCAGCAGTGTTCGTCACAGCCGCCAATCGAGGGGGGTGCAAATTCGTTTTCAATGGAGGATAGATTCCCAAGTTAGGATTAAGGACTCCTGGATTCATAACGAAGATACGAGCCGAGCACTCCCTTCAGTGGACAGGCACACAAGAAGATGTCAACGTAGAGTCGTAGAGAATGGGTGCTTTTGCTCTTTCGATTTTGCGATGACTTATTCTGTATTCGAGAGTAATAAAAACGTCATTAAATTATTTGTGTGCCCTCCACAATCCACATGCAGCACTGAATTGTCGACGTTGTCGCCACCGTCATCGTCGTCGTCGTCGGAGCCGTTGTTGGAGTCATCTTCGTCGAGGACGACAAAGATGCAGTGCGATGAATGAGTCTTGTGCTTGCAGCTTGCAGTCTTTATCCTTCATTACCCCAAAGGGGCTTTCGACAAGGCTGCAGGGATGATATGCATTGAGAAGCATGAGGCAGGAGTACACAGGAGCACTATGGCAGAAAGAGACACAGGCAAACATACACATATTGAGGTGCCAGACGGATGATGAGACGTAAGGCATGTGCTGCATGGATTTTTGGGAAATGATAAATGATTTGGGGGTTCGCCGCCGCCATCTAGTTGAAGGGGTGGTTTTAGGCAGCAATAGCAGCATTATTTTGTGCTGTCTTTTTTGGTGAAAAGGATGGATGGATGGCGATATGTGGCGGCTGCTGAAAACACGTTCGAATGCATCCAGTATATACCACATCCCTTCTCGTTCTCTGTCGCTCCTTCTTTTGCTTTGGCAGGTTTTTTGGAGTGTTGTCTCTCGTTAATCTTTTCATTGATTTAAATTGATGCTCTTTTTGCCAACGAGCAGCACTTTTAGCCAGCCGAGTGTGCTTTATTGTGTGTGGCACAGGACATGCTCTACATTTAGTCGCAAAGTCTGATTTTTTTTTTGTTAGGAGTAGCATGGAAGAATATGTCAAGTTAATTTTTCTTAAGCCAAAAATTTTGCAAACCTGACAAATGGGCCGGGTTGTTGGATTGTGATGGTTGTTGGGTACGGTTTGTATGTGATTGTGATTGTGTATGTTTATGTTTATCTTTCAGGATGAATAAAAGAATTTTTTGTTGTTTAGGAATGCTTCATAAGACGCAGAGGGTTAGAGTTTTCTATGATATTTTGACTATGGGTGCTTGTTTTGTTTTTGTGCGGAAGCCTCTAGCCCAGACACTTTTATTAGGAACATTCCTTAGGTTAGGTTTTTCTTTAACTAAGCAAGAAATCCATTAACTTGAGAAGAATATATTTTTTTCTTGACAAGTGAATGCAGCTCCGCACTTTTATGGTTGATGGAAATTGTTTTGATTTTCCTTGGCGATGTCACGTTTCACTAATGGAGATGTCAAGTTTTATTTTAATTTTTTTTTTTATTTTTCTATGGTAAGACTTTTATGAAAAGATTAGTTTTGGCATGAACTTGGCTTATCCTAGCAGGACTTGAAATTTAAACACAAAAAACGCTTTGGCTAAAAAGAATTTATGAACATTTCAAACAATATGTAGTCTAGGTAAGAAAATACAAAAATTTAAGTGGAAGTTTCAAAGGAAAATTCTTAATATATAAAATGTTTAATATACGAGTGTAAGTGAACGTTTAAAATTTAGGAGTTATCGGTACACTACGGCGAATACGTAACACGAAAAACTGTATTTTTTTTTACAAAATTTCGGATGCTTTTTTTAAGTTACATCGATTTCTAGAGAATTTAAATTATTAAATCCTGGAGTGATTCACACAAAGTGACAAAAAGCCAACCTTGGTTAAACTTGTAAATTGTACACATCTTTAATGTATCTCAACGCTTCCATTAGTCCATAATGCTTAGTTGTCTTAATATCCATACGTACTTGTTTTGTTAAGTTTTGTTTAATCTTTAAAAATGTTCTATTTGAATGCTTTCAAGAAATTATTAGCTATTGAGTGCTGGAAAACAAATTTAAAACTACTTTATTAGTGTAGGGACAGTCACCAAATTGGACTCCTGTTCTGTAACTATCGCAAAGGCGATAAACATTTTGGAATTTTCACAAATTTTATTTATCTCATACAAAAGAACAAAATTTTATTCAAAACTTGATATAGAACGAAATTATTTTTCTCTTATGGAATAAAGGGGGTTTTATAACAATTCGACAATTGTCTGTCACATAAAAGACATTGGGGGTTAAAAATAATCAAATTTAAAGCCCAATTAAATATTTAACTGAATTCTACATATTTCATTATACCAAAACCAATTTAAATTAGTTGGGAAACTCAACTCTTGATTTAAAAAAAAGTTGATGCTTTTTATTTGGATTGGTATTTTTCGATGTTGCATCTTATGAAACTAAAACCAAGATATTTTGACTTCATTGTTAAAAGTTTTGGCTAAACTAAAACACTTTTTGCTAAAAAAAAACTCTTTTAAAGTTTGGAATCGTCAAAGCAGGTTCCAGGGATGGTTTTTTGAAAAAAAAAAAAAATCATATTTGTTATCTACGACTGATTCCCCTTCAAGCCATGTATGTTTAAAAGTTTCATTTTAATCGGTGCTGGTTTTTTTTATTCCCCTTCAAGCCATGTATGTTTAAAGGTTTCATTTTAATCGGTGCTGGTTTTTTTTTTTTGCATTCTCCTTACACTTAATTTCAATATTAAAGATTATCAAGCTGCTTAGAAGAAAGTAAAAAATAGTCATGCATTTCTTTTTTCCAAAACTAAGACCTTGTAAAATACAGTACCTACACAACAAAAATAATTAAAATTTTGAGAGCCTTTTTAGATACAAACAAAACTTTCCGTACTAGCTTCATATATGTCAGGTACCGGTGTTTCATTTGCCTTTCTTAGTAATCACCAAAAACTTTAAACAATTAAGTTAACCAATTTTAAAGCAATGCCTTTCACAGTCTGGTAGCTATCCCCAGTTGGAATTTTTTTACAAATCCTAAACTTACTATAAAAACCGTCGAAATCAGACAATTTTTATCGGGATACGCCTCGTAAGCTACTATTTTATATTTGTCATGCATGTGCTAGCTTTTTTTAGACATGTTATGAAAAAATCTTAATCGTTCAGTATTTATATCGCATTAACCTACAAGAAATTAACTCAGCACTGAAAAACTGAACCTTTAAAATAAAAGTATTCTCCAACTTCAATTCAAAAATCACAGCCTAAAATTATTCTGCCTATCTTGGATTGTGTAACAATATTGTTTTTCTTTTGACTCTTATTGAAACAAATAATCATTTTCAAATCTTTCCCTTGTGGCTAACCAATTTCCCAATAAACAACACAAATGTACCCAAATATAGGCAAATCAACATTTCATTTCATCTGCAAAAAAAAGGCAAACAGAATTGACATGAATTTCATCCTTCGACCATCCTTGTAGATCGACCTGTGGCCATCAGATTGTATTACACAACAAAACCCACAAAACCCAATTTTACCTGACAAAACCATAAATCACTTCTCAACGATACGCCTCCATACATATTTGGCACCTGAAAAAGCAGACGATATGACTTCAAGACATCAGCATCCCACACATCGCATCACATAATCACAAACATCGACCACAACCCCCACCCTTTCATGCCGAAATGCAGATAATACCAGTTCACGTATGTCCTCAACACTTCCCATACCTCGTCCTCTCAGCAGCAAAAACAAGAAACGGAGACACTATATTTCCAGAGGATAGGATATTTAAGACCTTATGTTCTGACTGACTTCAATTAGATATCCACACAATACAAATGAGCCGATGATATTTCACTGCAAGGCTTCAGCATTGCATTCGTCCTGCCACACAGTTCATATACAATTGTCTGTGTTTTCATCTCCAAGGACCACACTCTCCGTCTCTCTTACTTTTGCCACCATGTGCTTTCGGCCTCTAAGGTTGTGTTCCAATACTAGTGCCAGACAACATCCGAAATTGGCAGAATTTAGGTTTGACTTTTTGTGTGTACCTACCATACGCAAGATGAAACCATAATTCCCTTTGTACAAGAATCACTAAGCATCATCAGAAGACACAAATGACTACCTATCTCCGGTCTGTTTTGGTGGTGGTGGTCCCCAATCGTGCCATTGCCAGAGAGTTTTGGGTTAGCTGAAATTAGGTGCAAAATGACCACAAAATAAGTGCCTTCCTTCACTTCATTCCCAACCAAAAACACACAGTGATTTTTAGCCTCGGAGCTTTTCCTAACACGATAGTAGGGTAATATGGAAGATGTCTCCTGTGTAGTCATCCTTCTATAAAACCCACTTTTGTCCCGCCCGTGTCTTTCACTCATTCTCTCTTTCGCTCTCATTGGTTTGTGGTGTTCTTTTGTGTGTCGTCCAAGTAGCTGAGGAGAGTTTAAAAAAAAAATTATATCCGCAATCAGGAGCAATAAAATTCACCAAGGAAATTTACATAACGTACAAAATAATGATGGCAACAATAAGGATAACAAACAGCAAAAGTTGTGACTACTGTGTGATGAGGAAAAAAATTACAAAAAAAAAGAAAAAGAACAACAGCACTCCGAAGTATGGAAGACACATTTGATGTTATTATAATGCCATAGCAGTTCATTTCTTCAATTTTTTAGTCCTTTATTGCACTATGTAGTGGTCTCTCCCTATTTGCCTCTTTAGCGTTGGTCGTGTTTCAATGTCCTTAATAGAGTGCCTTCTTCGTGCGGATCTAATGAAAGGAATACGAACGGGGACAAATTCTTTTCTTTTCGTCGTGTCCTTCTTTTCATGGGCGGATTTTGGATAGAGAAGGCTTACTTTTGACTTTTTCAAAACCCTCAATTGGAATGACCAACAATCAGCTCAAATAGTACTCGTTGTTTTATTTTGATAACATTAACTGTATTCTTCAAATCTGGTTAAGAAACCAACTAGGCGCTAATTTAAGTGTAGAGGAGAGTTAACGGTTGACTATGGCTTGTGAATTTGTTTGCAAACCGCTTTTTGCCACATACTTAACCAACATATCGCACATGTACTACAAAAGTGTCACAACTCAAAAATCTTCATTTTTCAATAGAGACGATAAACCAATTTAAGGAGAATAGAACGAGTATATTTATTATTTACTTAATTTTTAGAATAGGAAACACACTTTTAACCAATTTTAGACAACCACCATCATTCTAACTATCTTAAACCTTGGAAATTCACGTTTTTAGAGTTGTGAAAATTTTCGTGATCTTTGGACTAAAAATGTGTCATTTTTGTCAAAGTAGTTTTTATTTCAAATGAAACATCTAAAACGACATTTTACCTTCTGGAATAAAAACTATTCAAGTTATATCAATGGCAACTAGATAGATTTGTCCGGGAAAATTTCAAATATTTTTTTTTGTCAATAACTAAAAAAATCTGTTTTTTGAGTTGTGACACTTTTGTAGTACATGTGCGATATGTGTATCAATATATCAACTATGCGTTTTATTGATTCGTCCAAGAACCACCTTTGATATCAGTTCGAAATATAAAATCTAAGATGCAAGATAAGATAAGCAACCCGAATAATTAGTTATTAATTTTCTTGGGACACCGTTGAATATTTTATCCGATATCCCCAAATTAGTCTTATGAAGGGAAAAGTTTTTTTGACTTAAAAACATAAAAGATTGTCTCTTTTGAAGACGAGACCTTTACGTAGAAGGTGGGTTAATTTTAAAAGTTTATCTGATAAAACTTCAGGCAAACTTAGTCATTTTTAATCCTATTGTGCTACTAGATTCCATCGATAAAACATTGGAAGCTTCTGACAAAGCTATAAAGGCTATATACATCCGTAAGATTTTGATCCTTGGGATCGTTGAAGTGTAAAAAGCAGTACATGATGACAGAAAATGCGAAACGGTCTCCTCTCCATTAAATCCTTGCACTCTCTTATGGCATGGCTACCTATTACACAAGGCCCAGTTATGACACCTTTAACGGAGCTAATATTATGAAATCATATCAAAGACAGTAAGCACTGTGGCCGTTTGGGATCTAGTTTCCGCCTGAAGTATTTAAACAATGGGCAATTGGTTTTTGATTTTTCAATCACATATCGATTTAGTATAATTTTACATTACAAGTAGCTCTTACTTTATTTGCCTTGTAGGACAATATAGGCATTTCTGTTCTTATTCTAGCGAATGCATGCTTGTAATTCCACAAAACCCTTTATTCTACGGCATCTAGTAAAGTTAAATATTGAAATTTTGTGTCCTCATTTAAGACGATGAGCAGTTAAGGCAGTAATGGAGTTTTACAAAAATGATTCAAAAGATTTTAGATCTTGTCTGAAAAGATGCAGGTGCCATGCTTTCTCTTAGCTAGTACAATACTTGTTTTATTGCAAGAGTTTCCACTTAGAATACGCTTCATGTCCAGGGAAAGTTCTATCTTCCCAGGCTGAACTTTAGGGAAAAAGTACTCACCTCTTCAATTGTTGTGTTTACTACCCCATATTGTACGTTGTGTATTATTATTCCATTCACTCATCAGGTTGGTCTTTTTCGGTTAAGTGATTTTCCTCTGGAGGAACACATCCTATGTGCTAAAGTTGACATAAAATAAATCATTCAAATTAAAAGTTTAAATACCAGATCCTAGACTTACCTTTTTCTAAGATTGCGAAGCACCTACTTCTGGAGATGCATATGAAAGAGATTGTATTGGAGGTTTCTTCTTTTTGGTATTGATCATAGTCCTATACTGTCAATAACGTCACTCCTCAAGAAAACTAAGACTATTCAAAGCTTTTTTGTGCTGTAAAACTTTAAACCCCAATCGATCTTAGCCTTAAGACTCAAATTTAATAGTTTGATCCCTGAATTTGCACGAAATTTGATCTTGACATCTAAAAAAGCCATTGCAACTTAATATTACCGTCATATTACTTTGCTGAGCATGAAAAAAAAGAAAATACTACTGACCTTCTGCGGTTACTCTTCTTTAACAAATGTCCAGTAATGCCACAACTCTAATGATTTAACTTTGCATAAGCTCGTTTCTGTTAAGCTTAATTAACGTGACGTTTTTCTTTTTCGAACCCAGTGGGGTTTCAACTTTAACGACAATTTTATTGTTTGCATGATTTCTCTCATGAGAAATTAGAAGTCTTTCGTGGACACCTTTTTAAGTCTCTCATGTGAATAACGCCCCATAACTGTAAACAAAGCTTAATAACTACAAACGATATAAGAAATTTAAAGTTTCAGGTAAAATATATTCAGTTAATTTTAAAAGTATGGTTAAGATTGTACGCAGAATCAAACTAATATTCTATATTATTTCTTTTTTGTAGGCTCGTATTATGTAGTTGACATTTTTCGAGGTTATAGTGTAGGCACAACGCCAAAACCACGAATCCGCAAAATTGTAGTTTTGAAAAAAACGGCTTCAAAGTTTTGGAAACTCATGCAATCTTACTCGTGCAACGGAAATTGATAATTTAGGCTTTTAGGAAACAGATGGATAGTCGGGATCGACGCAGTGAACGACCGATAACAAGTAAAATGTCAAAAAAAATTCAGATTCCCGGTTTTGGCTTTGTGCTGACGATATTCTTCTCGATTACTTCCAAAATTGTTAATACAATTTTTAAGACCCTTCAAAAGGATAATAGTCTTCAAACAACCAATTCCATCCCTGTTTCTTCTCAAGGAGTTTATTTTTGCTGGCGTTGCTAAAAATGGTTGAAAACGCAAAGAAAGGTTTCTTGTTTAACCCCTTGCTGATATTTTTCTGACTATGCTACTACTGCTGCTGCTAGTGCTTGGTGCTGCTGCTGTATACACACCGCAAGCAATGTCCTTGCAAAATGCAAAATTATACGTGTACTAGCTGTTAGCTATACACACAAATGGAAAAGGATGTGTATCTGCTCTGCGGTTGTAGCATACCAGCAAAACGAAAATAGGTACATTTTATTATTTTCCTTTTGGATTTAAATAAACAATACAACGAGGAACAACGAACGAACGAAACGTTAGTCCTGTAACGTTTTTGACCCGAACTCGAAACTTCAAAATGTAAAAAGAATAAATATTAACAGCTGTTGTTGTTGTTGCTATAGAAGAACAAAGGTGTGGTGCCTTTTTAGGCTTATTCTCTTACATTTACCCACACACGATTGTGGCTCAGTGTTTTTTATACAACAAAAAAAATCTAGGTCGAACTTGGCAGTAAAAATAATTATGATAGGACAACGGCCCTAAAAAAGGATACTGAAACGAAAGGGGAAGACAGACAGCATTTTAGAAAGTAGCTACGCATTTGAGAAAGTCACATATTTCACGAGGCACTTTATTCTTAATCGTCGACATAGTCGTAGAAGAAGTTAAAGGTCCTCGTTGCCAAAGGGAAGGACTTGCTGTATGAATCGCGCTGCTCAGCGCGAGACTCTGTGTGCTTCCTTGCAGACCCTTTTTATTTTCGGGCAGAAGGAAAGGGGTTAATTTATGAGCCAGGAGTGCGGAACTGAATTATGGAAATGGATTTTGTGGATTGTCCGAAAATTTGTCATCGGTATTTCTGGTTAAGGAAGTACTTAAGTACTTGTAATATATTTATTTTCTTTACGTCCTTGTGCGGTTTTGTTTGTTTGGATCACATTGTACCTTATATAGATTAGAGTTTTTTAGACAAATTGCTGTAGCAATTGACGCAAAGCCAATATAGAGTGTTTGTGACTAATGTTTGCAAAAAGAGTAATTGGGTTCATTGAACTTACATGTAAAAGTAGGCGGTTAATGTTAAGCTATTTTGGAAATTGATTTTTGGAATATTGCAGATGAAGAATGATAAATGAAGCCTATTAAATTGGTAAAAATAAAATGTACCGTTTTGTATAAATGCATGTGATTTTCCTTGATGACGAAAATGGATTCAAAAGTCACGGATACTCAATTTAGTTACAACATATTCTAACTTCAAATTGCATTGATACATTTAAACAAAAAATAAATTGCTGTGCGGGCAATTTTAAAAAGAAAACAATGAGTAAACCAGCGAAAGTTTGGTTTGACACTCTTAAAATTCGATTTGACTAAACAAATCGTTGCAGATTCGGGAATAAAGGTTTTTTTCTTCCCAAAAATTGATTTCTTCTTTATAGAGTTCTTACTAGTGAAACTACCATCTACTATCTTCAATTCGGATTTCGAACCGATCCCGGCTTGAGCACACGGAAATTTTCCTGTAACTTTGCCAAATCGATACAAGTGTACTTAAGACGATTGGGTAGAGCATGCTTAGCCATGCATTTCATAAGCAACACAATCAACGTCCCCGATAGAGCCCAAGCCGAGGTCAAATACATATATGGGATTCAACACAGCTGCGGCTTACCGTTTGGATCAATCAAACCTAGCTTTCCACCATATCCAAACGGTATTTTGGAAAACGATGATTACAAACTACTTTCACGGATATTCATCATCATCTTCATCTTCCAAAAATTAGTTCATACATGGATAAACTCTACCGATAATGACAAAGAGAACATCTGATTCTAGGCTGACACCCCGAAGACGACAAACTGTACTAAGGCTGAACTGGCTTTTGAACAAATAACCGACTTGTGTTACTTGGGAGTAGCAAACATTTGTTTCAAGTATTTTGTTAGCATGCTAGCCCATTGCTCAAAGCTTTCAGTAATATTCTTGCTGACTTAAATCGAACAAGGACACTTTATTTCCAAATTTGATCCATAAGGATCATGTTTTTTTTTAGGATTGTTCTCTAGATCTGTTAATAAACTAAGAATTCTATTCTACTTGTTATTCAATAAGATCTAACAAAATTAATCATACATAATTATGCTACCAAATTCTCATATTTAATACTCATATTTCTCATATTTCGCTGGGAAAACTCTTTGTTTAAAATTTTGGAAATGGCAAAATCCTCATTCGTTACATCGTAAAAGCCAGGTCCTTATCTCGTAAGCAATAATTTCCCATGGTCATGTCGTCCACTAAAAGAAGACTCCAACTGAATCCGTTTTATTCTCTGCTGGAGAGAATATACATCATTGGTTAGGACCACATAGGAAGCTACACATTCAAAAAGGCCATGAAACGCATAGCCTTCCGGGTGTTATCCTGCACTTTGTCATCCACTACTTGTCACCATTGTCGTTAGTTTGGTTATGACACTTTTAAACGCCACTATATGGTGCAATATGAATCATATTAGTGTGTAGAGCAAGTCTTACTTTATGGCTAACATAAAAAAAAAACAACAACAATTATTACACAGAAACTCACACAAAGCTTAGTAAACTTTATGGTGCAAATGTAGGATACTTTTTTTACAACAAGGGTTACACGTGTTCCAATTATGAAAGTCGGTTAAGTTGTGCGCTCTAATTTATATGTGAAACACGTTAATCTATTTTTTAAAAAAATTTGTTTGCCTTCAACGATGTACTGTACGACTTACGTGATTAGATACACCGATTTTGTCTGAGTTGATTTTTACTTGATACAATGAAGCTTTATTTTTTTTTTTGTCTTTTTAGTGGGAAGAGAGTTAAAAGATGTGGTCAAACGCGCAAAACTGGCGCGATCCAATTATCACCAAATCGGCGATTTCTGATTTTTTGAATTGGTCAGAGATTTTTCTTTTTCAAATTAAAAATGAGACCTTTTAGGTTCTGTTTATGCTTCTAGTATCTAGTGTGTGAAATTTGTGGCTAAGGATAAATTGGATAAGATTGAAGAGATTGAACCCAAATCCCAATTAGTCGATCTAAATGCGAACAATGTAGTACGATTCTACAAGAACTGAAGAACATACGTTTAGAGATTTTTTGTTATCCAGTTTATCTCGATGAAGAAGCTATTTTTTTTTTTAACTTGGTGGGCCTTAAGGCCTCTGGAAAAAATTGATGCCCTAGAAATTTCACGGAAAACTAATTAAAAGTAGCCAAATTGTTCAGACAAAAATGGTACGATCTTCTCCTTAACCGCCTTTGTCTGTGAATAACAAGACTACGTTTAATTAGTTTTTAGTGAAACTTCAAAAACATAAACTTTATAATGAAACCTTGAGACTCGCCAAGTTACAAGAAAATAAATAATCGCGATAAACTGCGATAAATTTTGTGAATATGTACGCTTTTATGTTCCTTTTCGATTTTTGAATTTTTTTTTAGAAAAAATTACCTAATTTTTTTTTTCAATGAAGTTGATGAAAATGTTTTAAGGTTTCGTAAATTTCAATACTCAATTTTTTTGGAGTAAACAACAGTAAACAAGCGAAATCTAACAAAAAACTCAATCAGATCCCTTCACTCACTGACCGAGTGCTCTCATTTCAGACCAACTCGACCTGCCAATGTTGGAATTGATTTTTCAGTAAATGCCAGTAAGGAGGTGTTTTCTAATTTTTTAATGTATGTATTGAATGAAGTTTGCCGGATATCCATCTGAGTTTTTCTTTGAGTTTAAAATCATACATTTTTAACCCTCTGTCGACACACGGGTGCGAATTTGGCATTACAAAAATAAAAAAAATTACGATTTTTCAAAAAAAGTGGTCACAAAAAAAATCTCTTTTAAGGGTGAAAATATATTTTTTTTGAAATTGTGAATGCAATATTCGAATTCCTCGGAAAATTCTACATCAATTTCATATATTGTTCTCTATAAAATATTGAGACCGAAAAAAGTTCTAGCGACATGAAAAAAGTATAAACCAAATTCGCACGGTGTGCCTATCACGTCACTAAAAAGAGGGTTAATAGTAAAAAAAAAAACATATCCGATTCAATCGATTTTCCCTCATCCATACCAATAATTTTAAATGTTCACATCTTTCATTTTCTGCTAGTAATTTTTTCAACTTTTGACCGCCGAAAATGGCTCTGGCACTGTTTTATTTTGTGAAACTAGTTTTGTATTTTTTATTTGAACGTTTTTCAAAAACAAATATATACATATAAACACTGTTACGGGAGGGACAAACAAACATTACGGGTGGGACAAACAAACGTTACGGGTTCGACATTTGATATTTCATATTCAGATTTTTTGTGTGGATTCATTTTAATGTGTTGCACAAATTTTGAAATACCTTAACCAAGTTTGAAACAGAAATCAAGTTGCTTTTAAATTTAGAAGAATTTTTCCCGTTAAAATACAGGGAACGAAAAAAGGATAACGACAAAAATGACCCAATCTTTGTGAATTGGAGAGCCTTTTTCATTTGTACTGCGTTTTTGTTCCCCAAATCATTATAAGTTAAAACTATTTTGACCTTCTTGGTTGAAATATAGAATCAGGTATCTTAATATACTTATTTATAAGAGAATTCATATATTTAAGTTTTTTGTGAATAAGATTTTATCATAAGGAAATCTTGGGTCCAATTACTTTCTAACTTCAATTTTAAGTTTGCTTTTGAAACAAAATTTTAGAAACAATGTTTTTCTTCAAATGCATCTAACCAAGCCTACCAGACTGTAAAACGTATATTGCATAAATAATATTAGATTTTCCTGCAGTTTATAATTCCAGGACCATTTTCATTCGGGAAATACAAAAAAAAAAATTGAAAAAAAAATCATTGACTTGGGCAAATCATTACAGCTGAATTTTGTAAATTGGAAAACTCTGCAATATGTGTACGATGCAGGCGTAGGCAATGTGTTCCCTTTGGGTTATTGGCCCAAAACCTTATTAACTAATTAAACAACTCCCTGCTTGTACACAAGGATAACAAGGATTCAATTTTTTTTCCGTCTCCTCTGATGCTACTAGTACACTATGCAGCTGCATTTCTATGCTTTGCTTCAGTTGTAAATATGGCTTTATAGATTAAGGGTGACCATTTTGATTTATGTTTACAAATTATTATTATTTATTTTTATTTATTTTATTATTCAAATTCAAATTCATTTTATTCTTTGAAGCTTAAAGATATATCTTCAATAATGTTTAGTTATAGATTTTAAAAAGAATGCATACATACAAGGACATAAGGTCATGGATACATACAGATGAAAAATTTTATATTTCTTTTGTATTAGATACATAAATCAATTTATTAAAATTTTAATCGAAATTAAAATCTGGATCAAATTAAAATTTTGTAATCTATTTTTCTTACATGTTTGGCGTTTTTTCTTTCTGAAGTATGGTCACCATACCTATATGGTGTGTATTGTAGGATTTTTTTTAATATGCGCTGCTCGTCATTTGTTTTTTTTTTTTACTTTTTTTTTCGTTTTTGGATCTATGCCAGAATTTAACAAACGAACATGAACTTTATTTCGTTTTACATGAATGGATGCCCGGAACCTTATACTCAGACTAACCCTTACTCACTCTGACAAAACAGGGTTCACATAAAAAAAAAAAAACCTAAAAAAAAAATAACAGAAACATAAGAGGAGACACCATACTTGGGGGTAAACCAATGCAGTGGGAAAAAATGTCGATGCTTGTAATCTCACGGCCCATTCATAACAGCAGAAGGGCCGCCCGCCAAAAAACCAGGCAGGCGACTCATTATTCTTTAACGCCCAAACCCTTTTCACCATTCGATCCCCCAAAAATTCGGAGCTCGTATTTTCGTAATGGAATTGCATCGTATGCATAGTGCACATATAAAACTGCACATCACATTATCCCAGGAAAATAGATGAGGATGACTGGGATGGGTTAGATTGGAATTGGGGTTGGCGAAAATAGAATGTGCTGTGTTGTAAATGGGGGTGCAGTTTGACATTTAATTAGAGATTCATCTGAAGCCGTTGATTGCGGTTGGCTAATCTTGAACCAAAATGTGGTGGAAAGCTTTCCATAATTAGACCACACCAGTAGCGCGGCGCAGACATAATTTGTGCATTGTGCATGTTTTAAATCAACAAATGGAATAGTATTCTAGAAAGACAAGCATCTTGTGAAATTATAACTAGGTTATGCCTTAGTAAACAAAGTCTCTTTTGTAACGATATTATTGATGAAGTGATGGCAAATGTTGGAATTTTCGATGAAAGAAAAATCTTAATGTGTGATTTTATTCAGTCAGTACTGAAATCTAACCGAATGAACGGAATTATTTAATTTTCTAGAATTTTAATTTTATCTTAAGTTTAACAAGTTTCTGTTTTTTTTTTTTATATTTCCTAAAAAAAATTAATCTTTGATGCTCTGTGCGTTTTTCAGTTAAATCATGCTTTAAACAGGCTAGAAAATTCTGGTATAATTGTTTTCAGTGTTATGAAAACTAACAAATCGTTCTTTTTAGGTATAGCCTTTTCTTTAATTTTACAAAGCATTTTATGTAAGTAAATTGCAAAATATTGTAAAACGGAATTTTGAAATGCAAATTTTTTAAGGGCCATTTTATTCACTCGAAGTTGAACACAACTTGAGGATTTTTATCTTTAACTTTTTAACTCGTGAGTTGATCAACTTTCGATTTTCTCAACTCCTGAGTTAAATCATGCTTAAAACTGGCTAGAAAATTCTGGTATAATTGTTTTCAGTGACTTATGAAGTGGTGAACGCCGATATGTGATTTTCAATGCTGAATTAAATGGCACTAAACTTGAGAAATGGCTTTACTAAACGAGATATTAAAACTTTAAATCACTTTTTAGAAAATAGAAAAAATAAATTGATTTTAAAAAACTGCTATTTTTAAGTTTATTTAATCAAATTCCCAAAAGCATAACATTAACTAAAAAGTAAAATCTACACTGTTACAAATTTTGAGACAGATTTTTACGGAAATTTGGGTTAAATATGAGGCAAAGCCAAATTTTATATTAATTTTTTTAATACTTTAAATGTATAACATTTCTAGATCCAATACTAGATTTATTGATATTTAATATTTTAGTATTAAAAAAAAAGGTTTTTCTGTTATATATTAAGTCCTGATTTGTCAATTTTTTATATTTTAATAAAATATTGTAAACAACATTTTAGTGTTTTTTGTATTCCAAATAGGGGTTCCAATAAAAGAATATTTCAAATAAATAAAAAATATTTAAAAACTGTGTAATAAAAAAAACTAATTTTGTTTGCATTGAAAAAGGTCTAATTCCAAGTGTTTTCTTCAAAACTATGACAGAATTTTTAACTGTGAACTACTATTTGTTTGTTTAAGCCTTCTTTAAATTTTCTTTAACTCATACACACATATTTAAAAAATTTGTTATTAAATTGATGTTATAATTTCTTGAGAAACTAGTCTAGGCAGATCATTTTAGTGATAAATTGAACGATTTTCGAGTCACTGTGGTGTATACGTAATTTTTTTTTCTAAGGAAAACCTTAGTTGCACTGGTCTGCAGAATGTATCTTTTTTTTTCTCCTTCAAATAATTTTTTGAAATTATGAAAGATTTGACTTTCCTGAATCTAAATCTGGTTTCAGAAAAATTCTAGCACGTACCATTTAAAAAAAAAATGATTTTTGAAAAATATGAGTAGTTTGCAGAAAATAACCCTTTTAGGTTGACCTTGTACAAAAATAAAACTATTATTCGTATGAGCTCAAATTTGGAGGACTTATTTCTCATAACATGATCTTTCATATGAAATGAAATTGTATTAATTAATTAAAGTTTACACACATTTTAAGATACTAATTGCCAAAAACAGCAAAAATATAGAAATCCTGCAGTTTGTATCTAATCCCACATGAATAAAAACATCTTAATTAAGGGAAATGTAAAATCTCAACGCTCTTTATATATAAAAAGTCAAATATGTAAAGAAAACTATAGTAAAATACATTAAAACAAATTTATGCGTGTTTTGTAATTTTATATAGGGAAAGTGGGGGCAAGACGGTTTTCGTACTATGTTGTATGAAAAAAAGTAAAATTGGCAACACTTGCAATATAAAATAGGTGCCCTTTGGTACGATCGATCACGTCTGTAAGTTTTAGCAATTTCGGTTAAGACCCCGAAGAGTTAGGGTAAATTATGACATGACTGGGGCAAGACCGCCCATGGGCAAAATTGGTAGCTCTGGTAGCTTAAACAAAGTGAAAAAAGAAGTTCACCGTTTTATCTTCCAAAAAACTAAGCAACAGGCGCCAACAATACTGTAATTGATGAATCTGGTGAAGAGGACTTTGCAGATTGTATTTGTACCTTCTATCTGGAACTGTTTTCTTGATCCAATCCAAAGTATTGTTGGATTAAGTGCAAAATGTGTACCAAATGGTACCAAAAAGCTTGTGCTGGAGTGAGAATTAATGAAAATAAAGCATAATTGTGTTATTACTACAAATCGGCTGAATAGAATAGAAACGGTCTTTCTACTAACAAAATTTGATAGGGCGGTCTTACCCCCATGTGGGGGCAAGACGGTTTTTTGTGTGATGTTTTTTCAAAACGTATAATCTTTTGTTCAGTATTTTTTTATTTTTTTATAATAATGAGAGTTTCTGCAAAAAACATTAAATTTAATGAATAAAAACTTTATTATATTTAAAAGGGGAAACCGACGAAGTTACGAATACCAGAGTTACGGGCGACAGAGTTACGAGTGTCAAAGTTACGCGAAACCGAAGTTACGAAAAACTAGAGTTACGAATTCTAAAGTTATGTTAAGCTATGACATGTGATTTTTGGGTTGGCAACAATTGCGAGGAACGATATGGAATTATGGAAATACAAACAAGAGATTAACATTTTTCTCATTGGTCAGAACTAAATGAGTAAAGCGAAAATGGGTGTTATTTAATCTTGTAAAATTTTGATTGGATAGGTATAGATATACATAATATATGGTTTTGTTTTTGTGAGAAGATCGCAAAAACGTTGAAATAGAAAAAAAACATAAAACAGCGCCTGATGGGCGAAACGGACCTAAGATTCGGATTAAGCGTATAAAAATATATAACCCTAGAAGAGTATAGTATCTAGTTCGTTGTTTACGACAAGTTTAATTTTTTGTTGCCGGTGTTTTTTAGTGTGTCGGTGTATCCTATTTCAGTGAGTTCTTATGATAATTCTTTTTAAATCTTTGGTTGATTTTAATAACTAGTCGTTACAAATATTACATGTTAGGTGCTTTATTCGCCGATCCAGGCATCAAAGCTTAACTTTCTAATATAGAAACCCGTAAATGTATTAAATATTCTAGCTGTAATTTTTTTAAAGTTCATAAAATTTAGAAAACTTTTTATATGATTATTTCGTTAACTTTTGTATTTAAACGTATTGTTTTTTTATAATCAATTTTTAAGAGATAACATCAAAATTGAGTATGATAACAGAAAAACAAGGAACTTATCTTACGTTTTGGTACTATATTATCTATATTATTGGTATTATAATCTAAAATCTTAAATGAAGTTGATAATAAGAGTTTTATTATTTATGTACTTTGAATTATCATAGAAGTAGCTAAATTTTCTAATCTTCCGTTTTTTTGTCATTATTTATATATTTATAATTAAATTAAAGTTTTTATAATTACTTTATTAATAAAACTAAATGCAGTTCAAAACTTAATTAAATGGATATTTAAATAAACAAAATGTTATCTGATATTAGACACTCAAAATGACACAAAACTACAAAATCTATCAAACTCATTTTTAACTAAATTTTTAAGATAATCAAATTAAAATATTATAATTTTCAAAATGTCATTCATGCAAACCTGAAATAAATAGACACGTTTGCTATTATTTATGCGAATTTATACATCCAGCTTAATCTGGTTGATGCACTATCTAATCATAAACGATTTTGTTTGTGCATTTATGTGTTTAAAATAATTTCCTCGCTTATCAGTTTGAATACCTATTAGTATTCGAAATGCTATAAAATATTATATTGGTATGTCTAAGAGAATTTATTTTAAATTATAATATTTTCAGTCACAACCAATGACGAAAAATATTATAAAAAAAAAAAAAATTCAAATCAAATATTTAAACATGCAACTCAACCACTTTGGTTAATTTTTTGTTGTATTTTTCTCTGTTGTTTATGTTTTTCGCAATTTTTTTAGGCTGCGAACTCTATTATAACAATATTTCAGTTTTTTTTTTTGTTAGGTACATCTATATATGAACACCGTGCAATATAGAGAGTTCAAATTGATCCAAATCAAATACGGAATATGAATATGTTAGGCTTAACAAAACAATATTTACGGTACAAAAGAAATGTTTTTTAAGACAATCAGCCCTATTGTGAGTTTCACGTGGAATGTTTTCCTCCCGGAATATTTTTTTTCGCCCGGAATGTTAAAAGCTATCATTAGTTTCGCCCGAAGGGAATTAATATTTTCCGCTAAACTAGTTTCTTGTTCGGTACCAAAATTTAAGCGAGGGAAGAGCTGTCTAATACCTCGCAAATTACCTGAAAAAAAGTGGAATATAAAGGGAGATGTCTGAACGTTAACAACTTTTCGCCCAGAACTCACAATAGGGGAAAAGTGAAATTCAATTTTTCCGGGTGGAATCCTGTTCATGTGAAACTCAAAATAGGGCTAAATATGACAAACCAAACATTTTTATTTAGCGGCTGCAAATATAATGCAAGTAATGGTAAGAAATGTATTATAAAAATGAATTTTTTTTTCTTGTTGATATAATCTTAGAATAAACATTTCGATGGTGTTGAGCAAAAAAGGCCAATCTGAATTTCATGACAAGAGCCTATCTGTGAATCAAACAAAAAATATTGTGGAAAAACTGCAAAAAAGTCCATTTCAGATTTTATTTCAAAACACAATAATGTACATAGGTATGTAATATCTGAGGTGTTTGGTATAAACATGATAACCAACATTGGGATTTTGTTGTTTTGTAAAACCTTTTGTAGTTTATTATATTAACAGTGGCAGAGGAAGAATTTCACACATAATGTTTATCAATACAATTTGTATTAAATTGCACGACTTG
Source organism: Episyrphus balteatus (assembly GCF_945859705.1). NCBI lineage: Eukaryota > Metazoa > Arthropoda > Insecta > Diptera > Syrphidae > Episyrphus > Episyrphus balteatus. Next base: position 31,072,703 of record NC_079137.1, on the reverse strand, counting down.
GTCAAACGAACCTGCTCTTAGACTTCAAGTTCCTTAAATTTTTAAAATTTTGTATAAGAAAAAAAGCGTTAAATTAATCCTTCAAAGAATAAAACAACATCTTAAAAGAATTTGAACTCATAAAAAAAGTATGCCATTTGATTTTATTAATTAATATGCGCTTTTAGAAAAAAAATCAAAATCGTTAAGGCCGTTTTAAGAACTATTTTTGTATAAATAATATTAAACAGTTTCTAAAACAAAGTTGGTATGCCGTCGAAATTACAAAAAAAAAAAACCACCACCAATTCATCCAAAGCTAGAACCCTTGCTTGTCTAAACTTGAATTTGTTGATCAAAATCATTGGATGACAGGTTTTTTAAAATTTAAATTCACAAATTTGTTTTTAAGTTAAAAATTTTAATTATCTATGAAAGCCAACAAATCGTACTTTTTAGTACTATGGGAAGCGTTTTTTAACCATTTTACAAAGCTTTTTATTTAAATTGCAAAATTTTGTAAAACGGAAAAACTGAATTTTGAAAGGGCACATTTTTTAAGAATATTAATTCTACGAGACATTTTTCTATCAACGATTACTTTTCAAAAATTTGTTACATTTTTTTATTCTTGTTTTAATATCGTCGCACGCTTATGAAAACTGCAATTTTTCGACATCGATTGATAGTTCGTTCAACAATTTTGCATGAAAGATGCACAAAAGTGCATTTCATCAAATTATTGAATACCAGTGAATTTTTTAATAAAAAAATTGACAAAATTTTGTAAGCATGAAATAAATCGTTTGAGTTCAAAACCCTGCTAGAATGTTAATTATATCGAAAGAAAACTTTTTGTTAAATTAGAAGTTCCCGAAACGCATCATTAATAAAGTCATGAGTATTTATACATAATTTACCAAAGCCAATTTGATCAACATTTTCTTCGTTAAAATCAACCAAATTAATAAAACTCCACCCTATTTTAAAATTTAATTCATGAAAAATAAACCAACAAATTTGCACTTTCACGCTATTTACACGGTGCTTGCACTTGCACTCACCCAACCCTCAGCAAGCAGTACAGTCCCAATCTGACCGTGATGACATGTCATCGATTAAGCTTATTTGTGAGTGCGCGTTCCACGCGAATCCGAATTAAAATTTAAAATCCATTCAACATTATTCTCTTTTTCCATTTTTTTTTTTTCGTTTTTCGTTTTTTTTTTTTTTTTGCATCTGGGTCACACAATAAGCCAAGCCAGACTAACAAAACCAACACAAAAAAAATTGTGATACACAACTTCTCATTAAAATGTATTGCTGCGTGAAATGTACAAATTTATCATCGGATGCACTCCTGCTACATTTATTTCCTGTCAAAGTTTATGTTCAAACAACAACAACCGCCAACTAAAAAAAAAAAACAAAATTAACGTTCTTTGGATGCAGATTTCATAAGAAATAACAAAGACAATAGCCCTGCCGGCATTTGGTTGGAAAATTTCATCCAATCATGCGATTTTTGTGCAAGCACACCGAACTGAAATGCCGTTCCGAGAGGGCAAGCCCTGCAACAAACTATGCAACTACCCCCAAAATGTCATCCATACAATAAAGAGACCAAAAAAAAAGAACAACGACATTGGAGGACGACAGGACACAAAACAAAACCCAAAAAAAAAGAAAAACTTTCCAAATGATGGCCATTAAATCACAGCTGATTGCAATCAGTTTAAGGGCTCTGTTAACGGCGAACCACAAAAACTGTCCACTGCCACAATTAAACTTTTGTTTGATGTGATAGTCTCCGACATAGTGGTTAAAGTTGGAGGTGCCAGGCACCGAAAAAATTTCCTACCCTAATAATATAGCTTTAATTAGAGAAGAGAGAACTTGAAGACTGTCAAAATGTTATAGTTGCACTCTGGCGATTAGCCCTTTGCATGCGAAAACAAGATGGAATCTAGCATTGCAATCGCCACCGCAATAATTGTCATAAAGACACATTTGTCAACAGTGAAAGCTAATATGACAGTTGGCCGCCATCAACTTCAACATCGCCACCAACACAAATAAGATGTCACAAGCGATCAACTTCCGCATTGGTGGAGTCCGGATAGTGAGTGAGATACAAGGAGACAGAAAAGGACCTTTTGAGTTGACGATGTCGCAGTCTAGATAATTCGATGACAAATGTCACCAGGTCGTTATCAATAAATGTTCGGTGGCAACAAACGTCATGAAACGTTGCTCATTTGCCTATTTCACTCAACACTCCGCAGGGACTACACAAAAGTACCGTCCTTTTTGAAGCTTGAAGAGTGTATCCGGTTCTGCGTATGCCAGTCAGTTGAGCTCTGGCAAACAATGACAGCTGACTTGACAGTACAGTTTTGGGCTTCTTCCATTCGAAATGTACCTGATGTATGTTGGTATGTTTGTGTGTTTAAAAGGTGTTTCTGCTAAGGGGTTGATGGTTGATCTAGAGACATTTGACAGTTGAAAGGTGCTGCCTGGTCTTTGAGTTATTTACTTCGCAATTGTTTCTATTTCGATTTTGTGTGCTCCTCTCAAGTTAGCTAAAGGTTTTGTCTAAATTCTGTCATGTCGATAGAGATATATGCTTCTGTGAACAAATTGGAATGAACATAATATAGCACGTGTAAAATAGATAACAATCCTGATTAAAACCGCAGAATAAGCTTTTAGCAAACCATCTGCATATTCGATGGATATAATCAATTTGGATTATTTGATTGGTAAAATAACTTTTCATCGGCAATTAAAATAATTTTAAATTGGTACTACTCTCTGTTCAAACACATTTGTCGTACACCTTTTGTATACAATACTGTAAGAATTTAATCTTAAAACACATCAAAGAAGGATTTAATAAAACTCGTTAATAATAATAATTTTTAACTATATGCCTGTAAGACCTAAGGTCTTTGCATACTGCACGGCACTTGTTAGAAGAAATAGAAAGATAGGAAAGAATAACAATGAAAGGAGTTTTGAAAAAAAAAACTCTTGTTTGGGGTTTTAGCGGAGTTTCTTGCAACGCACAGTGCGGTATTTTGACCTTAAACGTCAAATCAATTTTCTCAATTTTGCTCCCCAGGATTAAGCTAATATCCCATAACAGGTAGATAACCAGGCTACTTTTAAGTGAAATCTATCTATAAATTGGTCGACCCAGTTCGCGACACCTTCAGTTGCAACTTGCACTATTTGAGTAAACACGATTTCTTCTGTGATTTTTATAAGAAAAAAAGTGAATTTTCTAAGTATTTTGCTTTTTACTTAAAAGTGATTTTAGTTAAAAATTTGATATGGATATTGACAATCAAGGTATTAATTGTATTCTAAAATTTTTTTTTAACAGATTTTTATATTATTCCATTGAATGTATTAAATTAATGAGAACATTTCTATAGGGATACCTTTAAAAATATGTACAGAAATAGTATTTCAAATTTAAAAGAATCAGTGCAGTAGTTTTGAAGTTATGAGGCTTTGAAAACGTTAGTTGTGGGGAGAACGTTTTTAAGTTTTGAATAAAACATTCGTAAGCGAAGTATTAAAATACCCATAACAATTGGGCTCCAATCGTCCTAAAATTTTGACACAATATTTTTGAGATACAATGCATTCAATTAAAAATTTAAAAAAATGCAGGAAAAAAGTTTCAGTTTTTTTTTTTTTTAATTTTTTTCAGGAACTTTGTTATTTATTAGAATTAATTCCTTAGTAATTGACTTAAAATTACCAGGTCATTAAATAATGATGAAAAAAGGTAAATGATATTGCTAAATTTTATGCAGAATTAACGAAACAAAAATTTTCTTTTTTTTGGCCAGGTTTTAGACCAAAATACCGCACTGTACGGTGCACATCGGTCTGTTCATGCAAAATTGTTTGCAATATTCATTTTTCGGGTAAATTTATAGTGCGATATTTTTCAGTTCACTGGATTCACAATTGTTTGAAGCTCGAGTAACCGAAAAAATTATTTAACTTGGGTTATTGGTGTACCTTTAAGAGCAGGTTAAAGTTGGTATTTTATAAAATCACAAGCAAACAAACACCGTTCCACTGGAATTTGTTTTTCCCCAATGTGTCTTTAAGAAATTGATTTTTGAATATTTTATTAAAATACCACTATGTTTATCACCTTAACGTAAAACTTCTTACTTTAACACTAAATTCCGAAACACCCTGTATTTTTTTTTCAAACTCAACTTTAGCCCTGAAAATTTCTTTCAAGACAAAAAAAAAACAGTTGTTGTATCTTTATTCGTTTAGAAGATTTGATTTTTGCAACCAAAAAAGCCAAAAGGGCAAAAAATATTATTCGAAAAATGCAGACAAATCCTTGGAGATGCCTTATATTAATGGAGAAATGAAGCGGAGTTTAACACCATGATGGCAACACTAAACAAAGTTTTCAATGTCAATTTTTATACATACATACATAAATGGTTAATTTGATATTTCCTAATTACTTTGAGCAAAACTCTAAACTTTTATGTTCCATTTCATTGAAATTTTCTTTAGTTTAATTTTGTATTTAAATTTTTTAAGATAAAATAAGTAGATCCGGAGATATAGCGAAAACACGTATTTTTTCCAATATTGCAGTCTGAACGGAAAAGATACGAGGTGGCAAAGTTGTTTGAAAAGATGACCCATTTTCAAAACAGCTGCAAAACTTTCCAGTGAACCCTTTTTTTGGGAACAAATGACTGGACTAATATTAGTAAAAAAAAACTACATAGTCATATGAACGGTTTTTATTGATTTTGTTTAATAAATACTCTTAAATGCTAGATACGGATATGTACTTCTTTAAAAATATCGGCTGCTCATCTGACAGCAAAGTATAAAGTTTCCACTCTCATAACTTCGTTAAACCAACAATTTCCCCATTAAGCCCCTACATTATCATCTTGAAATTACAAAGTGTTTAAAAAAAAGTTTGATTCGTCTACGTCCTAGGACTACACATAATATAGACACTTAACCAATAAAGTCCCGCCGCAATCTTTGAAGAAAAAGTAGACGAAAATAAAAACTTTAAAGCACACAATCAATTAGGGTCACGTTGAAAAGGTTCTTATGTCAAAAGTGGGCTGGTTCCAGTTTCTGCTTACGCATTTCTAAATCAAAGCACAGCAAAAAAAAAAAAAACAATACAATTTCTTAGATTGCTTGCTGCAACAACGTGCAAAGAAATGAATATAAACTGAAGCAGCATAAGATACAAAACCAATGCAAGATTGCACAGCACGTAGAATATCAAACAGAAGCGCATTGCACTTCATAGTAAATGCATAACGACGACGACGTGGATCGTGCACCAGAATCATTCTTGAATGACACTTGACGTAAAGTCACCAATCGGCCTTGAAAGAAGCCTTCCATATAAGTTTGTGATACAAGAATGCGACGACTACGACGGCGATAACGATGACGACGAAGAGAGAATGAAATCAGGTCATGGATTGTTCGAGCTATGAAGAGGAGATGACTTGAATGGCATATGGTATTCCATTAGTGCACAAACACACGAACAACACACACTTAGACTAAACTTTTTTTTAGAACACCCTGTTTTGGTGCGTTTGAATGCGGAAGCTCGTAGCTATTCGCTATTTCAGTCCGCTATGATGTCAGATTATACGAAGGATACAGAATACGAATAGCCAGATGATTGATGAGCCATGAGCTCCAATGTGGCTATTGTTCCAGGTCCACTTTGTCTTTTGTCCTGCGTGGATACTCGAGTTTTTTTTTTTTGATTTTTTTTCTGATATGCATTCGCATGTGGTTTGGTGGTTGGTGAGGTTTCTTGTTGTCGGTTGAGGTTAAGAAGGAACTCAAAAGAGACGACACCATGACGCATAGCGCCTCATAAAGCACCATGACACAGAGAAAAACGAATCCTTCCGGTGAGATTGGCATGAAGTTTTTTTTTCTATCCTGTTGGTCTTCTGTTTTTGTATGAATTATGCCAGGCTAGATAAGTTATGTTCTTGTTGCGACAGTAGGGCAAAAATTCTTGTGTGTGGACAAAACGGCGTCTCATTATATTCAGCAAGGGGCCAGAGAGGGAGTTGTGCAAGAAAAAAAACCTCTTACAGAGTGTTTGAGTGGTGCTCGAGAAATAGCTTTGTTTCAAAGTGTGAAACTTTTTTTCCACGCATTTTAACATATCTTTATAGGAATTTCCTTTCTTTTCAATGTGGTTCGTTCGCATGAAACTATGTTTTTTTTTTTCTTTTGCTTTTGATATTCTTGTTTTCAAGGATTCTTTGCCTAAGTCAGTTTGGCCTTCGTTTAACAAGAAAGTTCGCATAGTTTTTGCTTATAATTACATATTCTGGGTAACTGGCTCTGGCAGGGGGCCATATTTGTCGTTGCCATCGTTGTCGACTTATAAAGTAGGCGAATCCTATAGGGGGCAAGACAATGTACCTTGTATGATTACAATAATGGAACACCTTCCTGTTGGATTCTTCTTTGGCGAACAAATTATGGGTATTATTTGTATGTAGTTGCGGTAGTTGGCAAGAATTGGAATTTTTGAGAAATTGCTACATTTTCTTTCTGAGTTTTTTTTTTTAACTAATTTTTCAAAACTTTAAGAACAGCATTTAATTAAAAGTCGAAAAAGGCTGCCAGAAACAGCTTAAATCTTTAGAATCAAAATCATGAGTTCTACAAATTCATAAGTAAATTTTATTCCCTCTTTATGTACAATGTACATACATTTTCCGAAAAACTGTATTAAATCATTTCAAGGAAATAATTTTGGGGGCTTAAACTACTTTAGAGAAGTAAATCTTGTTACCTTGCATTTTTAATGCTGGATCCACACTAGGTTGATCAACACGTTCAGTATACGTTCCAAATCGATATACAGAACAGTTAAACATTTCCAAATTATTCTAACTGATGCATATAGGACATATCTGAGTCCACGCATCAATTGAATCAGTTTGGAACGGTTTAACTATTCATTATGTTATGGCCATTATGTTGTATATTCTATAGACTAGTCCTTAACAATTTTTTTTTTTGTTGAATTTCGACTGAAACAACCCCTCTATTTGTTCTTAATAATTTAAAAATTAATTTTACATTAACCCGACCCCCAAGAAGACAGTTTATATGGGAAATCCCTTGTAAAACGTCAAACCAGAGTTCTCACTTATATAATTTTGGCAATATTTGCTCAAAAATTATGAATTTTGGCACTAGTATAGCCGATTGTACTGTGTAAAAATTTTGTATTTATGACTTTCGTCGTCTGTTGCAATCTGAATAGATTAAAGTATAATAGAAACCATTAATAGTAATTTCAAATCCTAATCGAGTAAACTACACTACTAAAGTTCTTCTATTCTAAGTATATTAAAACATTTTCCGTACAAAAATTGAATATGTTAATTAGTTTGATTTAAACTTACTTATGAAAACAGAACCTTGTACTGTCAGAGATGCCCGTACTTTCCAATTGAATACTTTTCAATTCACTCTAACTTTTTGCATGGTTTTTGTAATTAAGTTATCCCATATCCATCCAATATAATCCTAAAATATTTAACTTTGTAGTTCCGTTTTCAAAATTCTAATGAACCTATATGTATACGCTCTTCATCACAAAATTATAAAACAAATGCCAGCAAACTTCGAAACGACATAATCGCAACGAATTGTAAAAATTGCAGCCATTAATCTTCAAAATGCAAGACAGTTCAATCCGCATTGCAAAACTTTAAATCTTCATCACTTCTCGGTTTGTATGTACAATTGTACACCTACAACACCCAATAGAAACAAATATCATAATCAATTTCTCTATGATAAACAAACAAACAAACGAACACAAAACACAAAACTTTATTATCCCTGCCAACGTTAACGCTAACGCAGGCTGAGCTGAATCCTTCCAAAACCACGGTGATAAAACAAACTTGTCAGACAGTTTCCACATTGATTGGAATCAAATGACTGTATAGCTTTGGCATGGAATCCTCTAGCAATACAAATATAGAAAACGTTATGCCACAAAGTTGCAAATAAACAGACAGACAAACTCGCTCACAAAACGCTGCAGTATCCTTCCATCACCATCATCATCATCATCGTCCTAATAGTCATCGTCGGTTGTCGGTTGTTGTCCTTAAAACACATAACAAAACTCCACATCACAAAAACGGTCCAAGAACTTTTCACAATTCAAAACTCAAAACAAATAAATATACCAATACCAAGGGCAACAGCAGCTAACAGTAGAACGGGAAACGGGTAACAGAAACAGTCCTCAGATCAAAAATGTCCGCATACGTGTGCGGTGAGTGTACCGTCCAATTCCTTCCAAAGAAATAAATAGCCTTTCAGTCCTTTATCCAACTGTCTATGGACTTATCATTAATAAAACTTTAATTTCACCACCAGCTAATGATTTATACACGAAAATAGTTGAAGCAGCTATTTACCCACCCATCATCCAGTTTGCCACCGCCTGCATCCAGATTCGATATTTTGACCATTGAACGGTTCCAAATTGTTTATATCTCCTAGACGACGACGACGACGACGGCCGAAGGGGTAACAGCGCGGCGCTGATGAATTTGAGGGTTTCTGTTCCTGGTACCCAAGTGGCCGCCCCCAGCCTGCCTGTTTCGGGTTTTGTGTTTGTGATGTTTAAAATAATAATTTTTCATTTTGGCACATGACTGCATTTCGTCGTCGGCGTCGTTTCATTTCGAGTTCGAATTCAGGCTTGCTGCTGTGATGATAATAATAATTGGTCTGGCGCACATAGGTGCTAGGTCTGCTGATGCTGTCTCCTGCTCCTTTTTATGCTGGCCCAGTCCCATTCATCGTTCCGAGTCATCACGAGCTGCCGATGGTGATGGTATAAGTGCATATTATCATTATTATTATTGCCAGGGTCTTTGGGTTTCGGGCGGTTCATAATAATTTTGGTTTGTGCAATGGCAAACCTATCTTTTCAACCACTCGATTGCATAGGCTTTGTCTCTTTCTATTTCTCTGTTTCATCAACTCGTTGTCGCTGTTTAACTTCATCCGATTTCAAAGTTTTATGGGGATGCTGTTTTTGCTTTCCTCGACCGAGTTTCTGTTATATCTGCACACATATACTATACGTACATTCATACATCGTATACATGTATTATTTTTATATTTAATACATTTGTTTGTATGTACGAATAGGCTTTGGACATTTGGCTGGCAGAACTTTCCTGTTTTCTATACCAATTAATTTTTTTCCCACAAAAATTCAAATAAAATGTGATTTTACTGAAAAATGTGCTTCACTGTTTTCGAGTTTTTATAAAGAGAAGCTTCTAGTTTCACGCCTTAAGTTTTATTGAAAAAAATATGAGCATTTGTTTAAGATATAGGTTTAGAAATGATAACAGAGTAGCATTTGACCTACTGTTACTAACAATTCAAGTAAATTTTAGTTCCTACCACAAAGTGTAACCTACATGTAAAAAAAATAATATTGGAAGTTTCGAATACTAATCCTGGCAAAGCAACACAAAATAGTCTCGACCGCTTACTATTCCTCGTCTGAGAAAGAGCTTAATGTCACGGTCTTCATGCGCCTACCAATTCACTTTAGAAATCAACAAGTTTCCTTGTACATAAGCTTATTTTTTATTATAGTATTATTATAGTAACAATTCTACACTAATATGAACCGTTAAATCTTCTCCTTTTTTAATAAATTTACTGAAGACTAATTCCCGTCGTACACTTAGCGTTCAACGCAAAGAAAAAATGACATAATGGGTCGTATGCAATAAAAATGAGATTAAGATCTATCTCTAAGAGCTTAAGCTCATTTTGATTTCATAGGAACCATTATGTCATTTTTCATTTGCCAAATTTACCTGCGTTAGCTTTCAGTTAATTTATTATTGAGATAAAGCTGAAGCTCACTTTTTTACATATTAGCCATTGATCACATTAAGTTAAATGTATCTAAAGTAAAATGCAAGGTAACAGTAGGGTTGCCATCCGTACTCTAAAAAAGAGTATTGTACGCTATTTCACGTATGTGTACTCCATAATCTATAGCTCTGATAGAGTACGTCAAAATACTCTTTAGTACCACCACATAAACATCTTAACGTTTACAAATTGGTGTATAACTTTTATATTTCTAAAGATAATTGAATGAAAAAGAAAACAAGGCTTAAAATATTCGACCTTAAAATTACTAAATTGTAATTTAGAGAGTACAAAACACTATAATTTTGGTATTTGTTTTAGTATGACCTACTTGTTTTGTTTGTTTCTTAGTCAGACTTAAAATTTAATTTTTTTGATTCTGTTTTGGAATGAAATTGATTTTAAGGAAGGAGTAAGCTTTTCAGAAAATTAAACTTTGTTTTTTTTTTTAATAGAAAAATATGAAACGCAACTCATGCTATTTTTCTTGATTTTCCAATGTTTGAACTGGTGTAACTTTTGCTGTTTTCAATATAATTCATCGAAATAAAAAAATTTATAGAATATTTCTTGATTTTTTTTTTACAAAAAACGGTTTTAAATATTAATTAAAGAAAAATGTTTAAAGGATTTTTTACTTTTTCAGAAATATTAGTTTAATTTATTTTTAATTCAAATTTTGTTCTCTATTTTACTTTGTTTTGTTTACAAAACATTAGATTTTTTCTTGTAAAAAAAAAAAGGTATTTATGTTTGAGATAAGCTTCTTATTTCTTTTTATTTCGACGAATTATATTGGTAACTGCAAAAATTGTGAGCTATATACTGTCTGTTCGTACAACTTCAGCATTCACTGAGAGAGTATTTTGGGTCATGAATATTAAGTGGTGAGATGAGAGGAATAGGGCTGCATTGAAATTGATCAAAAATGAGCTCTTAATTTATATGAATTTTGAATTTCACCGTTTAGAGTTATACCTACACATATTTTAAAAATAACAAAAATATTGTTATATACTGCAAGAAGTACCAAAAAATTCATTTTCAAGACTTGAAATGAATGGTACTCTTCTTTTTTAAAATGTACTCTTTTTTTTCGTCCCTGAAATCAAATATACTCTATTCCTTCTTAAAAAAGTTGGCAACCCTAGGTAACAGTTGTTTTTAAAATTCCTAAAAGATGCAGAAATTTAGTTAACAAGTAGTTTTTAGTTTAAAAAACAAAATAAAACACATTTTTTGGGTTGAGAATTTACAAAAATGTTGTTTTGAAATTAAATGGCTCATTCCATAGACCAAGTTATGTTTAATAATGGTGTTGCTTTTATTCTTGGGTCATCGATTAAAAAAAAGATTATACAAAAGGTTGCGCATACGCCATAGTGAACGTAAAAGTATAAACTTTGAACATTGATAAATAATTTCCTGTGACTCACAAAATAAAGAAACTAATTGAAAGCTAAGTTTAACATACTAGTGCTCAAATTTGTATGGCAACTTGAAAAACTTGACGAGAGAGAACGGGGAAATGGGTCTGGCTGTTAATGCGTTGAAAATAAAGTATAGTATATGCTGTCCTCAGCAGAGGCCCTACATATTTATGCAGTATATTCCTCTCCTAAAAAACCCAGGAAGCCATTAAGCACCTTGTCCTGTTATATAAGAAGAGGATAAATCTATGATAAGAATGGATGAAAGCTTTCTGAGTTGCTTGAAAAGACAAAGACTTAGACCGATTTTGTTCACTGAAAGGTATAATGTATCGAAACAATAATTTTTAGAAAAATTTGGCATCGAAGATGAAGAAAATTTGTAAATTGAAAGACGTGTATAGAAAATCTTTCAACGTGTTCAGTTAAACACGTGGGCTAATCGTGACTTTTTGTATCGCTGTCGTCTCTCAAAAATGATGACAATGATGGTTCTAGAACAAATACAGAATTCCTTCTCATGCAATGAAAGGAGGAGAAGCCATTTTCTCGTTGTTGAAATGAGTGAAAATGAAAATTTTTTGCGCGAATTACGACCTATCAAGCAATTGCTAATCGTATTAAGTAATTTTGAGCTCGGATCATTGCAACTAGCAATTGTCAACATGAGAGTTTGCTTCAAGTTGAACAATAGTAAACAAAATCGCCTTTAGAAGTAGAAGAGTGAGGAGAATTTACAATGGAGAGCTTTACAGGCTTTACAGTCTCATAGACTTGGTCAGAAATTCAGCGGTTAAGATGACTGGGACACGTGGAGAGTATGTAAAGTATGAGACACAAGTAGAAAACAACCTCAACCAGATTGATGTACGCAACTCGAGACAGATCAATCAATATTATTTCTTCCATAAGAAATTTGAAATCATTAACTTTTTTACTCGGAAATTTCTTCTATCCTCTAAGTCCTTAAATCTGAACTTTAGATATAAAGTGTTTGACGGAATATTATAATATCTGCCAAATATGCTGGAATCTTATTTCCTAAATCCGTACTATAGAAGAATTCTTTTTTATCCAGTATGTGCATTCGAACGTATGTTTGTTTTTTCGTGACAAATTTTTCAATTTTTGCATTTATATGTCAGAAATAAATTTAAGTCGAAAACTTTTCTGTGTTTTTGGATGTTTTATATTGTACGTTTATATTCGGCAAGAAGACACATAAAAGCGGTAAAAGCAGAAGCATCCTTTCGACCAACAAAAATACAAAAAAAAAACAGAATCACACAAAAAAAAACTAGAGGAACCGGAAAAAATTGCTCATACATCTTTGTGAATTGGCTGCAGTCTTTCCATAATTATTACCAACATTTTTTTGTCGTCCTGTCCACAAAAACTGTTTGTGTGTTTTTATAACTTTTTTTTTTATTTGGAAAAAATCATGGACTAATCGTGTGTCGGGTGTCCTTTGTCCTTTTAAATTAACCCACTCATAGCTTTTTTTTCTTATTCAAGGAGTGCCTAGCCTACCTATATTTATATTGAAATGCAGTGGGCTCTCTCATCAGTGTGTGTCTCTTCATTTCTCTACTTTTTTGTTTCGTTTTAAGGACACATCACCTAGGAAAATTTTATATTTCACTTTAAAAAGTCGATTTTGCAATTGAAAAGGAGAAGCAGACTTTGCGTAAAGTGAATACTCGAACATATTAATATGAATTTTCAGGATGCACTGTGATTGGGGGAATGAGAATCCTTTTGAAAAGAGGGAGGAGAAGAAGCAGCACTAGTTGGGTAGGGTATGTCATACTATGTGCGAGACAGGATATGCGAGGAGACTTAATGACTACACCGAGATAAGCCTTGGGAAAACTGAAACAATCTCTCTTGAGTTAATTGGATTTTTTTTCTCGGCGGGCCGGGGGTACTTCGATAGTGGTTTGTATATGTTGATGTAGGTATTGACTCGGAAAGTGTTTATTATGGCTTGTGTAATGGTCCTGATTAAATTTTGCTCATAAACTTTAGTAAATATTGGAGAAGTAAATTATGTAGATGAGCAACACAGACACAGTGTAGCTACATAAATAGCTGTGTGTCTATATATGTACTATATTTGTTAGTATGTAGGAACAGAACACGCGGTACGAAGGATATTTATAATACAAAAGGTATGTGACTGTGGATCACCTCCTTTATGCTTCCCAGAGCATTTTATAGATTCTGTGGTTTATATGGGCACATTTTTATAGCCAGGTGTTGTGTCAGCAGCGGTGAGTTTAATTCTGGCAGCCAGAAATGAGATTCCTATGCGATTAATTTGCAATTTCGATTACATCCTGATTGGGCTGATGAGGGCATATCCTTAATGAAGGCATTATAAGCAAACACTTAAGGGATATCGTCATCGTGGGATAAAATTTTCCAATTGGCAATATAATTGTCGGATGAGTGTGAATATTTTTTTTTTTTTTTTCACTTTTGAATTATTCCGTTATAGAGGTTAACTCATAATAATTAAGTCCTTTTGATCTAAAGTGATGATTATCTGGTATTTATATATTTTTTAAATGTCTCAATTGAAGATAAGTGAGTTTTATTGTATGACTATGCATCGTTTTTATTCAATCTCCATTATATTTAAAGTCTCCATTCAAAATTAAAAGACTTTCATATCACATACAAATTTTAAAATTTCCCCTTTTTAATTACGGCTTTAAATTTGATGGAGCCTAAGAGAATACGATTTTAGTAAAAACTTTTTATTTTTCCAGATGGCCAAATCTCTCACGACCAAAATATAATGAAATGTTTATTTTTCTTCATAGGAAAGTGCAAAACTACTTTATGAGAATCTGAGCTTTTCTATTGAGCTATAAATTTGTTTTTGTTTTTGTTTTGAAAAGGAGAATGCCAAAAAAAAAAAACAAAAAAACAGCACAGATACCAATGAGAACTATAAGGCTTGAAAGGGCATCAATAGTAGATAACAAAAATATACTTCCTATGACGATTCTTATTTTAAAACTTAAGTGTTTTTTCAACAACAAATTTTTTATTTGTAGAGCGGGCGGCCACTGCAGAAACGCTCAACTCATCGAGCTAAAGAAAATTTCAAATGGGAAGTGAAAGAGGGCTATTAGTAGTTACGAAAACCACAGGTCTTCCCGTTCGCATCCTGGCACGATTGGCGTGGTAAAGTGCATTGTGCATCTCATATAGTTAAAAGACGATATTGGTGTCAAATTAAAGGTGAGATTGTCAGCTATCAAAATTCAGAGGTCTTTTGGGCGAAAGTCTGACAGTTTTGTCCTGCAGCCTATTTTAGGGTTAGAAGCGATGAAGATGAGTTTTTTCATAAAGTCTGGTTTTTTGGTGTGTTGGTCGATGACTTAAGGAACTTTTTCACTATAAAATAAAAATAAGAGTTTTATTAGCATTTAAATATAAAACGATGTTTTGGAAAAAGCTTGATAGATTATTAACAATGACCCAAAGTATATGCAAAACTACGAATAATTCACGAAAAAGTCTCAAAAAGTACGCTGCCCCCCTTACAACTTACCGAATTAAAAGGCTAATTTAATTTCAGATTAAGGCTAATAATGTCTTCTTTTGAAAACCAGAGGTCTTCCAAGCCACATCTTGACATTTCACCTTTTAGCCTGGGGGAACGTTATAAGTGAAAAACGCTCCTAACCTTAAAACAAGCTGCGTGACCTAATTTCCAATTTTTGGCTTGGAAGACCTCTGGTTTTCAAAAGAAGACATTATTAGCTTTAATTTGAAATTAAATTAGCCTTTTAATTCGGTAAGTTGTAAGGGGCGCAGCGTACTTTTTGAGACTTTTTCATGAATTATTCGTAGTTTTGCATATACTTTGGGTCATTGTTAATAATCTATCAAGCTTTTTCCAAAACATTGTTTTATATTTAAATGCTAATAACTCTTATTTTTATTTTATAGTGATAAAGTTCCTTAAGTCATCGACCAACATACCAAAAAACCAGACTTTATGAAAAAACTCATCTTCATCGCTTCTAACCCCAAAATAGGCTGCAGGACAAAACTGTCAGACTTTCGTCCAAAAGACCTCTGAATTTTGATAGCTGACAATCTCACCTTTAATTTGACACCAATATCGTCTTTTAACTCTATGAGATGCACAATGCACTTTACCACGCCAATCGTGCCAGGATGCGAACGGGAAGACCTGTGGTTTTCGTAACTACTAATAGCCCTCTTTCACTTCCCATTTGAAATTTTCTTTAGCTCGATGAGTTGAGCGTTTCTGCAGTGGCCGCCCGGTCTATTGGTCTTGGTTTTAGTTTCATGAGATGCAGCATCGAAAAAGATTATGTGCCATAAGCTAAGGTTGATTTTTAAAAGACGCATTGTGCATTTTAGCACATGAAAAAAAAGCACCCAATGGAATTATGAGCACTAGGGTTATAACATAAAATTATTGGTATCTTGGATGGGTCTTTGATTTGGATATATTATAAGATATGAAATTTTGTAGACCCTAGGGGGTAATTCCAAAATAAAGTGCATTTAAAATGCAGTTGTTTACGTAATGATTAAACCTAGAAAAAATTGTTGCCATCAGATAGATCTTCTTTGGCTTAAACCAAACTGTCTGGTTTTATAAAGTTTTTATGGTACTTAGCAAATTGTTGCTTGTGCCAGCGACCTGTAACAGCAGGTTGAAAAACATATTTTTATAGTTCTTGCCATCAGCAAATTGGAAAAGTAGGTATTAGGTCTGTTTAGTGAAAAAAATCTAGGACAGAACAGATCAGAGCAGCACAAGTTTGTAAATACTGTCAGAACAAGAAAGAACAGAAAAGTTCAACTTCGTATTTAACAAGATTGACAGTTGCAAAATTTTCAATTCAAAAATCATTTTCTTGAAATGATTTTTTACTAAAATAAATGATTAACTAGAACTTTTAATATATGGTAATTTTTTTTTTTATTAATCAAAAACTTAAGAAATTCACATTTTAAAATCTTATTTTCTCTTATTATTTCTCTTATTATTTTATTCACAATCAAACAAACAACTGACAATTGACACTTTTCACTCACTTTCTCTACCCAAAAAGTAGGAGCAGAAAAACTGTGCTGAACAACTTCATGAAACATATTATGACAGTTTGTAGAACAAGTTGGGGTGAGTTTTTTCATGAAACACAAAAACGAAATGGTAACGGAGTTACGAATAACAGAGTTAAGCGCGACAGAGTTACGGCCGTCAAAGTTACGCGAAACCGAAGTTACAAAAAACTAGAGTTACGAATTCTAAAGTTATGTTAAGCTATGACATGTAATTTTTGGGTTGGCAACAATTGCAACAACAGTTTACCACACCAAAATAACGTCTGTAAAAAAAAGGGGTGGTTTGGTTATTATTTTAATATAAATAATAACAAAGTGGGTATTACAAAATACGCTATGAATAATTATATTAATTAATAGAAAAAAAAAAATACGTATTTTCAATATTAGTTGGACAAATAAGAAGTTAAATTCAATTATGTCCCCCAAACTTACATAAGTATACTCATGTTTTTTTTTTCTATTTCAACGTTTTTGCGATCTTCTCACAAAAACAAAACCATATATGTATATCTATACCTATCCAATCAAAATTTTACAAGATTAAATAACACCCATTTTCGCTTTACTCATTTAGTCCTGACCAATGAGAAAAATGTTAATCTCTTGTTTGTATTTCCATAATTGCATATCGTTCCTCGCAATTGTTGCCAACCCAAAAATCACATGTCATAGCTTAACATAACATTAGAATTCGTAACTCTAGTTTTTCGTAACTTCGGTTTCGCGTAACTTTCTCGTAACTCTGTCGCCCGTAACTCTGGTATTCGTAACTTCGTCGGTTTTCCCACAAAAACTTGTACTTTTTGGATCTTTTCTGATCTTTTCTGTGCGGATCAGATTCATTAAACAGACCTATTAACAACGGCTGTGCCGATTAGCCCGTTTGGGCCAATTGGAGGTTGTACCCCGAAGGAAGCCGCTGAAGATTTTTTACAGAACATGGTACCTATTGTCTATTATGAAGATTGTATGGTAACCTAATGTTTGCAGTCAGAGTTGATAATAGTAGCCAACTAAATAAGAAAAAATGGAAATACAGTCCTGCAGAGAGGCAAAAAGTTCAAATATCATCTCAGAGAACACTTTTGAGCTAGCTTTTTTTTCGAGATAGATACACATTAGAGCTAGCCCAAAAAAAAAGTTCTGGTAGGTACTCAAATATGAGCTGATCTGGTAGCAGCTCACTTTGGAGCTAGCTGCAGTTCTTTGTGATAAAGCTTTAATTCAGACAACAGTGTCTCAAGGGTAGAAAACTAAAGTCGCTAAGAATAGAGCACTCTTTCATGATTTTAAATTAAACTATTCTTTAGGAGGTCGCGACCTTAGAACAACAAGGTTCTAACCGACAATTTTGAAAAAAAAATGAGTTATATATCAAATCTAGGTAAAATCGTGGTGCTCTTTCGATTCCCGCTATCTATTTTGCTCTATCTCTTTCCGTTTCGAAGATAACCTGGGCAACAGAGTTCTGTCTACACAATATTTATTTGAGATTTAGACAATAAGGTTCTAACTTCCACTTAGAACTTTGTTTCACAAAATATCCAGAGATACAGAGCTCTATCTGCCTCTTATCGATTTGATTTGTGAGAAATAGGGCTCTAACTGCAAACAATGTTGCAGTTAGAACTTTGTTACATGTTTAGACCAAAAAAATTGGATGCTGAGCAATTAGACTTTGTTTATTTTTTTGAAATAGAATTAATTATAAAAATAATAAATAATTGCTGCAATCCACCGTTCTTAAACAAAAAGAAAAAAATTATTTAAATCTTTTTATTTCAACGCATCCCAATTCATCAATATCGAATAACTAAGGTCACAAGAATAAAAATTGTACATAGAACCTTATTGTTCTAAATTTAACTGTCGCATCGTTGAGCAACGAAGTCCTATATGGTTTTTTAAAGTCAAATTTTAGGGTTAAAAATGTGTTTTTATTAGTGTTTTAAGCTAAAATCTTAAAGATTTCCTATAAACTCATCGAATTATAAACAAAAAAATCAAACTTTTCATACACAGTTACCGTATAAAGGTGTTTCAATATTCAGAAGCGTTTTTCTCAAAACACACTTGGGTTAACTTAGAACCTTGTTGTTCTAAGGTCGCGAGGTGTCTACGTTCTGCAGATGGTGGTGTGTCCATAATACAAACTTATCCATACGTATTCACCGAACTCTGTATTTATTTACAAATTCTAAATTTTTCCTCAAAAAATCCAATCGTAAGGTTAGAAGACTAAAGTGATGTAAACATTAATTTATTTGAATTTACTAAAGTGATACACTATTAATGTATCAATCCTGAAAAGTTCATAGATTTATGAAGTTTATGATTGCCGCTTTTTTCGGGGAAATACAATATTTTATGTAGGTAAATGTTAAATTTTACTTTAACTTACCTTGAATTTGTGTGCTGGTTAATTTTGTTTATAATCCATAGCACTTGTTACAACAAAAACATACACCTATTCCTTCCTATTTCTTACCAATTTTTGTAAATTTTATAAACAAACTTGAAAAGTTTAACAAACGTGAGTTTTTATGAGCAACTCAAATTATAGATTTGATGCAGCAATACTTAATACCTAAACAAATTAGGACACATTAATTAAAAATATTTTATTTGTTTATTAGAAATTTAAATAAACGATAATCATGGCTGTGTCTCATTTTTTTTTTTTAGCTAAACTACATTACCTACACATTTTAAGGTGTAGTGATCGACAGGGATGTTAATCAGGCACAGTAATTCAAATTTGAAATTTATTTCTGCTTTTGTTTAAAACATTTGGAGAGTTTTAGTCCTGTGTTTCTAACGCCCATAGTAGGCGTTATTCTTTTTTAAGCCTAGTATGCAGCTGAAGCGAAACGAAAAATTTTGAAGTTTCCAAAGTCAAGAGAGAACATGTTAACGAAAAAATACCATCAGGTATTATAGCAAAGTAAAAAAATAATAATAATACAAATCAAAAAATTAAATGCTGATGCGAAACGAAAAACTTTCAAGTCTCCAAAGTCGACAACGAAAATGCTAACGAAAAAATATCATCGTGTATTCTGTCAAAGTCAAAATAAAAATATTCAAAATTAATTTAAAATCAAGAAAAATCAACAGAAAATAATTTTTAAAGCAAGAAATAAATGAATTAAAAGTGAAAAACCCGTCAACACTACTCTATTAGTTAAGAAAACTAATAGTGTATCACTTTAGAATTTCATAAATCCAAAGATTTAATTTTTTGTTCATATTCATTATAATTCATATCACTCAAAACAAATTATATGATTCCTCAATTAATTTTGTACGATTTTCATTTATCTTTAGGGGTGTTCATGCAACGATGTAAACTTTTCTGCTAAACCTGTAAATGTAAATAAGCTAACTATCAAACCCATACAAAATTTTGGCATATTTACCACTTTACCACATCTACAAGGTTTACCCAGAGTTCACACCGTTTCATGAATAGGGTAACTTCGGGCATTATGGCGCACCAGGCATTATGGCGCACCTCTCAACTACCATACTTCCAATACTCGCATTTAAATAAAACCAATGCAGAAACTTTGGTCTTCGTTGAACACTAGCCTTGTGAAAATCGCAGGTCAGTGCTATTATTTTTGTGTCAAACAAAAAAGAAAACAAAAAAAAATATACCGGTTCTGGGTTCCAATATAATATCGCTTTGTTTTTGTTTGTGTGTATCTCGGTAACTATACAGTGCACGTGTTTATTTATTTATTTAGCTACAAAATATATTCTTAGCCTATTTACAGTTTTTCATTCAATTACATTTTTTAACAATATTTTTAGATTGTTTGAATTATTATTAAAATTTATATAATCGCTATAATTATTAAAATCGACACATGCTGCAAAGAGGGGTTCATGCTGACCATATACAGTTCTGTTAAATCTTAAATTTAAAAGCTCATAATTTCGAAAAGATCTACTTGGGACATTTATGTTGATTTTACACAATAATTCACTTGAGTTAACTTTATTTGTCAATAAATTAAACACAAAAAGGACATTTATAATGGTTCTTCTTTTACTTAAAGTATCAAGATCTATTAATTTTAAACGATGTGTATAAGGAGGTAGGTTAACATCTCTGTTCCAAGGTAGATTTCGAAGCGCAAACAGTAAAAACTTTTTCTGAATAGATTCGATCCGATTTATATTTGAAGTGTAACGTGGACACCATACACTGCTGCAATATTCAAGTCCAGATCTCACGAGAGCACAGTATAAAGTTTTAAGTATTTGTGGGTCGTTAAAATCTGTTGCCCACCGTCGTATGCAACCAAGTTTACGATTAGCATTGTTTATTAAATAGTCACAATGGTTTTTGAAAGTTAATTTAGCATCCAAAATAACGCCAAGATCACAAAAATAACTGACACGTTCCAATGATTTATCAGCAATGGTATAATTCATTATCAAAGGAGAAAGCTTACGAGTAAAGGTCATAACTTTACATTTTGATAAATTTAAAGACATATCATTTATATTGCACCAATTAAAAAGTTTATTTAAGTCACTTTGGAGAAAATGTGCATCTTCATGGTTCTTGAAAGAATGGAATAATTTTGTATCATCGGCAAACATAAGAATTTTTGAACGAGTTATTACATTACACATGTCGTTTATAAATAACACAAATAATGGAGGACCAATGTGACTTCCTTGAGGGACACCAGAATAGACATTTATAATTTTAGACATTTTATTCTTAAACAGTACATATTGAGTTCTTTCTGAAAGATAGGATTTCAGCCACACGAGGAACCAGTTGGGAAAGCCTATACGGGCTAATTTCTTCAGTAATATCGAATGGTTAACACGATCAAACGCTTTGGAGAAATCTAAGTATATAACATCAGTTTGAAAACCATCCTGATTTTTTATCACAGTTTCCGAGCAGAAATGCATTAAGTTAGTGGTTGTAGATTTTCCTTCTGTGAAGCCATGCTGATAAGGAGAAATTAATTGATTCCAATTACTTTTTAAGAGGTCACACATGATGTTTTCAAACATTTTTGGGATACAAGACAGTTTAGCAATACCTCTGTAATTTTCAATATTGGATTTATTTCCTTTTTTGTGCAAGGGTAAAATAAATGAAGATTTCCACATTTCCGGAAAAACTGATTTTTGTATAGATAAATTAAATAAATAACACAATGGGCGTACAAGAACAGACATAAATTTTTTCACTATACAGGAAGGAATTTCGTCAGGACCGTAGAACATTGAGTTTTTCATTTTTAAAATATAATCTTTTATCACAGTTTCACTTATTATAGGGACGGAAAAATTCAGTTGAGGGTAATATTGCACATTGTTATTTAAGTTATCACAGTTCTTATTATCACAGGAATCAGGTAATTTGTAAACGTGTTGAAAGAAGTCAGCAAACATATCACAGATTGTATCAGTCTCACTAGAAGTGTTATCACAGAAGTTCATTGTAGCTGGAAATTTGGATTCTTTCCTCTTAGTTTTTACAAAATTCCAAAATGACTTGGGATTTTCCGAAATCTGATGTTGAATTCTACGCACATAATTCATGTATGCAGATTTTATTTTAAATTGGAGATCCCTGCGGGCAGCACTATATTTAACATAATCGGTGACAGATGAGGATAATTGATATTTTCTAAAAAGTTTAGTTTTTTTATTTCGGAGAGTACGAACATCCTTGGATAGCCATGGTGATCTTTCAAAGTCCACCGACACTTTCATCAACGGAGTACAGGCAGACAAACATTTTTTTAAGTGTACATAAAAGGCATCACAACAAGCATTTACATCATGGTTCACAAAAATATTTTCCCAATCATATGATTGAAAAAGATTTAAAAACAGAGGCTCGTTTACTTTTTTGAAGTCAAGCTTATAGGATCTTGCAGTTTTTTGAGGTTTTATAATGTTGTCAACAAAATATTTAATATTAATTGGAGAGTGATGTTCCGATTCAGCAAACAGGAAGTTATCGGATTTTTCCAAAGAAGTTATTTCAGGTGAATCAGTAAACACTAGATCCAAAGATCTCTCATTATTATTTGTTATATAATTAATTTGAACAATACCGTTGACACAACATTCATCGACAAAGGAATAACAATCTTCATTCAGAGTTTCAGGTAAAACAGGAATAAGAAAAGAGCCGGCTTCGGGGTCAGGAACTTTTGGCATATTAAAATCACCTAAAATAAACAATACTGCGTCGGAAGATTGTTTGATAGCATGTGAAATCGATGTGAATCGTATCAAAAAAAAAAAAAAAAAAAAAAAAAAAAAAAAAAAAAAAAAAAAAAAAAATTGTTGTGAAGAGTGGAATGCAGAGTACAGTTTTGGTTAGGTTATATAACTTGTAATATTTTAAATGAAGTAAGAATTGTGTTTGGTTTTTGGTGTTTTGTGAATATATGTAGTGTATATTTTGCAATATGGCGCAGATGCAATAGGGGCATTATGGCGCTACATTATAGTTGACTGCGCCATAATGCCCTTATGTAAAACTAATTTCAAAAGTAACTTACATAATGTCTCTGCATTTTTTTAAATTTCAAATTAACCTCAATTTAACATTAATTTTATGAAAGTTATTTACAATTATATTTCAGAAATGACGAATATACGTAAAAAAAAGTAAAGGGCTCCGAAGTAAACGGGGTTCGCCATATTGCCCGTACATAGCCCTACTAACAATTTTGCTTCTATAATGCTTTACAGAAGCAACAATTGCATCTGTAAAGCTTTATAGAACCAAAATTGTTTGTCGGGAGGGCAATATGGTTTTTTTTGGACTATTTTTAATTTAATTTATTTTGTGTTAAAAAGCTTGAATTTTTATTCTTAAATAATTTATTTATGTTACGTTTTTATGAAATTTAATTTAAAAAAATGATTGAAATAAAAATTGTTGTCCGTAGTAAAGTTATTTGAGTTTGTGCTTAGGTATGCCATAATGCCCTAATTTACCCTACCCTTTTTATTTTTCCTTTTCAAAACACTTGAACAAATAACTTAAAACTGTGAAAATGAAATAAATACATCACATACATCAAAATAAATTTTATACATACAATTCCTTCCAGTCAAATCTATGAAACATTTATGTGATGTATGAAAACAATTTTGATGTATGTTGTATGTAATGTATGTAATGTATGATCTATGAAATAGGGCCCTGGTTGTATAAAATTAAACCGGATACACATAATATCAACTTGATGGTTTTGGCTATCGATAAGATTTGTTCCCACCACAGTCGACAATACAAACAGCACTATTACAGCAGTTCAATTCGGAAAGAGTAGACTCCCCGACAAACAATTTTTGGTTCTATAAAGCTTTACAGATGCAATTGTTGCTTCTGTAAAGCATTATAGAAGCAAAATTGTTAGTAGGGTCTGGGGAAGTGAATCATTACTTCTTCGGTATCAAGCCTAAATATGACAAAAATTATTGCAAAATGAATTTGAAAATTTTCACTTTTGCACTCGTTGAAAAAAATATCCTTTTTATTTCCCAGTGAAAGTTCTTGATTCTTAAAAAAAAAATGAAATTGTAAGAAGCTTGTGAACCTCAAGGTGTCGACAGATAGACAAAAAGAACTGTGAACCTTATTCATTTATTTAAAGAACATAAAAATTGCTCTCGACAACTTTTATAGACATCGTAATTAAAAAAACCTCTTACCCTATTTCAGAACACTATTTGCCTATATAAAAAAAAACACTCAGAAATTAAATACCTAGTTGCTCGTCATAATTTGTCATACTTAAACTCATCTTACTGTCAAAGATCAGAAATGCACCCCTTAATCAATCTTGATAAGCTCGATATGATACAAGATAAATATCCCCAAAGAAGAGCTCATTTATTATTCCAGCATAAGCAAGAAAGCTATTTCTTCTAACAGTTTAGTTGCTCAAATTAAAGTCAGGTTGCGAAAGTTTCCTCAAGCATCGCACCCTTGTTCAAATTAATTGACAACCTTTTTCACTTCAGAATAGGTAATTGCTTCGATTCCTTCCTTTTTTTAGAGGGGTTGTGTCGACAGCGTCGTCTTGGCTGTATCAACAAACTGCGTCCGTTTAACATCATCTTCTTAGAATTTCTCGTCCATAATGCACCACACGCATCCGGAGGGCAACCACTCAATATACTCATCGTTCTAAGTTATTATAGCCGCACAAATTCGCCTTATTAACAAATCCACCGCCTGTTTTGGTTGTTCTCTGTCATCAGCCTTTGGCATTCGTCGTTTTACGTAATAGTCGAGGTGGAAGAGCTCTAAATTGCTCCTCTCCCCTTCTAAACGACAATGGAATGAAATTATAGAAGGTAACAAAAAATCGTAAAACGATTTATTTAAACATGAACTACTTTACCATTCATACTTTTTCCTTTCCTTTTAGGTCCCAAGTTTAAAGTCTTTCGTGAGATTTGATCCCCCTTTGCTTATACCACTCGCTGTGCTTCTTCGTCATTTATTCGTTTTATTTTTGTATTTTAATTCTGTGCGGGAAAGAGGGGAAGGACATTAGGGAGAGTAGGTTATAGCTTAGAGACTTAGAGTAAATGCAATGTTTTTTCCCGCGGTTCCCTCTTTGATTTATTGCCTTGAGGAATTTCAAGAGTTTAGATTTGAAGAAAAACCAAACGGAAGAATCCCGCGAACACATAAACACACATATCCACCATCATCACCAACCCCTGAAATCCTCATTCCAAAAGTCCCAACCTACACCAAAACTGGAAGGCGCTGTTCCTATAGCGGCAGTTGTAGCGATG
Source organism: Episyrphus balteatus (assembly GCF_945859705.1). Classification (NCBI taxonomy): domain Eukaryota; kingdom Metazoa; phylum Arthropoda; class Insecta; order Diptera; family Syrphidae; genus Episyrphus; species Episyrphus balteatus. The sequence goes on along the minus strand of NC_079137.1, from coordinate 31,047,363 downwards.
GAGGTGGAAACAGCGCCGCGCAGCGTTTTAAAAATGTTCACTTTGTGAATTTGGCGCCTTGCATGCATCCGAAGTGTATCACGGAATGAAATTTGGGACGAAATGTATTTTTTTGTTCTATACTTTAAAACTATATATTTCTTATTCTTGTTTATAAAATATACAATTTTTTTTATTTTATTACATCGCGGGTTGAAATACTAAAACTTAACTTTTTTGTCCTAACACCAGTGGGCTGGTGCCAAGTGAGTTTACTTTTTTGCTAATTTTGATTTCCTGACTGCATGCGCTCTTACTGCTGTTCTTTTTGGTTCATTGAGTTGTTCGTTTCATGAACAAGGAGTAGATTTGGAGTACCACCCTTCGGCCTTCTTTGGTTTAGTTTTGTTTTATTTTTTATTCTAAATTAATTCTCTAAAGTGGATGAAAAGAAACATTCTTTCGTGACTGTAAACGGAGTTAAAGAGTGAAGTGGACATATGACACGCGTTAAGGAACTATTTTTCTGTCTAGAAATTTGAATAGAATTAGCCAAACAATTATGAAAAATTTCATATTGAGCTTTAACACCGCTTGCAATGTACGATGTGGGGGAGTACAATGCGTGTTTAAGTTATCAGAAGTTGAGAGCAAACCATGTCGTGATTTGATAGCAGAATTCGTTAAAAATTCTTAAGTTATCGTGAGAACAGTACCTAAATAATTGTCTTTTTGTCAATAAGGCTAAGAAAGCCAAAACCTATAAAAGGATAAAGGCGAGTAAAAAATTTACATTACTTGAAAACGTTTGCAGAATTACATGAAATTTGACGTGATTTTGGTATGTTTTATGTAAATGAGCAATAAATATAAAATACATTGAAAAACGCCAACATTTATTGTCCCTGTGATTATTAAAAAAGTATATGGTATCCCTTCATTCATATGAATTCCTCCATTATTTCTCTTATCGGGTTAACGGAAGAGCTTAGTATGCAGATAGAGCTAAGTTTTAACTCCCCTAAAAAATTCTTGCCAAAATTTAGCCGATTTAAAAAATATTCAAGAATTTCAGCCTTTAATGCGCAGCTCCAATTAAAAAATTACAACATCAAAAAGAAAATCTAGTTGAAGAGAGAGAAACAGTTTCTTTTTTTACAATATTTTGGAAAAATATTGAATGTTTTGTAGTGTTTCATTGTTTCTGAAAAAAGTTTTGTAACAAAATGTGCGCTGGCCTCGAAAACGCTACATTTGGAAAGTGGAGGGTAATGTGGTACACATACGTCTGCTAATGTGGTATACTCTTATTACCCAATATAATATTGTATATTTTATGAGTATCTTCATTTTTGTATAGATTTTTGTTTGTTTTTAATGTTTTACTACAAATATACGTTTTTGTAAATATTGCTTTTTTAAAGCTTGGGAATGCATTTTGTAATGCCCTCAAAAAAGTCCACGAAACCGTTAATAAGGATTAAAAGTATGAAATATTTTCGTGTATTTCAGTATAGGTATGCATTTTTCGTTACACAAAAGTTTGTGACCTATTGCTTCAAAAAACGTCCTTCCATTACCATTCGTTTCTTTAAAAAAACATGTGTACCACATTACCCGCCTTTACCACATTACCAGAACTTACTCTATATATCTCATTCGTATCGGAGCTGGGTTTTGTTTCCATATATTTTTGGACATTCTCTTTAGCGTGATCTGTGTACACTGGCTTTAGCTCAGAAAAAAATAACTTATTAGCCTCTAAAATTACCAGTGCTTTGAGAAAAATTGCATTTGATGAGGATCCCTCCAACCGCAGTTCTTAGGGTTATGATGAACACAATACCTACCTACTAATGGATTTAGTGGTAGAACTATATTTACAATTAAAACTACGAAGTCTAGCACGCATCTGAAGTGAAACGAAAATATTTCTAACGTTCAGAATTAAAAAACAACCTTTTTGGAGCAAGAAAAATAAAAAATGTGCAACGAAAAGCATAACAAAATTTTCGTTTACGATTTCATTGTGCTGGTTTTGTAGGAAAATTTGTGTTTCTCTTCGGCAGCAAAACAGTTATTTCAAAGAAAAGTAAAAAAAAAAACTCTCTACTCTATTGCACATAAATCATTTCTCAGTTTCTTTGTTTGGGTTCCAAAAAAAACACTATTTAATCGTATTAATTAAAGTATATTATTTTTCATTTTGGGGTCAAACAAAATGAGTTGAAAACTTTCAATTAGTTATGCCTTTATGGTGGCGGTATGTCACCTTTCTTGATTCTTTTTTAACTTAAAATTAAGAAAAATTAGAAGTAATGAACCTTTTCAGCCCTGAATTAAGGCATAACTACAATAACGGCCACTTTTTGCAAAAAGTCCAAAAGTGAAAATTTTCAAAATCATTTTGTGACAGATTCTGTGCATGAAAAAAATAATGATGTAGAAAGCTTATTTTTTCGTTTAGAAAACAATTTTTTAAGTTTTTTTTACCAAAACAAATAGCGCTAGAAAGAAATAAAAAAATTTTACTTTTGTAGATTTCCTATTTGTTCAACTTCTTAGGTCATTGTAGTCATGGCTTTAAGTCTAGTACGCTGCTTAAGCGAAACGAAAAATGTTGAAGTCACAAAGTCAACAGCGCTCATGTTAACAAAAAAATACCATGGGGTGTATTATGTAGCAAAGTAAAAATTATGAAAATACAAATAAAAATATTCAAGAACAAACATCAAAAAATAAGTTTAAAAGCAAAAACAAAACACATTTAATTTCGTTCAAGATTTCGTTAACGAAATTTTGTATGGAAAATTTCGTTTCGCATCAGCAGCGTACTAGGCTTTAAGCTGTACCATTGAATAATTATATATAGAAGTGACACCGGAAAAAACGTCCGCTATGTTTGAGGGGTGGAGCCACAATCGTTTGAGGGGTGGCGCCACAATCGTTTTAGGATTGTGTATTCGATGGCCGAAAAATCCCTGAAAAGGACTTTTGGTTACTAAGTAACCACATTTACAATATTATTTATATTTGGTGTATTTGTATTAGTTTTGTTTTGTGCTAGTAGTGTGTTTGTTTATTTTTGTTTCTGTAATATTGAAATTGAATTTATTTTAAATTTTTGTATTATTTTGAATTGAATATTTATTTTTGAATGTTTGATTCTTATGTATGTTTGGAAGGATTTTGTTTTTTGTTTTTATTAACGAAAAGAAGAAGATTTTCTTCAGTTATAGAAGTGTTTATTTAATTTTGATTAGGGTGCTTTTTGTAATAATATCTAGGCCAAAGTTGTAGTTCACATTGTTTGAATGTTTTCCACATGCACTGTGGCATATACTTACTATTTTCTTAAACCGCATAATGCAAGAGTAGGTAGGGATCAAGTTCATACAATATGGCCATATTTCACATTATTTTAAAGTATTTTAATACAATACGAAACAACCTCGTTTATTTGCTTAAACTGATTTATGTTTGCGAACAAGGACTCTGGATATACGGCTTTGTTCAAATTTGCAACTGCAAATAAAAATTAAAAGTTTTTATAAAATATTAAATTTTGAAAAAAAAATCTTTTCGTACCATTTTTGTATACTTTTCTTTATTTTTAATTAAAACATTTTTGTTATCTAAAATTTAAACGATATTTATAAATAAAATGTTAAAATAAACTCAAAAGGTAAAAGGGCATATTTTGATCGCAAATGCAAGAAAATGTGGTTTTGGGATAGTTCCAATGATTTTTCTATTTCACCATTTGAAATAAAATACATATTTGGTTCTAAGATTCTAAAACTAGAAGAATGTAGCTTTTACATGCTTTTTATTTTGTCATGATATAGTCAAGCTATGCATTCGTACAAAAAAAAAGTTGAGATAACAATCAGACATGGGATTACTATAGCCCTGTTCCACTGGAGGTGGTAGTCTGCTAATAGTAGATTTTTTGTTTAATCTAGTACTATCATCTACCTACTCATGCTCTTCTTCCCGAGTGGATACGATTTGTATTGAATTCGTTGAAAGTGCGTTCCATTGAAAATCGCTAGTTAACTATTAGTAGTACTTTGCCACCTCCCAAAGGAACAGCTAAATGGATCTACCGAGTAACATCAAACTTGGTATGTAGCATTTTTTTGCAGAATCTCCATAGGGGTTTTTAGAACTAATTTTTTTTTATCAAAAATAACGATACCTGTCATAAACCAATTTAGGAAATGTTTAATTTTCTCGAAAACGGTACCAGTGATTTTGTTTAAAAAAATTATATAATAGTTTTTGGGCAATCATGGACATTTCTTAAAATTATTATTAACCTACCGTAGAACCGTGCCAAACTACCAATTTAATTTCAACGAATTTTTTATACAAAAGCATTTATATAGTTTAGATATAAAACAGAAAGAAAATTTGGGAAAATAATAGTTTTTGGATTAGTAATTTCTACATACCAATTTTATTTTTGAGTTTTTTTTTTTTTAATTTATAAGGTTTCAACGGTTTTGAAATTTTTTTTTTCTAAAAATCTATCTTAGTAGAAAAAATCAAATCGAATTGGTACTTGTTTTGGAGCTATCACGAATTTTCCTTTGTTCCTTAAACTTTTTGGGCTAGTGTATAAAAACAACTCAGGTTAAAAGCTAATGCTCGGTTAAATTTTATGGTTATGAAACTCAAGTATTAAATTTAGCCGAGCTTTAGCCTTTAATCTGAGTATTAAATTGTTTATATTGGTTGAGAGAAATATGTATAATTCAGTTAAATATTTAAGTGAACCTTTAATTTGATTACACTGGTCTGCAAAATTTAACTATTTTTTTCTACTTCAAATAACTTTTTGATATTATGAAAGATTAGATTTTCTTAAATCTAAATCTGGTTTCAGAAAAATTCTATCAGGTACCATTTTTGTAAAAATGATTTTTGAAAAATGTGGGTAGTTTCTAAAAAATCATCCTTTTAGATTCATTTGAACTTGTATAAAATTAAAACTACTTGTCGCATTGAGCTCAAATTTGAAGTACTTATTCCTCATAATATGGCAGGACAAAAATTAAAAAATTACGATTTTTCAAAAAAGTAGTCACAAAAAAGTTTCTTTATAAGGGTGAAAATATTTTTTTTTTCGGAAATGTGAATACAATATTCGAATTCCTCGGAATATTCTACATTAATTTCATGCTTGATTCTCTATAAAATATTGTGACCGAAAAAAGTTCTAGCGACATGAAAAAGCATAAACCAAATTCGCACCCGTGTGCCTATCACGTCAAAAAAAAGAGGTGTGCCTACAGAGGGATATGTAAAGAAAACCATAATAAAATACATTAAACAACATTTTTACGTGTTTTGTAATTTTATATACTATTTTTCTAATTATAAATATCTTATTCACTAAACCGCCTTGTAATGCTTTTTTTTCTCCTAGAAACAAAAGTATACTTGTCTTATAGTATTTGATGTGATGAGTTAGAATCCGAAGTCAAAAAAAATTCTATCACGTCAGGATTCTGAGATATTCGCATTAAAGTATTTTGAAAATCTCAAAAAAAACTACTATATCTTAAAAATCAGTTGTATAGATCTCGCCAAACTAACTAATTTAAGGTGTGCGTCTAATCATGTGAACCGAAAAAAGCTGCCCTTTTTCTTACATCAAGGACAAGAAGGACTAAAAAGTACCGTTAACTTCCACTCACCCACTAATTCTTTTTGTTTTTCTATTAAGAACTAAATAACCATTCTAATAAATAAAATTTTTTTGGTTATTCTTGCACACACACAAAAAAAAATGAAATTTATGTAAACGAAAATTGGTGCGTCTAACCAAGTGAACCGCACTGTACATATAAGCGTGGTCGAATGTTCGGTATTCAACCGAATCATTATTTGCAGCATCTCTAGTTGGTGCCGTTAAAAAATTTCAAATTTCCCTCCTTGGAATCAAAAATAAACAAAAAGTTTGAGCCAAAACGACTTATTGGTTTGAGCTCTTACCTCATTTAAATTATTACATTGAGTTTTTCTTAACGTTTTTCTTTTTTTCTTTAAGGGCCATTAGCTGAAACGAACCTTAAATAATTCATGTTGAACATAAATTTTAAGGCTCTATTTTGACTTCGGCGTAAACTGTCACATAAGGATTTGTGTTGTAATTAAATGCTTAAGTTTCGATTCAGCAAAAAAAGACTCTAATTGTTACGCATTTCATAATATTCCAAAACAAAATATAATATAAAAAAAATAGCAATCTCTGTGGGGATACGAACTCAGAAAGCAAAATTAAACAGCAATCACCTTGTCACCTACGCTAATAGGACTATTGAAACAAGGGTAACTTTCATGCCCTATAAGCTATAACGTGCCTAGGATATACAACAATAATATTTAATTTTGTTCAAATTCTCGTCGTTAATACAAAATTTCTTGTTTTTAGTTTCGAGTTACTATGGATACATTTATAATGTCAACTAACTTTTCAATATTTTTGTTTGATATTTGTGTAATTTTGAATGTATGAGTAAAATTTCCTTATTTTATTTTTTCATTTATAGGATGTCGATGTGTCGATACGATTTATTTTTGTTTGATATTTGTTTTATGTTTTATGTGTGAGTAAAATTTCCTTATTTTTTTTTCTACTATAGGATGTCGACGTGTTGATACAATTTATTTTTATTTGATATTTGTTTTGTTACGTTTGTATTTGTGAAATTTCCTTTTTTAAAAACAAATTTTTGGAAAAATAATTTTCTAAGACAAGCCCCATTCTCTCTGGGGATTTTTTAGTACATCTGATTGCCGAAAAAAATAAAATTCTGTAGCGCTAGAAACTATCGGTGTCACTTCTATATATAATTATTCAATGGCTGTACTGAATAATTCAAACTCTTTTAAAAATAACGTCCACTTTATTTAGCACATTAAAAGTGTCATCTAGCGACGGATAGAAATAACCGCTTCATTTTCCAAACACCTCCTAACCAAACTCACCACAGGTGGTGAGTTCGAACAATTTACCACACTCCGCTGACATTTCAGTTGACATGTGTATTTTGTTCATGCAATTTTTAATTTTGTTTACTTTTTGCTCATGAAAATGTCGACAAATTGTATAGTTTGTCAGGAAATTACCAAAAAATACAAGTGTCCAAAATGCCTACAACCATAGTATGTTTCCAAAAATGTTCTTAGATATTTCATTAACTTGTTTTATATTTTTTTTTCCAGTTGCTCCCTGAATTGCTTCAAAGAACACCAGAAAACAGAATGCAAACCTTTGACCAAAGTTGATGAAAAATCAAATCTTGATGACAATCCAACGATATTTCCGCCTTTTAAAACAGAAGACACAGTTCATCCAGCTAAATTAGAACAATTAAGTAAGTTTCTTGAATTCTCAATGATATTTATTAACTGACACCTTTTATAGGAACCTGTGAACCACTGAAACAACTCCTCTATAATCCTCACCTGCGGACTTTTCTACAAGAAATCGACGTTGCTCCAAATGCTTGGAATGCAATGCGTGTGGCAATGCAAGAGCCACTTTTTGTCGAATTCGCTGATGAATGCATGAAAGTCATTGAACCACCAACGGAGGATGATTTCTGAACAAAGAAACGTCTTTTTGATGTAGACTTACAATGTAGACTTAAATTCATTTTTATTTTACTTTAATTTAAAAAAAAAAAAAAAAAACTAAATAACAAACTTGAAAATTTATAAATAGAAACGATATTTGGTAAAAGAAAAATAATTTATAATTTTTTACATTATTCAAGAACACACAAAAATTGAAAAAGATAATTTTCTTAAAATCTAAAGTTTATGTATCGTGCATAGAGATTGCAATACCGGGATTCGGGATCCCGGCCCATTTTTTGATCCGGAAAATCACGGGATTTTAAGGATTGGTGGCTAAACTACTAAATTACTAAAAAGTAATTTTCGAAAACTCAAGCCCAGAAGTAAGAAATTTATTTTCAAGTCCCAACAAAATAACATTAATAAAGCAAACTACATCAATTTTAAAACGCGTGGGTGCTGTCAACGATGACTATATTCATGAAACTGAACCTGTTGCTGTTCCATCTAGCTGCGAAGAATTAGAAAATGAAGTAAAAAATAGTCTCAAAAACATAGAACCCCACCAAAATATAGAAGCGGCTGATGAAACTTTCAAAAGAGGGATGCTGCTTTTTGAAGACGGGATAAGAGGAAAATACTTAGAGCAGGCACATAAATATGTCCATCCCTCCAACGAGTATTAAACCCGAGCGTGCATTTTCTGCAGCTGCAAGTTTTGGAACCAAATTTAGAAGCAGACTTGCAGCCAAAACATTGGATCCTTTGCTTTTTATTCGATTTTATTATAAAAATAATTCCAATTTAATTTAATATTTATTTATTTTTTAATTACTTCGTAACTAAACCTATAGACTGAATTAATTATGAATTAATTTTTAGAATATACAGGGTGTCCGGTAGAAAATGGATAAGCCTAAAATGGCTGATAGGTGCACTTTTGACTGTTCTGAAACCGAATAGAAAAAGTTTCTATCGCAACCAGTTTCGAAAATATTAGCTTTTTTTCATTCAGTGTACTTTAAATTTCATCATCTTACGTTTTCTTTAACCACAACCACGAATGAATGAATTTTATAAATTTCTTATTTTTATAATTTTCTACAATAATTGGCTCACTACATAAGAAGTTAAAAGTTTTTACAACTGTTGCATCTTTTCTTTAAAAAAATTTTGAAATTAGTTTTTCGATGCAAAATGTAAAAAAAAATATTTTATGAAAATTTTCAAACACCTGTAGTATAAAAAAAATCCATAGGAACGTAGGTGGCCAACTTTTTTAAAAATATGCGCGTCCAAAGGGGATTGCAGAATGGTAAAAGTTTTTATCAAATCTAGAGTTACTAGGAAGTTATTGGTACCAAAGTGCAAAAAAAGCCTATTAATTTAATAAATTATTTTAACTGTAAAATCTTAAGTTTTTCACATTGCTGCCTCAAATGCATGGATTCCATTAGTTTTTTTAATCAGTCATATTTTACAATAATTCTTCTTACACATAACTACTAAAAATAAGTGTTATAACCGTTGAACAATGGCTATAAAAAAATAATGTAACTTTTTTTTTAATTCAAAGTAGAAAAAAAATATTTGTTTGCTAATTCGCTTATAACCAGTTTAAAAGATAAAATAAGAAGTGGCTCACCATATTCAGCCCTATCGGCAATACAATTTCCCTGGAAAAATTTCTCTATTCCGAAAAATCGGTATCGGCAATACTTTTTGAATGGAAAAATTTCCTAGGAAAAAATTCCCACACAAAAATACCTATCCGGAATGAAGTTTCTCCCCCGAAGTATTTCTATCATATTTTTTATGGGGAACAGATATTTTGAAGCCAAAATGTACGTGTTTTTCTTTCAAAATATTCTGTTAAAAATATTAAATTATTAACTTCCTTAATCCAACAAAAAGCAAATGATATTGCAACTGGATAACGCAAAATAGTAGACAAAAATAAAATATAAGAAAACCTTAAAAGAAAAGCATAGAACTAAAGGAGACCATTCCGAGAGCATTAGTTTGCTGCTTTGGTCGAAGAAATGATCAAATTATGTGGAATGCCTCAATTTATTTCAGTTATTTGTTTATCATGTCAAAAAAAAAAAACAAAGCTTAAAAAACTTTATTGATTGATTCTTTAATTAAAATTAAAAACACAAAACTAATGGGCAAAAAATAAAAAAAATTATTGAATAAAAATCCACAAATCAACACCAAAGAAAAAAATTATATATATATTGGCTATTCAACATTTTAATTGTTTTTGTGCACTAAATACAATCAAATTAGAGTTGTCAAAATTTTCGAAGACATGTGTTCCAAGGTTTTTTTGTTTTGTTAAGTTGGCTGTACTTCTTTCCCGAAAACGAAATTCCGATGGAGATTGCCGATAAGGAGAAAAATTCCCGGGAGAGAAAACCTACTCCCGGGGAAATTTCTCATGTGAGATTGCCGATAGGGCTGATTAACTGTAAATTAAATTGCATCTAACAAATATTGGATGTTTTTCGTAGCCCAATAACATTGGGAATTGAACAAAAATTCGAAAACATTGCAACATTTTCGATGAGGTTGCATTGGGCCAACGGGACCGAAAATCTCAATTTTTCTTTAAAACGAGATCATTAAGAAGTCAAAACTCAAAACAAGCTGTCCCGATGCACAATTGTATGCCCATGCTTAAACTGAGCAAACAAATATTTTTTTTTCTACTTTGCATTAAAAAAAAGTTAAATTATTTATTTTATAGCCATTGTTCAACGGTTATAACGCTTTTTTAATAGTTATGTGTAAGAAGAATTATTGTAAAATATGACTGATTAAAAAAACTGATGGAATCCATGCATTTTAGGCAGCAATGTGAAAAACTTAAGATTTTACAGTTAAAATAATTTATTAAATTAATAGGCTTTTTTTGCACTTTGGTACCAATAACTTCCTAGTAACTCTAGATTTGATAAAAACTTTAACCATTCTGCAATCCCCTTTGGACGCGCATATTTTTAAAAAAGTTGGCCACCTACGTTCCTATGGATTTTTTTTATACTACAGGTGTTTGAAAATTTTCATAAAATATTTTTTTTTACATTTTGCATCGAAAAACTAATTTCAAAATTTGTTTAAAGAAAAGATGCAACAGTTGTAAAAACTTTTAACTTCTTATGTAGTGACCCAATTATTTTAGAAAATTATAAAAATAAGAAATTTATAAAATTCATTCATTCGTGGTTGTGGTTAAAGAAAACGTAAGATGATGAAATTTAAAGTACACTGAACGAAAAAAAGCTAATATTTTCGAAACTGGTTGCGATAGAAACTTTTTCTATTCGGTTTCAGAACAGTCAAAAGTGCACCTATAAGCCATTTTAGGCTTATCCATTTTCTACGGGACACCCTGTATAGTTTATTCCGTTAGGAATTTTTTTTAGTTTTTGTTTAAAGCAATATTGTTTTTGTTTTACTTGTTTTGTTTGTTTTTATGAAGAATATTATTTTTTTTGTTCTCTGTCCGTTGTTAATAATAAAAATTAATGCATAAAACTTGTTTTTTTTTTTTGCCTCCAAAGTTGAGTCTGAAAATAATTTTCAAATCCTGGGACTATCTCGGGATTGAATTTTTTAAATCTCCAATCCCGGGATCGGAAAATCATCCCGGTATTGCAATCTTTAATCGTAGATAGTAATTATTTAAAATTTAACAAGCAAATTTATAAGAAAAAACAAGATGTTTTCATTGGCAGACATCGTAATGGAAGATCTATTAGTAGAAGTTATTAATATACAGCCTTATTGCGATATGCAACTATCAATCGATGGAGTTAATAAAAATTAAATTTCGATATCTTTTTACTTAATTACGAAAATTTTTGAAACCAGAGAATGGTCCTAACCGTTATTTAATGAAATCTAATTACAAAATTTCATTAAAAGGTTGACCAGTTTTCCTATAAATAAGGTTTGAAAATCCCAAATTTGAGTATTTATCAACTATCGATTGATAGTTGTCTTGTAAATCACAATAAGGCTGATAGTATCTGTTAAACCAAATTTTTTTGTTTATTTCTGAAATAGAAATCATTTTTAGTGAACAAAATAAACAACTTTTACGTAGTTTTGTTTTTACTATGAAGTCGTTTTGTATATTCGTTTGTTTTTCATCGGTCACTTGGACACAAATACAGTCACAAAATGAGATCGCTACCTTTTTTTGATTTCCTATACAGCAAAAAAATATCGAATTTAGTAGCGAATTTTGTAGCGACTGCAAGTGGTTAAAAGGAATTCGACATTAGATGTCTTGGTCGTTAAAAATCAAAATCATTTCATGTTTTATTGTATTTTCAACAACTTTCTAAATGGCTAGCAAATACTCCAATAAGAGATAAGGAAATGGTAAAGATAGCATTTAAATCTTTTAATACACTCAAGACAAATCTCTTGACTAAATTTAAAGACGTTACAAAAAAGGAAGAGAAATCGGACGTGGTACGCCAGATAAACTGTTTTTTAGGTGGAAATAATAATTCTTGTTCAAATGCTTATATTGGAACATAGAAACAAAAACTTAAAAATAGAATCGCTGGACACAAATCAGATTTGAAAACCGGAAACTCACAAAAAAAGGCACTACCTATGCATTGCTCAAAGTGAAACTATAGATAATGTAATAATCTTGCAACAAGAACAACATGCTTTTAGAAATGCTTCACATAAAAAGGAACGAGAATGTTGCTAACCAAGGATCTGATTGCGATGGTCTTAGCAAAGAATTAAAACTTCCTTACATTATATTTTCATACCACTATATCTTGAGTTTGTTTTCATTTTAAAAGCGGAATTCAGAGTCGTCACTCAAGTAAAAATTGTACTCAACTGAACATTTTTGCTCTTGCGTTTGGCCCACTTCAGCAACTCAAACTCATTACTTTAAGAAAACCTAAGGGTTTTTTAACATTTAGCTTATGAATTTTAACCGAGGACATTTTGAAGTAAATGCTTAAGCGAACACTCAGAAAGTCAATCTCAGACTTGTGCTTGAGAAAAAATTTTACTTGAGTGACGACTCTGAATTTCGCTCTAAATTGTTTCGTTTTTTTTTTTTTTTTTTGTAAAAATTATAAATCGTTTGTTTCAACAAACATTGTTTGTATTTGTAAGTTTTTTTCAAATTTGATACATACAGATAGTTTATTAATTACTTAATATTTTTGTTTAAAGGCCTGATGAAGATGATAACAATAAATATAAGGAGAGTCACTGAAATTAAACAAGAAAAAATAAACAACACCCGGCTATGATTATACAAAACCTCTTTTTTTTTATTTATATCGCAATATTGTTACAATAGTAAAGTCTTGGCGAATGGAACTTATGAACTAAAGAAAAAATAAAATTATGTACATTAATCCTAGTTTCTCGTTTGGTGTGTAGTTGTTACTCGTCTTCCTCATGAAACCTTTTAGTTTTGTTGTCTTAAATGCTTTTTATGCTAATTACAAATCGGTGGAATCGTGTGTTTTACTACTCGCTGTACTATCTGTAATGTAGATAAACAGATCTTCTGGGAAAGTACATTGATCCACTTCCTGGCCGAGAGCAAAGTAACGCTTCCTCAGCAGATGAGCGGCAGACTTGGGCTGACGGTTGCGTGTGAAGACACCTTTTTTGTTTCCACCCACCCGTGTTACAGCTGGAAATAAATTTGTTAGTTGAATCAAATTTTTAGAGACTATTTGATTATTTACTTTGTGCTGTTTTGAAATCGGCAAAATTCCACACGAACTCCCCAATGAACCAAGACTTCTTACGCAGAATATCGAAGGCTCTAAAGTGTCGAGAAAATAACTCGGCTTGGTATTCTTCTGACCATACATAAGACGGCAGCTAAAAGAAGTAAAATTGGTTTAATTAGAATCTATAGCGGTTAGCTCTTGATAGAATCTTCCTTACGAAATGTAAGCCTTCGACTGTATCGGCTCCGTATTCTGACATGAGAACTGGTTTATTGTGTTTCTTGTTCCATGCCACAGCCTCATTGACCACTCGGCTGGTGATCATGTCCAATCGACCGGCATTTGAATACCAGCCGTTATAACGATTAAAACTTATTATATCTAAATGTTTGGCCTAAAAGAAGAATTATAAATAAAATTATATTCATATAATAGTGAAGAGAGAGTTTCCTAAACTAACAGCTTTGTCATCTGTATTAGGAACTGCAATGGCAGCAGTTACTGGGCGGGTGCGATCTAGGGATCTTGTGAAATTGGCAACAAATCTAAGCAAAAGAAAAGATTGTTGTGTAAAGTCTTAAGGGCAGAAATATTTAGAATGATTTCATCTTACTCGAAATAAGAATCTGCATGAAATTGACTAGTTCTGGGTTCATTGGCAATTGACCACATTACAACGCTAGCATGATTGCGATCACGATGAATCAATTGATCCATAGAAGATTTGTGCTTGTCCAAAAGAGCTTGGCTGTAGTTTCTGAAAAAAAAAAAAAACAGATTAAACAATAAGAAATAGTGAATATGAATCTATACAAAATTTGTTGTTATAATTACTTAAACAACGTTTTAAATGATTTACTTGTATGTTACAAGGGAATTTTAATAAAAACAATCGTCAGAGCATTAAAAAAAAAAATATTTTTTATGAACCTATACACATTTTCTAACATTAAAAAAAAATAGTTAGTTTTTCATTTTTACGAATATACTAATCAACACTTGAAAACGTCATTTAAAAAAAATCATGCGTTTTCAAAAAATTTATTTTTTATAATCAAAAACTTAATTTTGTTTTTAAATCAAATGTTTTTTGAAATTATAATATAACGAAGAAAAAAATAATTCAAAATTAATAAAATTATTTTAATATTTTATATTGGAGTTGAGGTCACTTGAACTTATAAATTGAATTATAATACAAAAATTTGTTTATGAGAAATTTGGAAAAAAACGAAAACAAAAAAACAAAAAAGTTTAATCAGAATTTTTTGTTTATTTGAAATATTCTAATAATATCCGTGTTTCTGTGATATTTTGAAGTTCAGGCACTAAAACTTTAACATAGCCCACATCAAAAACACATTGGGAATTGCTTTGCATTTTGCAGCCTAGTATTTATTTTATATAGTATAAATTTTAGCTCCCATATGTTGAAGTTTGTATCAGCGATGAATTTCAAACTTCTAAATTTAGCCAGGGGTCGAATCACGGTAAACAATTGCGATTTACGTTTTGACTATTGCTGTCTCTATTTAATTAGTAGAAAAAGATAGAGACATAATACGACCATACGCTAACGAACGTGTGCCGTAATTCGACCCTAGGCTTTTAAGCCTAGTACATGCTTGTGAAGCAAGTCGTGAAGCCATACAAATTTGTATTTTTCGTTCACCCGTGAACATCTTTGTGAACCTTCGTGTAGAAAAAATTGGAGAGTTTTGCTTCACGACCAGTGAAGTAGTTCAAGTGCAAAATGTACGGGAATCTCTTTCACAAAGGGGAAGCTATTAAAATTTTGAATTTTAGCATGAGTATATCTATGCTTCCTATATATTTTTTTCGAACAAATAAATTTGAAAATTGAAGAAAAAACAGAATGTGTGTATTTTGTTCATTGTGTGAGTGTTCATGAGATAATTAAATTTGAACTGTTTACCAGCGATGAATTTCAATTGTTCACAAGTTGCGATGTATTCACGTTCACTTCACCGGAGTATATAATATGCTTTAGCAAATGCGTGTAGAGATACAAATTGTAGAGATAAAATTGAGTTCAGCTCGAACAGTGTATTAAGCCTTACAGGAAGTCTTATTCTCGCCAACCTCACTGATACCTCACAAGTCCCAATTACCTCACAAGGTGAAGATAGCCCGATTTTGTGAGGATTTATTTGTTAAAACAGCAAAGTAAAAATTGTTAAATAGCCCAGTAATTTTAGTCATTTTTAATCCCAATCTGCGGAAAAATTCCTACTGGGCTGAATTTTGGTATACAGCTTAATGACGGCTTTGTTATGAAGATGTGAAAAATCGACATTGATATCGTGTCCGCGTTAAGAGTTATAGGGATCAAAAGGTCACGAAAAGTTTTTTGCAAATATCTCGCGACCTATTGATCGAAGGACATCAGAGGTTGTATAAAAATTGATGGTCGTGAAATTATCTACAACTATGTCCAGAACATTTTTCTGTAAGATGAACCGTTTCGCGAGTAGAGCGCAGAGAAGGTGACTAGATTGAACTCACATACGAAAAAATACATATTTTTGGTTTATTTTGCTCGATTTTTGAGGTTTTTATCGAAGTAGCTTAAATTTTTTTAGTTTTATTAACTTATCTTATTACGTAAATACGGGTTAACTAAAAAAAAATAAAAATGTACACATTGGGATAAAAAATATTATGCAAAAGGGGGAATCACGTTTTTTGGAAATGTTGTATGTTTCCCTTTTTTGTACAATAAGTGCCTTCATTATTAAGAAAACACTTTTTAAACATGGTTCAATTTTAGTTTTGAGTTTGTTATCAATTTTCCAAACATGAATTCCATGGAAAATGTCGTTTGGAGCTTCTCAAGAGAAAAGTTGCAGAATACCTTATAGCAGTACAAAATTAGCTTCTGAAAAAGCTTAATGGTATTTTAAGGCTTATACCAAGCTCAAAACCAACCATGTTTAAAAAGTGTGTTCTTAATAATGAAGGCACTTATTGTACAAAAAAGGGAAACACAAAATTTCAAAAAAACGTGGTTCCCCCTTTTGCATAATATTTTTTATCCCAATGTGTACATTTTTATTTTTTTTAGTTAATCCGTATTTACGTAATAAGATAAGTTAATGAAACTAAAAAAAATTTAAGCTACTTCGATAAAAACCTCAAAAATCGAGCAAAATAAACCAAAAATATGTATTTTTTCGTATGTGAGTGCAATCTAGTCACCTTCTCTGTGCTTTACTCGCGAAACGGTTCATCTTACAGAAAAATTAGCTGGACATACATATGTTTTAGATAATTTCACGACCATCAATTTTTATATAACCTCTGATGACCTCCGATCAATCGCGAGATATTTGCAAAAAACTTTTCGTGACCTTTTGATCCCTATAACTCTTAACGCGGACACGATAAATGTCGATTTTTCACATCTTCATAACAAAGCCGTCATTAAGCCCAGTACGCAGATCGCGCTAAACTAAATTTTATCTCGACAATTTTTATCTCTACACGCGTTCGATAAAAGCCAAGATAAATTTAAATTTAAAAATAACGGCTGGATCACAGTTTCATTTACTTATACCAGCTTTACATTCAATATAACTTTACATATTTTTTTTACCTGCAGAATATCTTTTTTCGCTCTCATTTTGTTTTATTCCTCTTCTTTTATATATTCCAAGGTTGTTTTTGTCTCTTATTCCTTCCAGCAACAACAACAACCACAAAAATGTCTAAATTTAAGCCTAGTACGCAGATCGCGCTAAAATTTATCTTTCATACATATTTCCTCCAAAGATAAATTTTAGCGAGGATTTTTAGCCAGGTAGTACGCAGTTCACGCGCTAAATTCGAATTCTCATCTACTACTTTTGCAAAAAGTCTCCACTCAATTAAGCTCGCGAAATAATGCTCAGCGCATTTTTTCACAGATAAATTTTGACATTTTTGTGGTTGTTGTTGTTGCTGCGAGGAGTAAGAGGCAAAAAAACCTTGGAATATATAAAAGAAGAGGAATAAAACAAAATGAGAGCGTAAAAAGGTATTCTGCCGGTAAAAAAAATATGTAATGTAATATTGAATGTAAGCTGGTATAAGGAAATGAAACTGTGATTCAGCCGTTATTTTTAAATTTTAATTTATCTTGGCTTTTAGCGAACGCGTGTAGAGATAAAAATTGTAGAGATAAAATTTAGTTTAGCGCGATCTGCGTACTGGGCTTTATCTGTGAAAAAATGCGCTGAGCATTATTTCGCGAGCTAAATTGAGTGGAGACTTTTTGCTAAAGTAGTAGATGAGAATTCGAATTTAGCGCGTGAACTGCGTACTACCTGGCTAAAAATCCTCGATAAAATTTATCTTTGGAGGAAATTTGTATGAAAGATAAATTTTAGTGCGATCTGCGTACTAGGCTTTAAGCTGTATACCAAAATTCAGCCCAGTAGGAATTTTCCGCAGATAAAACCTAAAATTACTGGACTAAGGGCCAATTTTTCAATAGTCAGTTAAACAGTCAGTTAGTACTTATTCCTAAGGATAGAGAAAAAATCAATTTTTCAACAGGCAGATATAGCTTATTCCTAAGAATAAATCTATCTGCTTCTTTCAGAGACGAATAAAATTATTCTAAGGAATAATCTCAATAAATATATTGTGCCAGTTGTCAAAGCTGTTTTGAAAGAATTTTGAAAAAAATACAGTGGAAAACAAGAAAACAAAAACAATCATGAATAAAAATGACGTTTAATTTTAAATATTTTTGAAATTGAAAATTTTTTTTTGTTATTCTGTAGAATAAATTATTCTTGATTGAAAAATTCAATGTTTTTATCTGATTGTTTATGAGCCTAATAACTTTATTCGTCGAACAGTTAACTGACTGTTTATTAGAAGATTGAAAAATTGGCTCTAAAAATACAAATAAAAAAATTCAAGAAAAAACATCAGAAAATAAGTTTTAAAGTAAAAATAAAACAAATTTAATTTCGTTCAAGATTTCGCTATCGAATTTTTGTATGAAAAATTTCGCTTCGCTTCAGCTGCGTACTAGGCTTTACTATCGATTTCAGAAGATAAAAGTCGCTGATCCACGGATTAAATATACAACTACTGGCCCTTAATTTGTATGGGAGCTAAAATGTACATACCTATTCTCGGTCTGCGAACTTATTGTCTGATATTTTTTCTTGAATTTTTTTATTTGTATTTTTATTATTACTTTGACATAATACTCGATGGTATTTTTTCGTTATTGTTCGCTGGATTGACTTTGGAGACTTGAAAATTGCGTGCTAGGTTTTAAAAAAGAAAAACAATAAGATTTCGACGTTTCATGCCTCAACAACAACCCTGTTGTATGCTCAGTTTTTTGTAGGTAAGGCAGATTCTTCACGACTGATAACAGTTGTTTTGGATAATGGATGTCTAGTCGGTAAATATTTGTTTATCTGAAGTAAAATTAAGCGAAAGGTTTTTAAATTAAAATTACTTGTATCTTGTTAGCGTTTCTTTTTTTGTGGTGATAATAAATTCAATTTATACAAAATGTATGTATGGTATGTTATCCTTTAATATTATTCACAAAAAGTTAGCAACGTAGGTACATGCATAGTCATTTTACTGTAGTTTTTCAAAGGAGGCAAACAACACCGAAGATCTTATTTTAATTTATACCCATAATAATGCCTTGATCCGAAATACAAATATCAAAGAAGTAGCCAACATTAACATTTGTTAAATACATATGTTTAGTTCTGAACGAAAAATACTGTTCTATCTGCAGATCAGTGCTATAACACCTGCCAGGGTTATCTCATCTCAATCTCAACCATCTCCAACCAAAAAAGAAACTAACGGGCTTTCTTTCCCTTTAAAAGTGACTATGGGTAATATTGGTATATAGTAATATTTAAAACCAGCTCCTTACTGCAGCCTACAGAAAAGATAGTACACAAGTAAGAAGGGGCTCTTCCCTGTTACCATTTTAGTACAACTCTATCCATTTTTCAATCTTATAACTTGTTTAACCACTCTCACTTTTAAGCGGTCCATTGTCTTCAACTAAATACATAGGTTGACCGCATCCCTTAATTGTGGGGAAAAAGTGAGAGCCTTCCCTTACTTACTCTGTATCCACACTGGGGCACTCGTCAATTATCATAATGCCGTGCTCATCAGCAAATTGCATCGACTCCTCTGAATAAGGATAATGCGACGTCCGATATGCATTTGCCCCGATCCATTTTAATAGATTAAAGTCCCTTGTCAAAAGAGCAAAATCCAAGCCCTTACCACGGATCTGCAAAAAGAGTAATTTTTATCAAACAAGAAAATAACCATTATAAACTTGTAAGTACATCAGAATCTTCATGCCTGCCGAATCCTCGGAAATAAATTGGTTTTCCGTTAATCATAAAAGACGTATTATTCCATGTCAGCGTTCGGATGCCAATTTTCAATCGATACACATCCAAAATACTTGCATTGTCATCATGCAAAAACACTTCCATTTGATATAAATATCCAGGTTCTGGATGCATAAGATATGGCCACCAAGGCATTGCCTTTGGAACTTTGAGAACTCCTTTCAAATCTGATTTTGATGTTTCATTTGCAACAATAACTCCTTCTCGATCCCGAAGTTGAACTTGCACATAAAGACCTTTCAAGTCATTTGTTCCATTGCTGCTAATTTTATAATAAACAAATCCTGGAAACACACCCGAAATTGTCAATGAAATCAACTTTCAATGATTTATGGATTGTTACCTGTGTTTTCTACATTAAGATCTGTTGTCACTTCGACTTCCTCAATGAAAACTTTTGGAGTTGTAAATAAATGCACAGATCGGTGAATACCGGCATAATTGAAGAAATCAAAAGTGTATGTTTGTACTATTGACACACCTCCATCCCTTAAATATACCAATGAATTTAATTTAGTTAAGTTAAGAACAAAAGGAGTGAATTACTTAGCGACTTCAGTGATCTTCCCTTGAGGCACTGTTGTCTGAATCAAAGCGTTATCACACAGGACTGTGATTCGATTTTCTCTCCCATAATTTACAAGATCTGAGATCTCTGCTTCAAATGGAAGATGACCCATTTCATGTTTCATAGCCATTTGACCATTTATCCACTGCAAATGAGAAATTATATATGGTTTTTTGAAGAATTGCAATAAATATTTTGGTCTTACCACAAAAGCTTCATAATGGACGCTACCAAAGCGGATCCAGACTCTATGACCGGCTTCCCATGCTTTTGGTACGAAGAACTTTCTGTCGTACCACACTGTTCCCACATGATCTCTCAAGCTAACCTCTGTCGTTACATCATTGTAACTTGCTGGCACTGGCATTGGTATTGTTGGTTTTACCTAGATTTCGAAAAAAAAAAATATAAGAATCGGCATCTCAAACCAATAAATGCTTAAAGTACAAACTTACTTTACTGAGATCATCCATATACCATTTGTCTCGAACACCTTGGGTAGGATTGCTTTCATCCGATTTCAGGAAATTCCACATGCCATCCAGACTGCGGACATCCCTTGTTTCAGATTCCCGAGGATACAGTATTCCTTTGGTTTGACTGACCTCATTGTTAAGGATGATCATTCCTATCGCAAAATGAACAAGATAAGCAACAGCACCCATAGCAAGAAGCGAAAAAGCTGTAAAATAGAATTCAAACAAAAACCAAAATAAAAATATTCAAACAAAAAACAAAAATAAAAAAAAAAAATAATAAACCGACAAATTCGGCAAAACCGTTCCATGCTTGCGATTTTTATGTTTGCAACTAAATACA
Organism: Episyrphus balteatus; assembly: GCF_945859705.1. Classification (NCBI taxonomy): domain Eukaryota; kingdom Metazoa; phylum Arthropoda; class Insecta; order Diptera; family Syrphidae; genus Episyrphus; species Episyrphus balteatus. The sequence goes on along the minus strand of NC_079137.1, from coordinate 31,026,250 downwards.
ACTTTTTTTTTTAAATTAGAATCTTACAAAACTCATGCAGAAAAATAAACTTATTATCAGGTAAACAAAATCTTGAATTTATTTCCTCAATGCGGGCGTCTGTGAGTATTCTTTGTTGTTATTATTTAATGTTCAAATTCATTTCTAACTAATAAATTGACGACTGGTAAATTATTTATTTTATAATGAACTCGTAGATTGCAATCGTTTTGTACTATTTCCTGAGAATTTATTTTTTGAATTAAAAATTATGGAATTTAAAATATATTTGCTGCTGAAAACCTTTTGTCCAAGAACATAAGTTTACATTAATAAAAAATGTGGATTGAAAAAGTAAATTCTTTAAATATTGTTATTTGCTGAATTATGGGCAGTAGATCAGTTTGAAATGCATTCGAATAAAATAATTAAATTTTAAAAGTAGAACATTTTCGTGTTTTCTTTTTTAATTTCTTTTGTTGGTCAATAAAGGAATATTTACGTAAATTTATTAACTTTATTTACTTAAAATAGCTGTTGGCTGAAATTGAATTTTCCCACTTAAAATGGTGCAGGAGTATTAAATTTGAAAAAAAAAACAAAAAAAATATTAATGCAAATGGTGGTTATTGTTAGTAGCTTGAAAGAATGACAATATCTTATTACAGATCGTGTCTAAATGGTTGTAAAAAAAAAAAAAAAACAATAAATCCGAACTCCGAATTTGAAATTAGAAACGTTTTTAATAAAGGAAGATTCTACGTTTGTTCAATTACTTGGGCCAAAAGACCGTTCTGATATTTTCAAAAGTAAGGAAAGAACACACCTGTTTTCACATCAAAAAATTCTATCATAGTGATTTACTATAGGTTAACAATACTAATGACATGTTTTAGTATCAAACAGAAACTAAAACGATTTCTAAAAAAAAATCAAATCAAACAGAAACTACCAATATTATATTGGTAAATAAATTTATAATTAATCAAAGAACCCATAAAGATAAGATTAAATGTTATTTTGAAGATCAATTATGTCCATTGGTTTATAATAAGCGCACACATCAAGACATTTTTAAGTTATCATCTTTTTTTCCAAAAGTGTTCCAACTCATTATGTCAATATAGACCACTGTGTTTTTAATGACCTCAAAGAAAAAAAAAAAAAAAAAAAAAAAAAAACCATATGCAAAACGTTATCTGACATAAAATTAAATAGATAATGGGTCATTCATATGCATACAAATATGTAGTAAATGCTTTTACTTGAAAAATAGCAAAGTACGAACGTTTTATATCCACATTTTGTGCATATCAAACCTAGTTTATACTTATTAATTTCATATTGCTAGTATTTACTATTTTTTATGCATACGCGCCAATGTGATAGTGAGTCGTTCATTATCCTAGGAAATTTTGGTATTTTCTCTTCAAAAGCAAAAATTAAAATCATCCGAGTAATTTTATTTTTCTCTAGTTACGATCTTCATTTACAGCGCTCTTATAATTTGTTAGTATTTTTAAGTTTCCGAAAATATTTTGCTTAGTCGTTAACATAGACTGCAACTCCATTACTAAGAGCTCTTGGTCATTATTGTAGGCTTTAGCTCGGAGTTTATACCCTGCAAAGCGATGTTTTTATCTTTTGGTAAAACTTTCGATCCTCATTCGTACAATACCAAATCGTGCACTTTTTTCTTAACATGGATCTTCATTTCTCAAATGGCAAATATACCATTCGAGTGACCATCAGATACTATCGATGTCGAAGGGGTGATAACCACTTAACTATCATACCACAGATAAATATTTTGGATAGATTCTAATTAAAATAATATAAGCATGTTCGTACATTTATTTGTTTTAATTATAGCTCATAACTGCGTTTGAGTTCTACAAACTTAGCCAAGTTTGAAGAATCTATGACCTCAGTGTCATTGCAGAAAAAAAAAACACTTGAGCAATCTGAACGTATTGAAGGTTTTTCCCATAACTCTATCTTTTAAAGCTCTCATTCCATAAGGGTAACTACGTTATTTTTTTTGTTTATACATATACATATGTATGTATATCTACATACATATATACATTTTATATCTTACATTTCATAAGAGCAAATGAGTAATTTAGTCGATCTTATTCATCTTTAGCTTACAAACATTGTGTATTGCTTGCATAATATAATTATTTATACTTATATAGAATTGTTTTGCTATAAGTTACAGGACAGGCCTTAAAATCGAATGCGCCTATCACCCATTGTTCAGAAAAACTATTTTAGTATTGTTTTAAGAGTTCTGTTGAAAAATGACAATCAAATATTTTAAGAGCAATGATATGATGGAAAATAAAGTTTTTTTTTATTATATTTCTTGTTTGTGGTCTAGTTTAGAGTTACATACACTTTTGGTCACTTATATCCAGTGCTTTGTTAGTTTTCAACCCAATTTTGAGGCAAAATAAAACCTCTGATAATACTTTAAAAACGCTTATTTATTCAATTCAACACTTATTTATTCGATTCTAGTGATATTTTTTGCAATATGTACTTGTTTTGTGAAATATTAATGTAAAACATGTTATGACGCTTTTTAAAAAGCATTTCTGTTGAAGAAAAGAAGACTTATGTGTTTCTCTGTGCTCCATATAAGCATAGTTTTTGATGCAGATGGAACAAAAGCTGTGTTTTATTTTCCTCGTGATCTATATCAGATCATTGTTTTTATTAGCTTTAAGGTATAACTACAACGGCCATTTTTTGCAAAAAGTCAAAATTTTCAAACTCATTTTGTGACAGTTTTTCCGACCACAAAATTAAAAATAATGATGCAGAAAGCTTATTTTTTTTGTCAAAAAAAACTATTTTGTTAGTTTTTTTCCTAAAACTAAGAGGAAATAAAAATTTTTTACTTTTGTAAATTTCCCACTTTTTCACTTTTCAGGTCATTGTAGTTATGGCAACAAAAGCAGGGTTTTGTTTTGTTATTGTTTCGCAAATAAATTAATGATCTGATCCGGATCACGAGGAAAATAAAACACAGCTAAAATTAAAAAGGAGCAAAACACAATTAAGTTGAACATTAATTACAAGGAAAATAGCTATTTCAGGTGGAAGGTTCCCCAACGATATGTAGGCAGAGTATCAAAAACAGATTCTTTGATTTTTTAAATAATTAAAAAAGCATAGGTTAGAAATTCTACAGTTGCTATAGAAATTATTGTTCTTCATCACTTTAACGTATTCATTGAGTACTGATTTTTAAATCGGTATCATATGTATATAGTCTAATATCGTTGTCATCAACTTCTGTGGTATTTAAATTTTCAAGTCACCGACAGGAGAAATTTCAACCGAACAGATAAATAGAAAAACATAAATAAAGACAACAAAGCCTACTAGTATATATAAACAAAAAAAAAAGAAACAAAAAAAACAAACAAAACAAACATCAACTATGTATTGTCAACCCTTAAGTAATTGTTGTCTATGTCAGTAAATATCTACTGAAGTCATTATTCTGAGTAAAGTTAATGTTCAAACAAACTTCCAATTTCCATGAGTGTTAGTGGTGAATGATAAAGGTCTGTTACTCTAACGGCTATATGAATCACATACTTTGTAAACTTAAATGATGTGTCCCTGGAAACAATTATTAGATATCCATACTTTATTGTAAGTGGATATCTACTGAAGCTTTTCCACATATAATTACAAACAAAAATATTGATACTTTACTAGTAGGTATGACGTGTTTGTATTTCTTTTTGACGCAAAGTTATTACTCTCCCTCTTAATGAAAGAATTTATTATTTGTTGTTATCTTATCTGACAAAAACGAAAAAAAAAACAACCTTGTCACTTGCCACTCACAACGTATAATTACTATTTCTAATAACTTTTGGTCTATTTTTCTTTGGAAAGAGTAAATATGAAACATATCACCTAATATGAGGTTTTCTAATCAGAGCACAACATTATGCTGACCGCCTCCCTTGCCTTTCTAACAAATAAACAAAGTCAGGAATCACCTACAACTTGTCATATGCGTCTTGTTCGTAGTCATCGCCGACGACAGACAATACTGAAATATTTATTTTTTGATATTCAAATATCGCGTGCACCACACCAACACACCATGTGCCGCCAAGAGTTCTAGATTCAGTTTTGGTCATAATACTTACATCATTTGGAGGCGCCCATTGTGATGATGTCAAGCGAAGCCAAGTGGAAAACGTGGAAACACAAAACGGGGATCAAACACAGAATAACGCGCATCGTAGAACAACAAAAAGAATAAAATATGAAACAAAATAGAAATGAAAAAATAAATAATTAAAAAAAAAATAATAATGAAAACTTAAGAATCTCGAATTCGTCATCTGCACCGCTCCGCTTGACAAAATGCGTTTTATCAATGAATATAAAAAATCTCAAGAAACAAAAAAACAAATATTGCTTAATATTTTGTTCCATGAGATCAAATTCATTAAAAAAATCAAAATAAATTAATCTTTGAGGATGCGATTAAACGATTTCATTAGACAAAATAAACAAATTAAAACTTTATTGTTCTGGAGAGAGCAAAACGATTTATTCAAAACCTTTTAACATCCGACGAAGGCCCATAGTACGTGCCCAGCAAACGTGAACTAGAGAGCGCCATCGGTTAAATGATAGACACAGCCAGGTGACCAAATCGCGCAGTTTTCGATGACGTATTGGATAAATTGTGGAGGAGAGTAGGTCTCTCTCAAAGTTTTTTTTTGTTTTATTTCATTGGAGAATATAAATGGAGAAGTAAAATAAGAAGCTTGCTATCAGAATAAAGAGGGTTGCCGTTTGTTGAATTACTGAAACCATACATGAATGACTGATAAATGATTTTAAGTTCTGTACTTAATGTTCGATGTACACATATACGAAATAAAGAGGTTTTTCACTATAATCGTTAAAAAATTAATATTCTACATGAGAGTTGTTAATCTTGCAAGTTTCGCTTAAAGATATCATGGTTTTGGTAAATGAAAATTGTAATAAAAATATCGCCATAATATTAATCTTAAAAAAAAGTAAACAAACTTACATACGGGGGGAAGGAGTAAATCTGGTTACATAATCGTCACTTGGATTAACAAGGTCGTATCTCGATAAAAAATTTTAAATTTGATATTTTGATGCAAAACGATTTGTATATTCAATCTGAATCATTTCAATGTGTTTTTAAGTAACAGGAATACAAAAATATGACCAAACGACCAAGAAGTGAAAGCTAGGCGTTGCAATTTCAAATTATACATATAATTGTACAAAATTTACATTTCAAAAACATTAAGGGCCAATTTTTTAATAGTCAGTTAAACAGTCAGTTAGTACTTATTCCTAAGGATAGAGAAAAAATCAATTTTTCAACAGGCAGATATAGCTTATTCCTAAGAATAAAACTATCTGCTTCTTTCAGAGACGAATAAAAATTATTCTAAGGAATAATCTCAAAAAAATATTGTGTCAGTTGTCAAAGCTGTTTTGAAAGAATTTTGAAAAAAATACAGTGGAATACAAGGAAACAAAAACAATCATGAATAAAAATGACGTTTAATTTTAAATGTTTTTGAATTTGACAATTTTTGTTTGTTATTCTGTAGAATAAATTATTCTTGATTGAAAAATTCAATGTTTTTATCTGATTGTTTATGAGCCTAATAACTTTATTCGTCGAACAGTTAACTGACTGTCTATTAGAAGATTGAAAAATCGGCTCTAAAAAGTAAAAAAAATCATAGTAGGATGAAAACCATTGGAAAAGGAGGTGAATATGATAAAAATGAAAGGAAAAATAAATTACGGACGAGCCGAGTTCTGGAAGTGGGTGGGTTGAGTTTTTAATAATAAAAAATGGTAAATCTCGATTTCCGGCAAAACTACAAGTATTATGTTAAAAAGTTGTATGGCAAAGTTGTAGGTAATAAAAAGATCTAGAACTTTTGTATCGACAGTTTTTTCACATAACCTCAAAATTTATGTGAAAAATTCAAATAACAGAGTTTTTGGTTTTTTTATTTTATCCTTTTTTACGAAATTTGGTGAAAACATACCTTATTATGTCCCAAATACACTGTATTTTATTTGATTCAAAATATTTATTTTTTCACCTTATTTTGACTTAGGGCCAATTTTTCAATAGTCAGTTAAACAGTGAGTTAGTACTTATTCCTAAGGATAGGCAAAAATTCAACAAGCAGATATAGCTTATTCCTAACAATAAAACTATCTGCTTCTTTCGGAGACGAATAAAAATTATTCTAAGGAATAATCTCAACAAAAATATTGTGTCAGTTGTCAAAGCTGTTTTGAAAGAATTTTTAAAAAAATACAGTGGAACACAAGAAAACAAAAACAATTATAAATAAAAATGACGTTTAATTTTAAATATTTTTGAATTTGACAATTTTTTTTTTGTTATTCTGTAGAATAAATTATTCTTGATTGAAAAATTCAATGTTTTTATCTGACTATTTACGAGCCTAATAACTTTATTCGTCGAACAGTTAACTGACTGTTTTTTAGAAGATTGAAAAATTGGCTCTTAATATCAAAAAAAATATCAGCTTTTTTCAAAAAAGTCGGTGAGCATTACGTTTGTTAAAATGTAAAAATGATGGTGTAAGAAAAAATTTATATAAGTGTAAGTATATATACGATATTACCTACATGTTCTCGTAAAATGCAAAAAATGAAAAAAGCTTGAATTCGAAAATTTTTATTATCATTGCTTACAATTTTGGCCTATTTATTAAAATTTACACTTTAAATACTCAAAAACCTTAAGATTTCATGTTACATTGATAAATCTTACGGTTATTGAGTAATTAAAGTGTTAATTTTAATAAATAAGCCAAAATTGTAAACAATGATAAAACAAAATTTTCGAATTCAAGCTTTTTTCATTTTTTGCATTTTACGAGAACATGTACTATAGAATACTTATGTAAATTTTTTCTTACACCATCAGAAAGTTGTATCCAGAATCCCGAAAACCCAGAATCCCGAAAAACCAAAAACCCGAAAACCCGAAAATAAAACAGAAAAAAAAACTCTTCAAAATTGTGAAATTTTAACTGAAACATAAAATTAAAACCAATTAAATAACAATTTAAACATACAATTATTATAAGTTAAATATTGAAACTCATAATTCTTTTGACGACAACAAAAGACTGCTGAAAGCGCAATAAGAACTTGAAATCATGTAAAAAAGAGATATTAACGGAATCATACTATAGAATACTTATGTAAATTTTTTCTTACACCATCAGAAAGTTGTATCCAGAATCCCGAAAACCCAGAATCCCGAAAAACCAAAAACCCGAAAACCCGAAAATAAAACAGAAAAAAAAACTCTTCAAAATTGTGAAATTTTAACTGAAACATAAAATTAAAACCAATTAAATAACAATTTAAACATACAATTATTATAAGTTAAATATTGAAACTCATAATTCTTTTGACGACAACAAAAGACTGCTGAAAGCGCAATAAGAACTTGAAATCATGTAAAAAAGAGATATTAACGGAATCATACACTTATATTGTTTTTTACGTGTTAACACCTTAATTACACACTAAGGATTGTTTTCGAAACCGAAATATAGAAAAAATTTTCGGGATTTCGGGATCCCATTCTGGATTTTGGGTTTATGGGGTTCTGGGTTTTCGGGATTTTGGGTTTTCGTTTTAAAATGATTTTTTTAGAGGCGCCACTTGCAATCTTGCCCAGGGGCGACGGTAGTGCTTAAACCGGCACTGATTCTTAGACTACATATCTGAACGTGTAAGAGTGCGCACCATAATGAAGTATAAGAGTACCAAGGTTATAAGAGCAGTAAAAGGATCCAATGCTATGCAAGGCTTCAAAATAACTGGTATTTGCCAATATAGCAGCAAGCAGCAGCTAAAAAAAGCAATTCCTACCAAATAGAAACCAAATACAAGCTTGACAAAAAAGAAGTGAATGGAAAAACTAGAACATGTTGAAATTTTTTCGGAACCATTAGTCGAAGACTAAGTAGAATGTTTCTCATGCAAGGAGTGATGGCTCGAAAAATGCACTTTTTATTTTTGAAGATAGGCAGTTTTATCTGTGACTTTACCTACTTTTACCCTACCAAATAAAGCTAAAAGAAGGGAAAATAACACTGGTCGGCAACGAAAATAGAGCTAGGACCAAACCATACTTTTCTAAAGGATTTTTTTATGCTAAGTCCGAAGTCTAAATTTCACTGTCACGTCACGTTTTTGAAATACTTGAATACCTATTAACAGGTCAAAAACCTGTTTTTTTTTTGGGTATATTTGACGTCAAATTACACCACCGTAATATATTTTTTTGCAATTTCAAAACGCAATATTTTATCGCCCTAAATATATTTACATTTTTTTCAAAATTAATTTTTTTCTCAAAGATATTGCAAAAAGAAATTTATGATATCTCAAAATCTTAGTACATATCATAATGAATGGTTTTTTTTGATCCAAAAGTTTGCTACTTCTGATTTGGATTTAAAAAGCTAAATTTTAAGTAAAAAGGTATTTTATCGATTAAACATTAAAAAGAACTTTATTGAAAATTAGTTTTTGAGACTTAATAGTGAAAATAGAGATGAGTATAGCTCAAAAACTAGACGTGATAAAAGAAAACTGTAAACAGTTTTGAATTCAGCACACTAAGGTCAGTTAAAATCACCTTACAAAGTTCTTGCTCCCGACTTTTTTTTTTTTATTTTTGCCGACCAGTGTAATCTTTAACCTTTTTCTTTATGCTGATGAATGACACTTGATTTCGTTTCTATAAGGTGTTATTACGCCTCAATAAAGTTATTTTAATTAATTGTTTTTGAAAAATTAACTGTAAGCCCAAACTTTTGAAAACCAAATTTTTAAAACGTGGTTTAAAATGATTTTATTATTCAAAATTGTATTTTATAAGCATTTATTCATTATTAGATAGAAATTAAAGTGTATGTAGGTATATGTATGAAAACAAAAAAAAAAAAATAATTCGGGACAATGCTCAAGTATGCGAAACTAATCTTAAATAATAAATTTTTAAGTTGAAAACAGATGTTAATTTTGTTATCATATAAAATTAACATTTTATGTTCTCTATTTCAATAGCCTATTTCGATTTAAAAAATTGCGATATCAATCAAGTGATGTGGATTGTATCTATCTTAATGATTGATAAAACGCAGTTATAAATAATATTGAAAATGAATAACAAAAGACCCGTCTTGTCGTCTGCAGCAAGAAATAGTAAAAAAGTTCAGCAATTATAAAAATGATTATAAGAGCCATTAATGTTCTTGTCACAATATCTCTTTTCTTGATAAATTAAGCTTGAACATCTATTAATCTGTTGAACTTTAATCAAATAATGATTATCTTTCACTTTCATACATTTATGTTATGAAAGTCACTGCACTCGAGAATTAACTTTTCACACTTGATACAAATGAACACATATTTACTTGTATCCAAATAACTAAACTCAATTTAAAAAAAAAAAAAATACACGAATTTGATGCGTGAAGCTTTTAGTGCGGATACTAAATTATTAATTTTCCAAGATCACATATTTCTGCAGCACGACAAATTGCAATAAAGAGTATTATCTAGTTTGATGTAGTTATCGAGACTATGAGAGATTGAAAAAATCACAAACAACATTTTTCAAGCAATTTGTCAATTTGTTATACTTTGCTTCTTTTAACCTAAATAATTTGATTAATTAAGATTTTAAAACAAAGATATCAGCTGAAAATAATTACAATTTTTAACTAGACCTCCAATTAGGAACACTCTTAATTAACATTGAGTGATTGTGTTGCAAGCACTAATGCAAGTGTGCTCGGAAAATTCAATATCAAGAAATCTTGACTCAGTTTGTTTAAAAAATAAGCTATACCAATGTATCTATGGGTTGAACACATTTGCCGACGAGTTGATTAATAAAACTGGTCGCTTTGGAAGAAGCCTTTGCATGCCAACATTTTTTGTTATCAAAATAAAAAGAAACTGGATGGCCTGCTTTGGGGATCCCGGAATTTAAAATTGCGTTGTGAATCACTCTCGTGTTAATGCGTTAACTGTTCCAAAAAAATTATACATATAGTAAAGAAAATAGTTATTTAATATTAATGGATACAAATTTGTTCATTTACCTTGAAGAGGAAACTTTAAGTTTTGTAAGTTCGGTAAGTAAGTTTTTAGAAAATGGACTAAGTTGTAAATGAGGGTCTACTTCCTAGAGAACTTCGTTGTGCACTACCGTGTTTCTCCTTTGACTGACAGTTAGACACAAAAGAACGAATAAATGCAATGAAAACAACAAGCTGCTTTAATCTTAGTTATTTAAATTTGGGTTCGATACAGTATCACTTCAACTAGAGAGGCCTTATCTTGAGCTGTGTTTTTTGTTCATTTATCTTAAAATCTACAACAAATATAATAATTTCAAAATGATTAGTAAGTTATTTCAAATTTTTTCATCACTGATTGAATTTTAAGATACATCTAATCGGCTTAGAATAAGAAGACGGTAACAATATTTCACAAATAAACAAAAAAAAAAAAAAAAAAAAAAACATCTAAACTAACCACCAAAACACAATATTAACGATGCACATATATAAGATTATTGTATTTTTGTTGTTTTGTATTCTTTTTTTTTTTTTTTAAGACTAACAATCTTACGTATATTTTTTGCAGGTTTTAAAGAATTAAATCAAAATTAGAATATTTTAGGACAATGACACCACAAAATTTTAAATTGAAATTATAATACGATCTAAAAAGTAAAAAATAAAAAAGTTTTAGTTTCAAAGGCCAATAAACAAGTAATAAAGAACATATACATTCATCAATATTTATATTTATTTATTAATTTATTAATAATTCACTGATTCTTCCTAACAAGTTTTAAGTTTTTTTTACTTTATATAAACAATGTTTTGTAGATTACTATACTTAAACAAAAACAAACTGATGAAGTGATTCTTTTAAGAACATCTTATTTTTTTAACTTTATGTAATGGACTTACATATGTATATCGTCCTTTCATAATGTACATATGTACATATGTACCTATAACTAATTTTTGTTGACACAGTTTATTTTTAATTGTATTCGACTTCGTTAAGTTATTTTTAATGTTCCACAAATCACAATAGTTCATTTCTTGTTTAATGTACTAAAGTAAGTTTAAATTCATATTCAGCTTTTTTTCAAAATATCTAGGCTCTTGGTAGTAAGCTTAAAATTGTACACAGACAACAACAAGCGATTTCATAGGATAAACATATTTATTGGTAACTCAGTACTTACCTCAGTAAAATTTTGCACGGGAAACAACAACAAATGACTGCTAAGGATAAACAAAAGTTTTTTACTTGTTGGTTTACGGAGAATTTTTTTATCTAAACTAATATACATTTTTTATCCTTCAACAATAAATGATTACTATTAATAATTAATAAAAGTAATTGCTTGTTGCTTTTAACAGAAAAAAATGTTTACTCAGTAAAATACTGAGTAGGTACTAATAAAACATAGCTATTGTAAACTGTTTACTGAGCTGAGTACTAAGTTACCAAATTAAAAACGGATTTCCTTAAAATTTTTGATGAGTGAAATTTTTCGGCTTTTCTCAACAAATTCCAATGGAAAAATAATAGATAATGCCCTAGTGTTTTGCGAAAACTAACATTATATTTTAGCTTGTTCCTGTTTATCCCTTTCTATACGGCATTTAAGAAAATGTTTTTTATTACTTCAAAAGAAATGAAATTCTATCGCTTGAGAAAATGTTTTTATTTTATTTGAAATTTTATGAATTCATTGAATTAGTAACAACAATATTTTTTGGTTCGTAATTTTTCTGTATTTTTCAGTTTTTTTTTGTAAGAAAATCTTTTTACTCTACTTTCATAAAAAAGTTTGCCTTTCATAAAAAACACAACATTGGGAATCACTATTAAAAAAAAAAACACAAAAACCAAAATCTGTGTTCGTCATGCATTTAAAACAAAACGTAATAATAACACAACCATGCAATAAATTCGATAAAAATTATTTCAACAATCACCAAACTTACCCGAAAATATTCCACCAATGATTGCAAATTTTTTTTATATGTTTAATTCAAATAAAAAAAACAAATCAAATCTCTTTAAGCAGTTCAAATCTAAATTTATATTTCTCTTCGACACCGTCAACGCGCGTCTAAAATAAAACTTTCAAACACCAACTTTTAGCTTGACTGAATTTGAACTCTACCTGTTGAGGTGTTATTTATATATGTATATAATGTTTAATGAAAATTACAGCAGGTTTGATATTTTGCAAATTTGAACCAGCATATTACTAAGGTATAAGTACAAACAAACGAGAAATTGGGTCGAAAGCAAGATAAGATATCATGAAATTATTTAAAAAACACAATGAATTCAATAAGATATAGAGGTTGAAATTGTATAAATTGCAAACCCTGTGGGATGGATTTTGATAAACATATGTATAACCTCTACGTCGCTTGATTGGAGTCGCATTTTTTTTGTAGCCCTTTTATTAAATAAATAATAAAAATATTGTTGATTCATTTATTGACTATGCAAAGGGGAACTTAGTGTTTGAGAGTAAAAACTTGACAAAACTGACGATACCTTTCGAAAGGATGTACAGTACAAACATATAAGCATAAGAGTCCTTGTCCTTATCTCAACGGAATTTAAAAAAAAAAAATATTTTGTGAGTTGATAAATAATTTTGTGTTTTTTTCGTTGCTTTACATTTTAAAAGACTTTCTTTAAAACGTTAGTTTTTTTGGTATTAAAAGGTGATTCTTTATTTTCTTGTAGGCTGGAAATCTTGTTAAATACACCGGCACACAAAATAAAAAAAAGTTTCATGTACCAGGAGCCAGACTAATCTTTCTATATGTTTTTGGGCACGCTGAATTCGAATTTCAGCCGAAATTCCGAAATTTGGCCCTGTCACCCTCCAGTTTTGATTAAAATGCAAAAAACTGAATAAATGAAGTTTTTTTTGACTTTTTTCGGGTATTTTTTTACATTTTTCTCAAAACTGAAGGGTAACCGGGCAAAACGGTCTGGAAATTCGGATTAGCGGGTCCAAAAACATATAGAAAGATAGGTCTGGTTCCTGGTACATACAATTTTTTTTTTGTGTGCCGAGGATGACAGCGACCCTCGTCGAACCACCCTCCAGCTTGCCTTAAAATTTAACAGCAGATATCTTAAATGTTCAAAAATAGAATGCCTGATATCAGGAAACTATTAAAAAAATAAAATGCACGACTGTATCAAAGTATCTATATCTTAGATAACTATTGGAAATTAAAGATTTTCGTTAAATTTTGAAAAAAAAAAATAAAAGTAAACAAAATCCATTTCAATTTTTTTTTTTCAAAACTTTTTAGATTTTTTTTTACATTTTACACTTCTAAATGACAAGAAATATCTGTCTGCAAATTTTAAATAAAATTGGCTTAGCCTTTGATGAAATATACGACATTATCTAAAAAATACATCAATTTGGCAGAAAACGGCAACGCCATACCGTTCTAGGAAATTTTTGTGAAAAACTAAAAACGCAGTTTTGTTAGACTCATTAAGACTATAACGAATACCAAATTTAATCGAAGTCGTTAGAGTCGTTTTCGAGAAAATTGCAATAACTCATTAACGATACACGGGAAGAGCCGACATTAGCGATTAAAAAAAAAGAAATTGTCATATTTCCACTATCCGTATTTTTTGAGAAAAAATAAAAACGCAGTTATATTAGATATACGTAAAGCATTACTTGTGTCAAATTTAATCAAAATCGTTAGAGCCGTTTTCGAGAAAATTGCAATACCTCGAAAAGTTTGTATGGGAGGTATACGTTCTAGGCGAGATATTAAAAAACAAAAAAAAAACCAACCTTGGAAATTACGAAATAATCATCTGTACCAAATTTCAAGAAAATTCGTCCACCTGTTTAGGCTGCAGCTTCTTGTACACCTTTTTTTTGACGACGCACAGACCGACGGACGTCATGACGAAACCCACTTTTTCAGACTTCTCCATTATCGTAATGTTAGTTTTGATTAAAACCTCGAATTATTTTTTTGACACGAAACCAATACTTGCCCTATAGAGCAAGTAATTAGTAAATCCAACGAGTTTGAAAAAAAAACAGAAGCAGTTGATCAGTATTTCACGGCAAGTCTCATTCAATTAGAAATAAATTATTAATTGTGGAAACACAAGAAATACATATGTATGTACATTAGGGTGGGTCAAAAAATCGAAATTCTTTTTTTTTTTGATTTTGTACTCCGAAAAATCGATTGCTAGACACCTCTAGAATATACACACCAAATATCAGCTCTTCATATTAATAGGAAGGTCCTCCGCTTTGCAATTTTCCATTTTTACATCAAGCTTCTACTAAAAAAAAATCATTTTTTATTAATTGACTTTTTAGCAAATTTCTTTACATATTCTTGTAGGAAATTGAACGCTCTAAAAATAAGACCTTATAAACTTTTTTTCGTTTATCTAACCTTTTAATAGATATTTGAGGTCCAAAAATCGAGAAAATTTTTAAAAATTCGTTTTTTGTTCTTAATTTTGTAACAAATTGAAAAATTACAATAATCAAACGCGCAAGACATATTCTTGTAGGAAATAGATTGTTCCACAAAAAAGGTCTTATTAACTTTTTTAATTAATCTAACGATATAAAGGTATTCGAGGTCAAAGTTACAAAAAACTACAAAAAACATTTTTTACTTTTAAATATTTTCCAATTTACTGAAAATTAATATTTTTAAATTTGAAAGATATATTCTTGTAGGGGCTTAAACGTTCTACAAATAATTCCTTCGCATCATAAGAAAACTATTGAAATCAGTGGGCATTGGTTTGGATACGAATATCTTCTAAACAGTTAAAGCAATAACTCTTTTAATTTTTATCATAGGTAGGGTACATTGTTTTTGCAAATTTTATTTTTTTTTTTTAAATCCCGAATCCATTGTCCTTAAATAACACATGGAAACCTTATTTTCTGAAAAATCACCAAAGCTTCATGTTTCAATTTCATTTAAGAGCCAATTTTTCAATCTTCTAATAAACAGTCAGTTAACTGTTCGACGAATAAAGTTATTAGGCTCATAAACAATCCGATAAAAACATTGAATTTTTCAATCAAGAATAATTTATTCTACAGAATAACAAAAAAAAATTGTCAAATTCAAAAATATTTAAAATTAAACGTCATTTTTATTCATGATTGTTTTTGTTTTCTTGTTTTCCACTGTATTTTTTTTCAAAATTCTTTCAAAACAGCTTTGACAACTGACACAATATTTTTATTGAGATTATTCCCTAGAATAATTTTATTCGTCTCTGAAAGAAGCAGATATATTTATTCTTAGGAATAAGCTATATCTGCCTGTTGAAAAATTGTTTTTTTCTCTATCCTTAGGAATAAGTACTAACTGACTGTTTAACTGACTATTGAAAAATTGGCCCTTAAAAAAATATAAAATATTTCAATCACTTGAAATGAAAATCCCACCGCTCAAACTTAAAATGCAAACTTACAACTTTTAGTTTTTCCTCTGATTTACCCTGCGTTTTTGTTTGCAAATAAGTCAGGACCTCAGTTAACGAAATGTTTTATTTGAAAGGACAAAAGGCTAAGTCGTGGAAGTTGTTTCAAACTGTAATTCAAAATGTAACCAAATAAGGATATCGTTATTTCATTTTAATGAATTCCGAAAAAATAATACTATATAATATTGCGATACCAATCAAGAGACGTGGGGTGTATATAGATACCTAATATTGATAGATTTCCATATTTCGCCAAATTATTTTTAATAAATCAGTTTTCTAACACGGGTAAGGTTGGGGGTATCTTCTGTGGTTAAAGGATGAAAATAATAGTTATTTCCTTCTTACCGAAAATCTCAATGCGAAGGCACTTTATTCGAATTTTGATTCTCATTCCTGGAGATTTTATTTCTTCACAAAATTGTTTTTCTTTAAAATAAAACAATACATAAAAAACCAACAAAAAAGAAATCTTTACACGCACTTTTCCACCTTCTATCACCTATCGATATGGCTCATCCGTCATGAGCAACTGTAAGGTACATTGTGTCCGTCACTTGCTGCGTGCAAATTTCCTCGAAAACACTCATCTAATTCACTTTCATTCATGCCATGCACCAACACTGTAAGTTTAATCAACTAACATAATAGGGGATGATTTTATTATACATCAAAATAAATAAAAGTCGAAAAACAAAAACCGCTTAGAACTATTCCAAACGGGATTTAACGGTACACTGTCGTCGGAAGAATTTGCAGACAACAAAATATTCTATATTATATTCCACAAGCACAAGCTCAATCCGAAGCCGCTGCCGTAGTTGCATGTTGTTGTGTTCCAAGCTCCAACAACTGGACACAAAAATATGTATATAAACTCGACGCGACCCAAACCAACAACGATAAGAACTTATTTTGCATAAATGTACAATTGTGCACCCTCTCACTTGCAAGTTGCAACTTATCAACATCATCCCCCCATTTTTTTTTTTGTTGTGTTTATCGTAATTTTTCTGAAGGAAACCGTTGCACTGCCACAAGGTCAACACTTAATTCTGGTAGCGCCACAATGCGATTATGATATTGAATATTGTAAGCAACCGAACGCATCCGTAGGAGACTTGCACGTTTTTGGCATCACTTCCGTCCCCCTTCTTCTTCTTCCGTTAGTTGTCGTTGTCGTTGTCACTCGTTGCATTGGATGTTTATGTTGTTTTTGTCGTCCTCGTCATTGTTGCAAAGAAGTATAGTGAGGCTGTGGGTGGGTGCAAAGGGTTGAATTCACCCTTGTATCTATGTGATGATGATTTAGTTGTTCCAGTTTCTGTGAGACACAGGATGAGGTAATTTGGATGAATATGCTGAGTTGCATGAAAGACGAAGGACGGGCGGATTCTTAAGAGTAATTAGCCTAGATCTTTTGCACAAAACAAAAGTATCGGGCGGACTTTCACTGAAATTCACATTTTGAATCATCAGAAGCGAATTAAGGGGCGGATTAGGGTCAGGCTATAGTAGATCTACTTCTATACCAACGACTTTGTGTGGTGTGTAAGCACGTTCACGACCTAATTGTATTGCTGTGTTGGGGAAATGGGCGCATTCGAGACTTATCAACTTCATGAATGGTAGGCAATACATTGCGTGACACTTGATTAAGGTCTAGAATAAAACTATTCAAACGACTTTGAGTAAACTTGTAAACCCAAACATTTATTTGAAACTATATGTGCTTATATAGAATTTTATTTAAAGAAAAACAATCAAGTAAGTCGGAGTGTATAAGCGTTTGTCTGGTATTTGTTACGTTTTTATTGAAATAGGGCTACATATCGGTGGTATGTTTTGGTTTAGTTTATTTTTTTTTTTATGGGTGGATTAATATGCTACCCCAACATAATGCTTAATCGTATAGTGAGGAATGAACTGGGCTGGGTGCAAAAAATATGGCAAAGTAAGAAAGTGTGACTGAGGGAATGGTGAATTGAATTAAGCTTGTTGCTTCATATAGAGAAAACTGAATTGTTCTAATGGGTAATTGTAATATAACCCATTGGTGTATTCTTTTTTATTATTAATTTAAATTAGGTTAAGTAAGTACTTAATAAACCATTGGAAGCAAATGTAATTAAAATTGAGAAACATTTTTAAACTATTAGACCAGTCCCAATATTAAAAAAAAAATTATTAGCATTATATGGGTGGTGTAGAAATTTAGGATAAATGGTATATGAAAGAGGAAAAATAAATTGCACTCAACCAAATTAGGGAAAGTTGGTGGGTGGGCGGAAAAGTGAATTGGGTGTAAAAAATCATGTTTTTTTAAAGATTTCTGTGCAGAGTAGACCTCCAACAGTAAAACTTTAATTTCAAAAGTTGTAGATAATAAAAAGGTCAACAACTTCTACTTCAAACATTTTTTTCTAAGTTCAAAAGTAGTGCGAAAAATTCAAAAATACGATTTTTACGTTTTTATTTTTTATCTTTTACAAAAATAGTTGGTTTTCCTTTCCTTTTTATGTTTTTTTTTTTTTTTTAGAAAAATATTAATGTTTGGATTTTTGACGAATTTAATTTAAAAAATACCTTATTTTTCAATCAAAAAAGTTACCGAAAAAATTTTAGATATTTGAAAAAGTTTAGGGTGCCGTGTTTTAGACTAAAACCTTTTATAGAGACGAAAAACTACACTTAAAATAAAAAAAAATTACATTGTACATACATATGTATATCTACCTGATACAGTTGATAAATCAACAAAGTTAAAAAAAATGGTCTGAATTGATATCTTTCTTTAGCAAAACATCACAAAAATAGTCATGCCGAAGTAATTCACTCCCCGATAAACTACTCGTTCTGCAACCGAATCAAATTTCAATCTGTATTTTCGTAAAAGATAAAAATAAAAAACAAAAAAAAATTATTTTTGCATTTCTCTCACTATTTTTGATTATATTAACTTTTTTTTCGATAGGAGATTCTACTTTTCGCAGAAATCTTAACAAACCATGATTTTTGACACCCATTCCACTTTTTCGTCCGCCTGTCCAATATATTTTTTATTTACTATTATATACTATTTATCTTAAATTTTCCCACCATCAACTTTTGCCCTCTGAAAACAGGAAACTGTTCTATATGGCGCACAGTGGGGCAGAATGCTTTAAAATGTGGTATTAAATCAACCGTAAGAGCTAGGAACCTGAAATTTTGTATATACGCTTCTGAGACCCTTACTAGGCCATATCTAATGCTATAATTGCCACGCCCACTAAAACGCCCACTTATTTGGG
The DNA here is from genome assembly GCF_945859705.1 of Episyrphus balteatus. Lineage (NCBI taxonomy): Eukaryota > Metazoa > Arthropoda > Insecta > Diptera > Syrphidae > Episyrphus > Episyrphus balteatus. Next base: position 31,007,297 of record NC_079137.1, on the reverse strand, counting down.
ATCTAATAAAAATGTTAGTATTTTTCAGATTGAAAGGTTATTTTAAGGCTCAAGATACTTAATAATATATTAATTTCTTATCTGACATAACTTTTATCCATGCTTTTATCCAACTTTACCCTTATTGTAAAGAAAATCTGATTTAAAAAAAAAATCTTTTTTTTTTTAATTTTAAGTTTTTATTTTCATCGACTTTTTTAAATTTAATTAAAAAAACTAAAACAAAATTATAAAATAAGTTTATTCATCACTTTCGTCATCAGATACGTTAGTTTCAACAAAAATGTTTGCTTCGGGAAAACTTGGAGGTTTCAATAGCGCAGGTGCTTCTGGGGGATAAGACTGCAATTTTTTTGGACGAGCACGTTTCTTTGCAGATTCTTCTGCCTTTTTAAAAACAATTGAGGTATTGAGCCAATTTTCGTTTGTTGCATTAAATCTTTGTTCGATTCTAGAAGCTTTGACCCACCGCGTTTTGAACTCGGATTTAAAATGCGAAAAAGTCTATTGAATTCATTAACTTGGCTAATTTCGGTACTTTTTGTCATATTCAGAAGATATTTGTTTAAAAAATCCATCTGATCCTCAATCATAACACTCTCACATCTTTTCATAATTTCTACAAGTTGCCTTCTTGTAAAAAAAAATTGAATTTGAAGAGATTCCTAAAGCAACGAAAAAAATTAAAAAAAAAAGTTAAAGTTCAAAAGTTACGAAAATTCACATATCACAAAAAGGGTGCAAAACGAGCACGTTTTTTTGACGGAATCACAAAATAAACATCACAAACATTTTCAAATCACATAAAACACAACTCGATCCCACTCGGAACACATTTAAAAATCAATGGATTTCACAGAACCTCTAAAATAACCCTTTTAAAAAACTGATCACGGAACTTCACTAAAATTTTACATATAAATTAACATATAACAAAAAAAAATTGTTTAAATAACTCTTACATACCCGAAGTTGAAGGCTGCATACTTAAATTTTTAATGAATCAACAAAAAAAAAATGAAAAACTGTTCTCAAAGATCACGATGAAAAATCGACAATTTCAATTCTGGCTCAGCTGACTACTAATTAAGCTTAAACAAAACTGTGTTGTGAAAAAACGGGAAGGACTAAAAAAAAATTAAAATAATTTTTTTAAAGGATGGATATTACTCTATTAGAAAATATTAAAAAATTAAGTTTATTTGCAATTTGGTTTTATTAATTATTGCCAGCTTTTGGGTCGATTTGCCCCATTGTGTGGCGGGGCGATTAAAGAATAATTCATAAAAGTATAGAATTTGGAATAGCAGTTCCAAGTAGACATGACATAACGATGACAAAGCATGCAGGACAAATGGGTCCTGATAAAGCTTGTGCTTTCGAACTGGTTAAAATTGGTTAAATATTGGGCGGCACTACTGAAAATTTAAAAAAAAACCTGAATACAAAATAGAAAAAAGTCACACGGATCTCAAAAATGCAAAGCAAGTGTGATTACACTGGCCAACTATTTGCAACTTGTCACTTACCGGACCTTGTCAAGGACATTTTCAGAGAATTTCCAGCAAATAGTCATATCGTTGGTGACAAAAATGGTAAATCTTATTGCAGGGCAAATCTTTCTGCAAAACAGTATTGATATGGTCTTGGTTCTTGTTTCATTAAAGCACAATACATTTTCTAGAAATAGATTAACCCAGGAAAATCCAAAAATGCTGCATTTTATCAATATATTAGTCAAACAGCAAATCAAATTTTTCGGGAAAAATGTTTTCAAGAATTTTGTCCGAGTCCAAATTTGCTGTACTTTACTGAAGGAAATATCCCAATTTTAAAATTTTGTTCATATTTTTAACCTCCATTTCTTCATAGTGTCATGCCTTTTTGTGGAAAGTTTAATTTGTTTTAATTTTGTGGAACATGTTTTTTTGTTATTGGCTTAGATTTTGATAATATTAACAATATAATCTACAACCTAAAGCTCACGGTTTTGGGACTTCTGGTATGCTATACTCCATGCCTCTAGCATTTGTTTTATTATGTTTAGCCTTAGATGTCTCTACTATAAGATTAATTACAAATCTTACAGGTTTCATCAGTTCCCCATAGTAAACAAAATGTGCACTGAAATATTCAAAAGTCCCAAAATGGTCAGCTTACGCGTTATGTTTTTTTGTATCAATTAACTATTAAATTTGAATTTTCGATTATGAGTTTCTATGAATTACATCAATTATTTTAATTTCTTTCTTGTTCAAGTAAGAGTCTGTTTTTTAGTTTTGGTCCAACTATGATTCCAAAAAGCGTTCCAACTTTAAAAATTTTTAAAAGTTCTAAGCTTTCAATGACCGAGTCTTATTTAGGTTTGTGGTATTATTGTAGGTATTCCTTATTGTCAAAGTTGTTACGTTTAAATTGTAAATTTGATTCTTTATTGAGCATTTTATGGCATAAGTTTAAATTGATATACTCATAGCTATCGAAAAAGGCAAAGCTAGATTTTTAGCTTCTTATAGGTTTGCTCGTTTGTTTACAAAATAGAAACTTAATACGTGAGACCTACATGTATTTGATATTTTGGTTACTTTTATGTGCTTAACGAATCATTTTAACAAATAATGTTTGTGTATCAGTCGATAATTAATTAGTCTTTGGTTTTGAAACCCTAACAATCGACCAAATCGAATATTTGTGAATTTTTTTGTACTTTGTACGAATTTGCATTGGTATACTTTTTGTGATTACAAAAAACATTCATTGCCTTTCTTGCACCTGATAGTAAAAAAGAATTATTTACAAAAAGTTAAAATTCTAAGTGACTGAAAGTTGAAGATACAGCATATAGATACGTATTATAAATTAAAAAAAAAAAAATATTAACATGACTCCTTTTGAAACTATCTGACTATAATATAATTTGACCGTCCTTGAAATTGAAAACAAACACCCTGCAGTCTGCACCTAAAGTCATAACAACTCATCGAAATGTGATATTTACTTCTTGGAACAAATAACTAGATGGACTGCAGCTTATTCATTCATACCAAGAAGTAATATCGTATAGGTACCTAAATAAATCCATGTGATTTGTATCTTTTCTAAAGGTTCGGCATTGAACGTGATTTGAAAATTTAATTCATCAGCATAATAAAATTCTCTCCATTCGTTCTTTCTTGTTTATGTTTTTTTTTTTGTTTTTTTTTTTTTTAGAATTGTTTTCAAAATTGCATTCTAGGTTTATGGATTGACCAATCCTCAAAGGCTTGGTTGGTTGATTTTTCTGAACTTACACTAGGTCATATGCTAATTTGTTTTTATTTCATTTTGTTTTAATTTTTGCAAATGATACCAACAAAAAATTAAATTTACACTCAAACAATAGAACATAACACTACTTTGACACAGATAGGTGAAAATATATGTTTATGGCTCAAAGCACTCAGTAGCTAAGAATAATGAAATTTGAGTTGGTACCAGTGCTATTTCTGCCTACATGAGAAATTTGCAAAGGTTGGAGAATACATCTGGAGGAACAAATATTAAAAATACACTACTAGAAAAAATTAAGGGATCAAAAAAAAATTCCAAATTTTTGGGCAAATTTCAACAGGCCGTAACTTCGAAAGAAATGGTCGTACAAGAAATCGATAAAGAAGGAAATTGTAGCTCCAAGTATCTAGTTTTTGGATTAGAACTTTAAAAAATTTTAACCTCCGCGGTTTTTGAGTAATCGTAGAAAAACCAGCAACAAAAAAATTTTCAAATTTTTTTTAGTTTTTTTTTTTGGTCTACGGGCAACAAAACAAAATTCCAAAAAAAAAAATTTTTTTTAAATAAAATTTTTTTGAATTTTTTTCTCTTGAAAAGTTTAGGAGAAAAAAAATTTTATTTTTTTAAATTTTTTTTTTTTTTTTTGAATTTTGTTTTGTTTTAAATTTAAGCTTTTTCTGGAGCAAAAATGTGGAAAAAGCTAGGAAAAACAATTTTTTTTTCTCATTACAAAATGAGAAAAGAAAATTGAGCTCAGAGCAAAAAACGTGATCCTTTAATTTTTTTCAAAAATTCGATCGAGTAAACAAAAAAACGGCTGGCTGGATTAATTTTTTTTTTTAGGGTTTTTGTGGACATATTGAACTGTAAAATGCACACTTAACATTAGCGGTTTCCTCAATACTTTCGATCTAGCGCTCGATTTTCCAAAAAACCACCAAAAGCCCTTTTTTTGTTGCATTTTCAAATTCATGTGAAAATAAGAAAAAAATTTTTTTGTTGGAAAAGCAATGGCTAGCCGTTAAGGAGAATTCATTCAAGTTCTTAAAACCCACCTTTAACTTTCTGTGCGATCATTGGTTGCTGAGATATCGATAATCAAACACAAAGGATTTTTTTCCATTTGAAGACCGATATCTCGGCGAGAAGTGGACGTATTGAGGTGTTCAAAAAACCAAATTAAAGCTAAATGAACAAAGTATCCGATCCTTATAGTGGTTAAGCACGCCCGTAGACCAAAAAAAAAACTAAAAAAATTTTGAAAATTTTTTGTTGCTGGTTTTTCTACGATTACTCAAAAACCGCGGAGGTTAAAAATTTTTAAAGTTCTAATCCAAAAACTAGATACTTGGAGCTACAATTTCCTTCGTTATCGATTTCTTGTACGACCATTTCTTTCGAAGTTACGGCCTGTTGAAATTTTCCCAAAAATTTGGAATTTTTTTTTGATCCCTTAATTTTTTCTAGTAGTGTACTTGTATATTAAAAAATAATAAATATTTCAAACAAATTGAAAAAATTTCCTAAATTATTCAGGTGTCGCCGTAGTGATAGATGAGTTAATTATTATGATGACTATTTCACAATAATACTAACTTGGTGCTTGAGAACCCTCTGGAGGGGATCGAACGTACCAATCCAAAAGTTACTCTTTCCCATTAGACCCGAAATTTATTATGACTTCAGATTCGAGTTCAGCTCACCGAGTTCAGCTCGAGTTCAGCTCACAGAAAAGTATATTTTTGTCCGTTGTAAACTAGTGTTATCAATTTTTTTGATATCGTGGTGTGTTTGATATTTTTTGATTGCAACCTATTTGTTTACATATTTTTTACCACGATCGTATAAAAAACATGACTTAAAAAATAAACACAGATAGATTCACTTTTCAAGGGTACCCGTAATATGATACAAATTGCGTTGTTTGAATTCGGAAATTAACCTGAGTTGTATTGTCTAGAAGGTTTTTAAACTTGCAGTTTAAAGAAACGAAATACTGATAGAACTTTATGTAATTTTTTATTAAAAACGATACCAAGACAATATTTAATTAGCACTTCTACGTAACTTAAATGGGGGCAATCATTTGTGAATAAAAATCTTATTGTTTACAGAAAAAAAAGCCAATTAATTTTAAGATTCTTATATGTTGAGATTGATATTTTTGTCAATATTCTTTTGTAATTAAATAAATGAATGCAGTTAGTCACACCGTATGGAATAGTATTTAAGATAAAATTATTTTTACTTGCTATATTGGTTTAGTACTACCCTATTATAAGGGCAAGTTTAGGTTCAGAAAAAATAAATCGAAGTTGAAATATCAATCACACATAAAATTACGATGATAGAGAATGTAAAAACTTTGGTCCCGCAATTCTGTGTGTATGTGTGTGCCTGTCTGTCTGTCTGTCCTTATCTGGAGCTGCTTACTTACTTTCTTAGAACCAAAATAAACGGTATACTAAGGTTGTTTTTCTCAAAAACGGCTCTTATGATTTTGATTAAAAAATACATGCTATTTGGCAAATTAATTCGTACCTGCCCTAGACTCGTTTTCTTGATATATCACTTTCTCGTTAACAACTCGACCGAATTCAATGGAAAAATTTTTTTAAACTAAGAAAAATTTTCCAAAAAATCATTTTTGGATTTAAAAAAAATCAATTTTTTGAAAACGGAGCAATGAATTTTATTGAAAATTTGTTTTACATACATATACATATGTTCGGATAATATGTCCGTTTTTAGGGGCATTCGAATTTTTTTGCACTAAAAATTTTTCTAAGATTTTGAGGTAAAAAATATCAAAGAGATTTATTGGTAACCTGATACCAAATATTATGTTATTTTTTGAGTCTTTTTTAATTAAAAAAAAAAACTTTTATTAATTTCTATACCTAAAGCTTGACAACTTTTCAACTTAAATCAACTTTTCAAATAAGCGCAAGTACGTGCGACCCAGTCGTGCATTTTATTTATTTGTAAAATTTCAAAAAAAGACAATTTCAGTTCATGTACTGAAAAATACAAATACCTTCTTGCAATTCTTGGAATTTAAAACGGGATAAAAAAAATCATTCGATTTGATTCAAAGCTTTGTAGAAATTAGCAGTTTATCTTTAATCAATTCGATCAACAAATGGTTGTCGCGTGGTTTGTTTTAATTTGCAAAGCATTAAGGTGGGTTTTACAAGTTGTACAGTAAATTTTTTTAATTACTAGATGTATCTGCCTACAAGCCTATAAATATTTTAAATATAATGTCAATTCATTGTTTATTATGAAGTAATACTTTCAATTTAAAAATAAGTTTTCATTGTAAATGAGAAGTTATTAAAAATAACTCATGTTAATTACTGGTATTCAAAGAAAAAACTATGTTTTCTTATCGAAATAATACGAGCACATAAAAGTTTATATTATAACTAATAACAATACAAACAAACGAAAAACAATTAATGTTGGCCTAATTTTCATAGACTAATCTTGGTCATAAAAATTGAAGAACGTCAACAAAATTGTAATAAATCATTGTAATCTAAAACACAAACGTGCCAGTTATTTTGAAAGTGGTCCAAAATGAACTACAATTATTACGTTATAAGATGTAGCAATAATTTTTTCAATATAATTCAGTAAAGAAGTGCCGTTATATGAATTGTTATCTTACTAAAATATTATGACGGTGAAAAGTACTTCAACCTCAAACGAGAATATTTTGGTTAAAAACTTTTCGAATCTCAAAATATTATAAACAGAATAGGAAATATTTTGTCGTTAAATAAATTGTTGGTTGGTGTTAATTTGCAAAATCAATTTCAATTTACCGATTCAATTTGTAAATATGTACTTATCTTTGCTTTCACCCTTAATTAAGTGTGAATTTTTCTAAAATACTTTATTGATAAATAAAATATTATCAAGTTTTCTAAATTTTAATTATTCGTCATAATTATTGTCTCATGAAAGTAACCTAAGTTGTATATTTATAGTTTTCATAAGAATATAGCGCAATTATATTTAAAAAGTTGTCACTTTCATTTAGTAAATATTGTCAAGTTGTTTCAAGTCTTCCCACGGATTGTCAACAATCATGTTTCAAACTAAACTGCAATTATAAGTAAATACAGTAAAAACATATACACCTACAGACCTACTATTGAAAAAAATGCACTCAAATGCAAGAATAATAGTTGGTGCGTGCGTATCTACACTCCACATCACTTGTTTAAGGTTGCATTCCTCTTTAATCTCGATTTAGATTCTTTATTTATTCTATAATTTCTTGTTCGTAAAAAAAAAACATAAAAAAATTCCAACAAGAATGGATTTAATTTTAGTATAAAAAAAAAAAAAATACAAAAAAATGGATTTAATTTTTGTACCACAAACAACGGTAGCTACCTACCTGTCGTAGATAGGTAGTAGTTCAGTAAATGAAGAGCCAAATGCAGAGGGTATACAAAAGTTGTGACGTCAGATAAGTTTGGATGCAGAATTGAATTAATGAAAAACGCCATTTTGAAAAACGCGTACGTCTCAATAGCTCCATGTACTTTCTTAAGCAAGGCATATTATATTAATAATATATTATATAAGGCTCTAATGATTTTGATTGAATTTTTGGTGTGTAATGCTACCAAAAAGACCCAATATTTTTGGTTTTTTTTTTTTTGAAAAATTAATTATTTTTTTTTTTTTTAATTGGCAAACCAATTTTTTTGTTTTTGAAAAATGTTAGAGTTGTTTAAAAAAAAAAATAATTTTTTATAAATAATAATGTTCTACGATTTTTAAATATTTATTTCTAAAAATTCCTTTTCGTACAAGAAATAAGATGACATACTTTGTTTTGCAACATAATCATTTAAAACGGTGGTTCATTAATTGAAAAAAATAGACAGATTTTATATATTTTTCACATTTATTGGTGAAATTTTTTTATTAAATTAAATTATGATTTTCCCTAATTTTTTTTTCATAGAAAGCTTTAAGATAAGAGCTACTTTTACCATAAGAGCAAGTACGGCCGTCATTATTCGTCAAATGCAGTTAACAAAGGCGATTGATTTTGATATTTTTTAGGTAAAATTAAATGTTGCGTTTTATCTTAAATGAAATCAAAAAAAAAATCTGGAGAAAAACAGCTATTGATCTGTGAAGTATTATTTTCTAAAATTCTTTTAGTTCCTGCGAAAGTGCTTCTCAACTTTCTTTGCAATGTACAAATTTCAAATGGGCTTGACTCATTATTGTTTTTCTTTTTTTGAAATGACACCAATTGTTTTTAATTGGCAGTTAAAGTTGAAAGTTCGGCTTTTTTTGAAAACAATCAAATTTGTGTAAAAACTGTGAAATTCAGAAAAAATATTTTTCCTGCATAAACTAACGGGGTTTTATTTTTGGATTTTAGGAATGCGCCTAAAAATAAATATTAGATAGTTTTTTTGCTAAAATTTTTGCATTTATCTACAAAAATAAATTATTTAAACTTATCTTTTTACTCCTTAAATTTCGAAATAACTAAGTAAATATTGAAAATATTGAATTAAAAAAAAAATACGTATTTTATTAAAGCCAAAGGCAAGTCGATTGACATTATTAATTTTAAAATTTGCAATGTTGGGTTACAAGGGGTTAATGTTTTTTTTGAGGTAAAACAAAATAAAAATGTTAATGGTGATACGAATATCAAAGGAAAGTTAAAGATTGTTTGCTTACTACAAGCTACAAAAAAATCTAAAAAAAATGAGGATAACGAGTAATTTTATTTAATTAATAATAATAAAATAAAATAAATTTATTAACATATTAAATTATAACGTTCAAGCAATATTATATTATTTATGTTTTAATCATCATATTTAAGAAAATATCAAAATTTTCAAACAAAAATGTTTTGTCAAAAAAGAAAAAAATAATTTAATATTTGTACATATTATGAACTCCTCTTTTGTAAGGCTGTTCATAAAAAGGACAGTAAATTTTGACATCATAGAACAATTTTTATATCGGTTTTATTTAATCAGGTGCTAAGAAATATCTCCGAATCATGTATTGAATTTTTAAATTATAACATTTAGTTCGGGATACGTTGAAAAATGCACGAAACGAATATGCAATATTTAAGGTGAACCAAAAATCAAGAATTTCACGTAGCAAAACAATAAAAAATTTATTGTTCAAAAAGGGTAAAATCGTGCACTTTATTAGCACAGAAAACTAAAATACCTACGACTTCTAGAGATGAGAGCGATAAGAAGTTAATAATGTTAAACTACTGGAAAAGTATAACAAATTAAAAGTTGTTGTACTAAATTTGACCTTAATGAAGTGAAACGCAGTGTGTATCGATTAATAAATATAAATTTAATATTCATTGTCACCCCTAGACCAAACGACAACCCTCGTCATTGTGTGGACATTGTAAAAAAAAAAAACCCGAAACAAACAACTCAACAACGCATGGCGCGGTAGCGGCCGGTAGAAGGTGCAATCAATATATAGAAACGACCCCCAGCTGAGTGGGTGTATCAATGCATTATTATTCTACTGTTTCTTTTATCAAGAGGCAGAAAATAGAAGAAGTAGCAAATAACCAAAATAAAAACAAAATTTGAAAAAAAAGATACAAAAATGACAGTTGCGGCGGCTGCATGCACAAGTTTTTGTTGTACACGCATCGTTCCAAGGAGGAAACGCATCTCGACGCAGGCGCACTTCCATCCTTCTGTCATGTCTTTTCCTTCACTTTTACTTTCAATCGAAACTATGTCTGTTTACAGGAAATTCCAATTGAAATGACATAAGCCAGCCAGGGCAAAATATGATATCTCCCCCCCTTTCCCTGCAACCGGCCTTCTAGCCTTCACCACCGATGTATTTTTGTCACACAACAAGGAAAAAAGAAACATTTTCTCACAATTTTCAACACATTTTCACCCTCCTTCACCACCAACTTACTCGTAATTGATGTTACAAAATTTTATCCAAAATCAGCGAAATATGGAAACTATCAGATTCTTTGTCTAGTTTATCAAGGGATCGGAAATAAAATTACCTTGGATTCTAAGGGAAGTTTTTTAAAGTTGGAATTCTCAGGAAAACTGAATCTTCTGATGCTCCATGCACTTTTTGAATTTCAAACAAAAAAATAATTGATCAAATTGTTAAGTAACTACAATTGAAAACACTTGCTGAAAACCTCTCCACCTACTAAAAAAAACCGAACGGATGGACAAACACGCAAAACAACCAGACAATCCGACGACGATACTTTGCTCAGTTTGAGCAGCAAACAACAACGAACGCGTTCTCAAACCAACTAAAAAAGCAAACGCGCTCCCACCAAGAAACACTCGACGGTCTTCACAGTTTTGGTTCAGTTTGGAGGTTAATTTTCTTCTTTGGCATTTTGTTCTTCTGTTCTTTCTAAAGTTCTTTATTATTTCTTTTTTGTTCTTTAAAGCATAAATTATTAATTCTTTTACATCATCTTCTTTAAGTTTGTTTTTGTTTTGTTTGCTTTTGAGAGTATTCGTTGAGTGTGTGAGACTTTTGTTTCAGAAGCGGGAAATGCAATAAATGCATACCTCCCCCTTTTTTTAGGTTCGAAATGTGATTTGGTGTAGTTGATTAATTGTGGTCCATTTGAATCTTTAAAAAGCTTTTGTCTGTGAAGCTTTTGGAGAAAGTTTAAAACAAGCTTATGAGCTTAAGAATGCAAGTTTGAATTTAGGTTTTTAAAAGCATGGAGCTTGCAAGAACAGATATGTCATGAGGCAATCACTTTTAGCCATAGAATCTTATAATTTCCGGATCCGGTTGACAAATTTAAATTTTTTTAATTACACAGAAAAAAATATGACCCGCTAAAAACTAACAGATTGCCATATTGTTTTACCGTCCATACATTTCATAAGGAAATCTTATTAAAATCAACGATTAATAAGGTTTTTTTAAGGAGATTTCTTATTATTTTTATAGAGAAAATCTTATTAAAATTTGACTGAAAAGTTGATTTTTTTTGGAACTTAGCAGTAGAACAAAAATCGCGATCAATATTTTCATGGCAGGTTGGTTCAGGTGGTAAGGTGGGCGACTAACGATTTGAAGTCTCCAGTTCGATTCCCAGCCTGGTCATGTTTTTTTTTATTTTTTTGCAGATTTTAAAACAATAAGGAAAACCCGATTGTTTTAATAAGGTTTCCTTCTTGGATGAAAACCATAGAGAAATCTTATTGTTTTTGTTCTATTTTATGTGGTCTATTTTTCTCTGTGTAGATGGTACTTTTGAAGATAGCAAAACAGGCCAGGTTCCTAGAATTTCTATAAACCGAACACAAACAAAAAAATCAAATCCCAAATGTGTCAATAAAGTTGAAGAATGTAGAAAGTAAAAGTATACATATAGCTATGTAGAAAAGCTCATTATACAATACAAATATATGTACAATACAAATTAATCAAAAACTCGAGAGGGTAAATTCACAAAAGTTTTAAACAGAACTATCTTTGCATTTTATGCACCAAACCTCAACCTATAATTTTTTGGATAGGAGTTAAAAAAGTTCTACAGACTTGAGATGATTTATAATAAGATTTATTTCGAAAGCTTTTTAAAAATTAGATTGGAACTCCAATAGTTCTGAATTTTCGGCTGTGTAAATTGATCTTCCACTTTATTTAATTTTTGTATGAACAACATTTCTAATATTTCGCGAAATCGCGATAACAATGGTTATACATTGTACTTACAATGCTATAAACTTGATTCTTTGTTACCAAAAAAAAAACACCATTTAACCCAAAATATTTTGGTGCGCATATTTAATTATTTTGTTCTATGGTATATGAAACGTCTATACAAAATTTCATCAATCTACTACCAAGCTTTACGAATATAGAATATATCTAACCGAGACCAAAGCCCAGTTGCCAAATGAACGTTTCGCTTCTATCAGTTATCGCTATAACTTTGCTTCAAACTTGCCTTATAAGATTTATTTTAGACTTAAAAGCTTTTTACAATTTTTTTTAATCAGTTTATTTAATTTACATACTTAAAATATTTTTATATATAATACAATAATACTACTGGAATGTAAAACAATAATAGACGTGTTTTTTACTGAGTAAACATTTTATGATGTAAACAACAATAAACTATTGATTTGCTATTAATACACTACTTTACAATATTGTACTTTTCCAAAAGTTTTCGGTGTGCTGAACTCGAATTCGAAGTCGAAATTTTGGTCAGCTGCCGTTTTTGAAATATTACCGTTAAAAAATTAAAAAACGCTTTTTGCCTACTTTTGCGGTTATGCTATAATGTGAAAAAGCTGTTTTAAACATTTATATCGTTTCGGTTTCTATAAGAAGTTTTTCCTTTGTTTCTTTCCGATATCTTTTTTATTGCCCGAGATATCTTAAGTTGATGTATGTGTTTGGCTTATATGTATGTATGTCATAAAGATAATAACAGCGTTTCTTTGAATTTTCTAACGGCAATATTCCAAAAATGGGAGCTGATTGAAGTTTTCTGACTTCGGATTCGAAAACTTTTTTAAAAGTATAATTTGGTTTCGGCAACAAAAACTTTGTAAGCTAGTGTTATCGTTTATTGTTGAAGAGTCAAAAATGTAAAAGTTAAACAAAAATTTGTTTATCCTTAGAAATAAATTGTTGTTGTTTCCTGTTCAAAATTTACTCAGCTAAGTACTGAGTTACCAAAAACACACGGCTTATACAAATATAAAACAAATATTTTTTCTTGATGCTTTAATTTATTTATGTAAAACTAAAAAAAAAGCAAAATAAAAAGTATAAAAAAATCCCTAGGGAAGCAAATGCGTGCAACCTTCAATAATAAATATTTCATGTAAATCAAAAACCAAGTACTCTCAAATGTCAATAAATAGGATTGACTTGTAAATTGCTTTCGTGATTGATTACTTGATGACCTTTATTTGCTTTCTTTTTAATTTATTGTTCTTTGGTGTCCTATTAAAATGAAGAATCTGAATTCTAACACCCAAGCTTATCTGATTTTGTGTTGAAATCACTTGGGATTTACATGTTTTTGAATTAAATATTATACTTGATTTTATAAGATTAGGTTCTTTTGGGTGTTTTTGGTTTTGAAAAACTTTATTCGAATCTTTTACTCAAGGTTTTGTAAAATTCCTTACTTCTTCAGACGATGTTTGTTCTTTGTTCAGTACTATTCTCGTTACTGTTACAGTATTGCATCCCCCGACAACACTAACACAAATTAAACATAAATAACAAACAAAAATATAAATGTGAAGCAAAAATTACGAGAACAAAAATCCGGAAACTAAACGTTTCTCAGCTTTTTCAAATTAATAACACAATTTTTAAATTCCCACTTAAAACATGCCGCACGACCTCTTCTCTACAGATTTAATTAATATATTACAACTCCCTGTTAAATATTCTTACAAACTGCCCCAACTCACGGAATCAACACCTCCCCGATTTTCAACCTTCACAAAATAAAAAAAAAGAAAACTTACTTGCAAATCCAATTAAGAGCCGCCACCTTGTATGTAACTTCATGAACATATCCTCTTTGTCTTGTCTTTAAAAACAACAAACCCCTCTTGCTCCACAAAATAAACAAAAACAAAAAACTAACTACGGAACCAAACAATTCAAAACTAACACGCGATTCTATCCGTGAAAAAAACAAAAAATCATATTCCATCCGAGACGCGACGACCAAACAACGATATAGCGATTCACATTGTTAGTTCAAGTGTTCGGAACTAAATTCTGGCAAATCAACTTTCGTCGGACACAAATAATAAAATCCCACCAAACTGTCACAACTACTCGTGTTGAACTAGTTTCTTACTTCTGTCCAATTCTAGTCAAAAGGTTTCCTTTCTTTTTATTTTTGTCCGTTGTGGATGTGTATCCTCATCAAATTGGCTACCAACACGAACAGGACGAAGGAAAAAAATTATCAAAAGTCCTCAAACCAGAACTTGTGTAAATAAAAATATTCATCGATTTCAAGTTGTAGGCTAACAACACCAAAAACAAAAAAACTAGAAACAAAACCGGGACACCACGATAAAGGACGAAACTCCTACAAGCACGCAATTTCAACTACTCAATGGTTACAGCACAGAAATGTAGCTGACCAACACCTCTCTTGAAGGTGTATTGCGTGGATATATTGAAGACTACAGGATTTTATCAAGTGGGAGGGTAGAAAAAAATAACGTTTACCTATATAAAAAAAGGCTTTAATTACAGCCTTTGACATTACCATATATACCTGTACCATGCCCCCGAGTGAGTGGTAATAGACCTCGCACAATTAGCTTAGCGCCGACCGGCGATTGTATCTTATCTCAAACTCTTGCTGCCACTCTGACCTATATAAAAGAAAATTCAGTCAGTCATGGAGGAGCATCAAAACTTTTTATAGCCGTCGCATCGTGTCGGGTCGTATTAAAGTAAATTATGAGACAGATCTTATCCAACACGTAAAGGTGCTCCAAAGACAAAAACACCACCAAAAGAAATAGAATGAGGAGTATCCAATGACACTTTTTGCTATGAATCAATAGCAGCACGTTCGTTATTGCTTAACTTTGGAAAGATTTTTGTATATAAATTCAAGAACCACCCGCAATCTTGGTTTAGTACTTTTTGTTAACGTTCCCATTATTGAGTTTTGTGTGATGGTCCAAGTGATTCAAGTGTTATTACTGGTCATTGGTTACCTTGAACTTGTAATTTGTTCATATTCTGATACAAGTGAGACCAGGGAAGTATTGCATTTAGATGGAATTTGGAATTGTTATTGTGAAAGGGATAGCAGACCTTTGGAATATCGTGAGAAGCATGGATTACGGAAGGTATTTTGTGAAGTAAATAAGAAAAGTTTTAAGCTTTTATAAATGTTATGTGCTCAATTTTAGCTAAATGGGATCATTAAAGTTCCTATTCCTGGCAGTCTGATTGATTTTGATTCCAAAAAATGTCTAGGAACTGTGTGGTTTGAAAGAAGTTTTTTTGTACCGAAATCGTGGAAGTACGAGCGAAAAATTTTCCTACGACTTGATGGTCTAGCCTCGGATACTAGAGTAGTATGTAGATATATTTATTTTTGCTAAAGCAATTTGCATACGCATTCACTATTTTGTAACGATGTCACTCTTATTATTTTTAATTTCATGCTGCGGTGTCCAGTGGATAAACGGAGATGACATAGAAACCATCAACACAAACTTTGTCGAACTTGATGTTACTGAAAAGCTTGTTTATGAATCAGAAAACCGTATCGCTTTGGAAGTGAGAAGAATACCTACAAACCAGCAAGTGTTTCCAGGAATTTCCCGATCTATTATTCTGCGTTCGGTTCCTGAAATTCTGTATATTGAAAGGGTGTCAGTGGATTCGACTGTGACAAATGGAACAGGTTAGTTTGTTTTTTTTTTGTCTCTATTTCGTTTAAAGAAACTTATTTACTTATTTTCATATCCCCAGCTTATATTTCCTACAAAGCTGAAACTGGTGGATTATTACGACTCAATGCTAAATGTATATCGGTCCAAGTTCTCGATAAAGATAACATACAAGTTGCTTATAATACGTCAAAAGACTCTCTCGAAGGATATTTTTCCATACCAAATTGTAATCTTTGGTGGCCATTGTGTATGGATTCTAGAGCTGGATACCTTTATACGTTAGTTTTTAAACTTTTCTATAAATACTGCGAAAGTGAGATCAAGGATGTTTACAGAATGAAAATTGGAATAAGACCTATAAATTGGTCTAATAGTTCGTTGAAAATAAATGATAAAAATTTTCTCCTACAAGGTGTTAGAGGAAGTGACGAATGGGCTGTGAGTTTTTCTCGATCAGCAGTAGCATTCCTTAATCAAACTTTAAATTTATTTTTCTTTAAGAGAAAACCTTTCAATCCCAGTACAGATCTCAAGGATATAACACTTTTAAAATGGTTAAATGCAAATGCTATCGTTACAAATGTTCCCCCCTCTAAAGAAACATTAGACTTGACCGATGAAATGGGGTTGTTTGTTATTTTGGGGTAAGTTATTTTGTAAAAACCAAATATTGCAATTGATTTTCGAGTTAAATGAGTTTTTCAATTACAGAAGCCCTAAAAATGTTCTTAAGGATGTTATTATTCGATACAGACACCATCCAAGTGTGATATTGTGGTCTATTTCAGAAGGGGAGTATGACAACACCAACACTAGTGAATATCAAAGAATTAATGAGTAAGTTTATACATTTATTTTTTGTTTTTTTTTATTTTTGACACTTTAAACACACACATATACAATTTGAGTGCTTTTCACACCCTCTTTCCTTTCTTAGATTTTTTTTTACGTAAAGGTAAGAAAAAAATGATTTTTTTAATTAGTGTCATGACACCTCCAAAATGTGTATACTATTTAAGGATTAAGTATCGTTGAAATATTTTTCTCCCATGATACTAGAACTAATATAAACGTTAAAATATGATTCAAGACTTTATTCGTTATTTTTATGGTAAAGTAAAGCTTAAGAGTACTTTACAATTAGAATTTTAAATCAAAAATAGGTTTTTCTCAAGTCCCATCCACAGAGATTTTTAAATTGTATTATAAGTTCTGAAGGGCTCCGACATCATAGTGTAAGCAATGGTCAATGATTCAATTATTTAGTTACTGATATGTACTTAATTTATTTCTTAAAAGCGGTTTAGCAAATAGGTTAACTGTGGCGTATGTGTAATTTTTTTTTATTGATAAATCGGCGCTTTGGCGACACAAATACGTAAACATTTTGTACGCTTTTGAGATGCATAGTGAAATTTTATAAGGCAAGTTAAGAATTCGTATTCGTTTTTTTAGGTACTTTTATCCCTTAATTGAAATGATTTGAACGACAAAAACCAAGTTTTGACAGCTGAGTGATTTTTTACTTGCTCTATAGGGCAAGTATTGGTTTCGTGTAGAAAAAAAAATCGAGGTTTTAATCAAAACCAACATTACGATGATGGAGAAGATCAAAAAAGTGGTTTTCGTCATGCCGTCCGTCGGTCTGTGCGTCTGTGCGTCCATCTGTACATCGAGCTAGGGCCTAAACGGGTGGATGGATTTGCTTGAAACTTGGTACAGATGATTTTTACGTAATTCCCTAGGTCCGTTTTTTTTATTTTTTTAATATCTCCAATTTAACGCATATCTCCCATATAACGTTTTCGAGGTATTTCAAATTTCTCGAAAACGGCTCTAACGATTTCGTTTAAATTTGGTGTGCGCAGTACTCTTATTGATTCCAACAAAACTGCGTTTTTAGTTTTTCTCAAAAAATGCCAAGAGCGGAAATATGGCGTTGCCGTTTTTCAAAAATTGACATGTTTTTTAAGTCCATATATTTCATCAAAGCATAAGTCAATTTTTTCAAAATTTACAGACATCATAGGTTTTGAAGTGTAAAATGTAAAAAAAAATTTAAAAAAAAAGTTTTTCAAAAAATTTTTAAAAAATTGAATTTTTTTAACTTTCGATTTTTTTTTTGTTTTTATTTTTTTTTTCTTCACAAAATCCTGAATTTCCAATAGATATTTAAGATAAAGATGCTTTGAACTACAAGAGCAAGTACGTGCGACCCAGTCGTGCATTTTATTTTTTATAACATTAACTTAATTCTGTGCTTACAACACCAAAGATTGACTTTAGTAGTTGTGTACGTGTAGATTGATTCTAACTAACCCTTGTACAGTTGAATTAATTTCATCAAAGTTAGTTGATGCGAATTTTTGTAGCATCGATTAATTAGCATTATAATAGCATAAAATAAGGCAAACTTAGTACAACGAAAGAAGGACTGTAATTTTTGTTTATCATGGCGGTTCACCAAACAAACTGAATAAATTTCGTCACACCTTTCAGGCTTAATCAGATTGATGCAAATTATTAAAAATGGCTAAAATTTGGCCAAATTTCAAAATACTCAAAATGGATATCAAACGATAAGTACATAATTTTCTTTTAACTGATAAATAAAATTAACCCTCTTTATTTTGTTTGACATTTAACCAAATAGTGACAAGAATAAACCATTTTCAATTTTAGAAAATTAATGAAATTAAATAATTGAGAAACTAAGCGTTTAAGGTGGGAATTTTAAGATGTACATTATGTTCACTTGGGCGTATACGTACTTTTTTTAAATACAAATATTTTATCTTAAAATAATAATAGTATATATCGTGGGCACAAAGCTAAAACCACGAATCTATAAATTTGTAGTTTTAAGAAAAAACGGCTTCAAAGTTTTGAAAACTCATGGAATTTAAGGGAAACTCGTGCAACCGAAATTGATAGTTTAGGCTTCTAGACAACAGATGGAGGATTGGGATTGACGGACTGAATTGAGAGACCGATAACAAGTAAAATGACGCATTTAAGTGAAAGTGTCCAGAAAATAAAGATTCGCAGTTTTGGTATCGCGACAATATATTAGGGTGGGTCAAAAAAATCGAATAAATTTTTTTTTATTTTATACTCTGAAAAATCGATTGCTAGACACCTATAGAACATACTCCACAAATATAAAATCTTAATACAAATGGGAAGATCCTCTGCTTCGCAGTTTTTCATTTTAACATAAATCTCATTAAAAAAAATCGCTAATTTCTTAACATATTTTTGTAGGATCAACAACGGATTGTAATGCTTTTACTAGTAAAGATAATTTCATTTAAAAACTCACTTGCATTTTATCCTCAGCATAAGAACATGAAATCTCATTTTTTTTTATTGAAGACTATTATAGTGTATCAGTGTTTTTGAAAACTTTTTTTTTTAGCAATTTTATCGATGATGTAAAATGTTTAGACCCAAGTCGTCCCTTAACAGCTAAACTTTCATTCCTTACGTCAGAAGTCAATGCTGAAATGGTAGAAATATTTTTTCGATGTAAGCTTCATAAATCTCATTTCAAAGTTTAGATTTCCAAATTAGATATAATTACTCTTGGTGATGAAAATGCATATTCGGATAACGATTCAGTTGATAGATATAATAAGCCCGTGATTATTATGCATCCAGATGAATTTCTTTCAGCTAAAAATAGGGTAAGTAAAAGCAAGATTATGCCTGATTTTGACAAAACTCCATGTAATTTATTGAAAATTATCTTTCAGATCCGAACTATTAACTTTGACTCGACACCAGAAGGAAATGAGCGAGCTGATAGTGAAAAGAGAAATTTCTCGGGGATTGGTGAATTTTATGGGAATTTCATTGCTTATGAATGCCTTAAAGGTAAATTAATTTTATATTTAAATTAACTCATATAGGTATAGTTTATTGATCTTTTTGCTTTTTACTCTAGGTGAAATTTTAACATTAGTTGATGGAATTTTTAATCGAAATCGTGAACCAACAACTGCAGCTGACTCATTGCGTTCAAAATTTAGACCAAAAAGAAGTCCTTGTCCTAATCGAACGCCAAGATGTAAATTTAATAAAAATCGAAGAAAGCGAATGCTTAAATAAGCAAAATAATAAAATTAATAAAAAATCGAAGAAAATGAATGCTTAAATAAGCAAAATAATAAAATAAATCAAAAAAATTCTAAGTATTTATCATTTTTACTTGTCGAAAGTAGGTACAACAACAGGAATGCTTTTAATAAATTAAGCACTTGCGTCTTGCATAGCTAAATGTTAATTTTGTCTTATTAATTACATATTAGAATAATCTAGTTCTTATTTATTATTTATCCAAGGTATTAAAAAATAACGTTAAATTTGAATAATATTCTACCATTGCTCCATTGCACTTATTGGCTATAAAAGGTGACGAAATAATTAGGCTAATTAAATTGAATATTTTACTTGCAACGCTCCCTGCTATTACTTCACGATACATAACTAACCTTTTTGCTAGAATGTGTATTGTTCACCCTAGGTATAGGTGTATCTTTTTTTCCTCCACATAACTAACCTAGTTGCATGCTGAAGGAGTTGACTTTCCTTACCAAACAACCTTTATATTTTATGACGTCACCTCATCTTATTACCTTAATAACCCTATAACTTGCATAATGCGTGATGTCAACACTGAAGAAGTTGCGTGTTAGTTTTGAATTTATCTATGGTTGACCTTTTCATTTTTTCATTGGTCGCGCGCTAAATCAAAACTTAGATAAATGTTTACATAAAACATTATAAATAATTAAACATAACAACCTTCTTTAATATTTAACATTATGAAGCTTGAAGGGATGATAAAATTAAGTTCAAGGACAAAGTATTTTTTTCCCACTTTGTAGTCTCATTGCAGTGATTTTATATACCATCATGGGATTTGGAGTAACTTGAGGGCCATGAAATCATGTGTTTCCGTGGTGTAGTGGTTATCACATCCGCCTAACACGCGGAAGGCCCCCGGTTCGATCCCGGGCGGAAACAGATTTTTTTTTTTTTTAATGAAAAAAGTTCTTTTAATATTTTTTTTTTACGGGAACTAAGATACAGGCTACTCCATCAAATTTGATTTAAACCTTAATTTTAGTGACACAAAATCGCAAAATGTTATGTGATGGTAGATTGCTATTCGATTCACGTGAACCAAAAATTTCCTTCCTTTACCACGTCAACATGGCTTTGAAAAAACGCTTAATTTCGAAAGCAAAACGTTGTTTCCGCCTGTTTTAGAAATTTTAAAGAAAAAAATTGTTTAAGTTTAATTTTAACCCCCATTTTAAAACTTCTTATTTTAGACTTTCACGTGAATCGAATAGCAGAATACGGCCGATAACACTGGTCAACAAAATTTGACTTTTTTTTTGCCACAAGAACCAAAATATACTTTTCTAGTATTTTTCGGGGTGCTGAATCCGAATCTGAAGTCAGAAAAATTTGATTGGCCTCCGTTTTCGAAATATTACCGTTATAAAATGCTAAAAAACGTCATTTTGGCTGTTTTCGAGGTTCTGTTTTTATGTGGGGTAATTCATTAGAAACAAATTTGTAACGGTTATTATAAGAACTGATATTCTACTTTCAAAAACTGTTTAAATTTTCCCGATATCTCTTTTATTGCTCGAGATATCTTAAATTTCAGTTAATAAGCCAAAGAGAAACTAAACTTAATTTAAAGATTAAGTCTCTGATCACAGAATTTTTGCCACAAGAACCAAAATATACTTTTCTGAAGGTTTTTGGGTTGCTGAGCACGAATCCGCAATCAGAAAAATTCTATTAGCCTCCGCTCTTGAAATATAACCGTTATAAAAAAAAACCTTTTTTTTGCACTTTATAACGGTAATATTTCAAGAACTAAGGCTAATAAAATTTTTCTGATTGCGGATTCGAGCTCATCAACCCAAAAACCTTCAGAAAAGTATATTTTGGTTCTTGTGGCAAAAAAAGTTTAATTTGGTTGGCCAGTGTTGTTTCTGATTCAAAGACCGCTGCTTATATTTTAAATATCTCGGGCAGTAAAACAGATATAGGAAAGATTTAAACATTTTTTGAAAGAATAAAATCAGTTCTTATAGCCACCGTTACAAATTTACTCACAATGTATTACCCCACAAAAAAACATAACCTCGAAAGCAGCCAAAATTACGTTTTTTTACATTTTCTAACGGTAATATTTAAAAAACGGAGGCCAATAACAATTTTCTGACTTCAGATTCGAGTTCAGCACATCAAAAACTACTAGAAAAGTATATTTTGATTGTTGTGGCAAAAACCTTGTTGACCAGTGTAATTATGAATTTTTCATCACGCTAGAATAAGATGCATGGACACCGGAAGCAAAACTATTTCGTTGCCGTTTCTTGATTAATTTAATATATTGTAGCTATTCGCGTATGCTATGAAGAAAATATTTACTGAACGCATTTATGAACAGAAAAGCTGCTGCAAGTGCGGCAGTTGTGTTATCCTGGTCCTGGGCGTCAATAGGATTGATCAGTTAAATGCGAGAGCTGTGGTTGCTCCACATCAAGACCATAATAGCACAGGTTTAGGGGGAAGAAGATTCTACCTTAGCGGAATAAATGGAAAACATTTTTAAGATGTGACTGTGAAATTGTGAAGATAAGTGTTTCCGTGGTGTAGTGGTTATCACATCCGCCTAACACGCGGAAGGCCCCCGGTTCGATCCCGGGCGGAAACAATTAATTTTTGCTTGAATTGAAAAATAAAAATGTACCTAATATTTCCAAATTATTCAAAATGTTCTTATTTTATAATTTTTTTTTTTTTTTTTTTTTTTTTTTGACGGGAGGAAATCTTCAAAAGACACTTGGCAGTATTCGACGACGACACCAAGTAGTGTGGGACTCTTAACCACTAAAACCACCTCTTTATCAGGACCAATCTTGAGAGATCGACATCAGATTTTTCTTTCTTAACTTTGTAAAATCACTTTGGGGGAAGTTTAAACTTTTAATACTTTCCCATGTCTTTTTAGACCATAAGCTCATGAGGCTTGGTTCTTCTTAATCTTCGAACATGGTTTCTTGTATTCAAGACGGACACCATTTCAGAATTGGTATGACTTTGCAGTCTCTGATTATGCGATACAGCGTATTTTTTAACAACTTCTGTAACCGTTTCTATTTGTAAGTCACGATGTAGATCGCTATTTCTTATGTACCAAGGTGCATTAACTATTCCACGAAGGACTTTGTTTTGGAATTTTTGGATGATTTCGATATTTGTTTTCTTTGTACAGCCCCATAATTGGATACCATAGGTCCAAACAGGCTTTAGTACTTGATTATACAGCATTATTTTGTTTTGGGTTGATAAATCAGAGTTGTTACCAAGTAACCAGTACATTTTTCTATATTTCAAGTTTAGTTCTTCTCTTTTCTTTTTGATGTGCTCTTTCCACTTTAGCTTTGCATCCAAAGTCATTCCAAGGTATTTGGCCGTATTGGCGTAAGGTACAGCTTGATTATTAATGAATATTGGAATATTGTTTATCTTTTTATTTGTAAAGTTTATATGTGAAGATTTTGTTTCATTGAGCTTGATACGCCATTTTTCGGTCCAATCTCTGACTGTGTCGACGGCATATTGCAGCTTTACTGCTCCCCTAGAGACACATTTGTCGGGTACCAAAATTGCGGTATCATCTGCAAAAGTAGCCATTATGGTGTGATTCCCAACTGGGATATCCCTTGTGTATAGTAAATACAGGGTAGGACCTAGGACACTTCCTTGTGGTACACCGGCTTCTATTTTCTTCAATTCCGAATATTCTTGATCGTACCTTACTCTAAACAATCGGTCTGAGATGTACGATTTTACGATTATTTTATAATGTAACAACACCAATTACACGGTGTTACAAAAATGAGGTTTTAAAATATACGCGGGCGGAGACCTATCAGGTTTTGTAGAGCTAGTCGCACTGAATACGAAACGGTATTTGAAAATCCCCTAACACCCCCAAAATCTGGAGTTACGGGCAAAAAACGGTTTTTTGGACCTTCATCCATTGAAAAAATTCTAGCTTCGACAATTTTTTACCCATTTTCGATTTTTTTACAGTTTCTGATAGAAGATAAATATACTTTTTTAACAATGTATAAAACATGTAACTCGGTTAAACCACTTAGAATTTATAAGCTGTCAAAGTTCAAAAATTCAATTTTTTTTGTCATTTGCCCAACTTCGGCATCAATTTAAAGTATATGTTTTCAAAACAACATGCTATTTAAAAAATATATTCTAAAACTATATCTATTTCCCAATTGATCGAGGTATTTTTTATGAAAATCACTTCAAAATTGGCTTAGAAAAAAAAAATTTTCGATTTCAACCCAGATACAGAAATTGGAACTTTTAGGTATAGAACAAAAATGTTGTTTCGGCACGTAGTAGGATAAGTTGGGCGCCAGGATTTGATGAAAGGTTTTTGTAGAGGAGCTCAATACAAACATTTTTTTTCTTTGGGAGGGGGGTCTATCTCCCCCCGTTTAGGTGGGAGGGGGCATTTTTCTAAAAAAAAATTATCAAAATAAAAAAAAATTATTAAAAAACGGAGGCCAATAACAATTTTCTGACTTCAGATTCGAGTTCAGCACATCAAAAACTACTAGAAAAGTATATTTTGATTGTTGTGGCAAAAACCTTGTTGACCAGTGTAATTATGAATTTTTCATCACGCTAGAATAAGATGCATGGACACCGGAAGCAAAACTATTTCGTTGCCGTTTCTTGATTAATTTAATATATTGTAGCTATTCGCGTATGCTATGAAGAAAATATTTACTGAACGCATTTATGAACAGAAAAGCTGCTGCAAGTGCGGCAGTTGTGTTATCCTGGTCCTGGGCGTCAATAGGATTGATCAGTTAAATGCGAGAGCTGTGGTTGCTCCACATCAAGACCATAATAGCACAGGTTTAGGGGGAAGAAGATTCTACCTTAGCGGAATAAATGGAAAACATTTTTAAGATGTGACTGTGAAATTGTGAAGATAAGTGTTTCCGTGGTGTAGTGGTTATCACATCCGCCTAACACGCGGAAGGCCCCCGGTTCGATCCCGGGCGGAAACAATTAATTTTTGCTTGAATTGAAAAATAAAAATGTACCTAATATTTCCAAATTATTCAAAATGTTCTTATTTTATAATTTTTTTTTTTTTTTTTTTTTTTTTTTTGACGGGAGGAAATCTTCAAAAGACACTTGGCAGTATTCGACGACGACACCAAGTAGTGTGGGACTCTTAACCACTAAAACCACCTCTTTATCAGGACCAATCTTGAGAGATCGACATCAGATTTTTCTTTCTTAACTTTGTAAAATCACTTTGGGGGAAGTTTAAACTTTTAATACTTTCCCATGTCTTTTTAGACCATAAGCTCATGAGGCTTGGTTCTTCTTAATCTTCGAACATGGTTTCTTGTATTCAAGACGGACACCATTTCAGAATTGGTATGACTTTGCAGTCTCTGATTATGCGATACAGCGTATTTTTTAACAACTTCTGTAACCGTTTCTATTTGTAAGTCACGATGTAGATCGCTATTTCTTATGTACCAAGGTGCATTAACTATTCCACGAAGGACTTTGTTTTGGAATTTTTGGATGATTTCGATATTTGTTTTCTTTGTACAGCCCCATAATTGGATACCATAGGTCCAAACAGGCTTTAGTACTTGATTATACAGCATTATTTTGTTTTGGGTTGATAAATCAGAGTTGTTACCAAGTAACCAGTACATTTTTCTATATTTCAAGTTTAGTTCTTCTCTTTTCTTTTTGATGTGCTCTTTCCACTTTAGCTTTGCATCCAAAGTCATTCCAAGGTATTTGGCCGTATTGGCGTAAGGTACAGCTTGATTATTAATGAATATTGGAATATTGTTTATCTTTTTATTTGTAAAGTTTATATGTGAAGATTTTGTTTCATTGAGCTTGATACGCCATTTTTCGGTCCAATCTCTGACTGTGTCGACGGCATATTGCAGCTTTACTGCTCCCCTAGAGACACATTTGTCGGGTACCAAAATTGCGGTATCATCTGCAAAAGTAGCCATTATGGTGTGATTCCCAACTGGGATATCCCTTGTGTATAGTAAATACAGGGTAGGACCTAGGACACTTCCTTGTGGTACACCGGCTTCTATTTTCTTCAATTCCGAATATTCTTGATCGTACCTTACTCTAAACAATCGGTCTGAGATGTACGATTTTACGATTATTTTATAATGTAACAACACCAATTACACGGTGTTACAAAAATGAGGTTTTAAAATATACGCGGGCGGAGACCTATCAGGTTTTGTAGAGCTAGTCGCACTGAATACGAAACGGTATTTGAAAATCCCCTAACACCCCCAAAATCTGGAGTTACGGGCAAAAAACGGTTTTTTGGACCTTCATCCATTGAAAAAATTCTAGCTTCGACAATTTTTTACCCATTTTCGATTTTTTTACAGTTTCTGATAGAAGATAAATATACTTTTTTAACAATGTATAAAACATGTAACTCGGTTAAACCACTTAGAATTTATAAGCTGTCAAAGTTCAAAAATTCAATTTTTTTTGTCATTTGCCCAACTTCGGCATCAATTTAAAGTATATGTTTTCAAAACAACATGCTATTTAAAAAATATATTCTAAAACTATATCTATTTCCCAATTGATCGAGGTATTTTTTATGAAAATCACTTCAAAATTGGCTTAGAAAAAAAAAATTTTCGATTTCAACCCAGATACAGAAATTGGAACTTTTAGGTATAGAACAAAAATGTTGTTTCGGCACGTAGTAGGATAAGTTGGGCGCCAGGATTTGATGAAAGGTTTTTGTAGAGGAGCTCAATACAAACATTTTTTTTCTTTGGGAGGGGGGTCTATCTCCCCCCGTTTAGGTGGGAGGGGGCATTTTTCTAAAAAAAAATTATCAAAATAAAAAAAAATTATTAAAAAACAACGGCAACACTTACAGTAATAAATGATACCATTTCCAAAAGGCAAAATTGTGCATTTAATTCTAATTTTTAAATCAATATAATATTCCCAATAGTTTTTGAAATAATCGATTTCAAAGTTAAAAATAGGGGAAAAAAATTTTTTTAAAACTCATTTTATACTATTTTTGTCCAGACTGTGAATTTTAGTAAATAAATTACTTAAACAGAAAACTGCCTCAATTGATTCCTTATCGAACCGTGAAAACTATATGTTTCTACGTCTTCTAGTTTTTGAGAAAATTGAAAAATAAAAACAAATAAAAACAAAAAATATTTTGAAAAAAGAAAAATCTGATAAAATAATTTTTCAATTTTCCCAAAAACTAGAAGACGTAGAAACATATAGTTTTCACGGTTCGATAAGGAATCAATTGAGGCAGTTTTCTGTTTAAGTAATTTATTTACTAAAATTCACAGTCTGGACAAAAATAGTATAAAATGAGTTTTAAAAAAATTTTTTTCCCCTATTTTTAACTTTGAAATCGATTATTTCAAAAACTATTGGGAATATTATATTGATTTAAAAATTAGAATTAAATGCACAATTTTGCCTTTTGGAAATGGTATCATTTATTACTGTAAGTGTTGCCGTTGTTTTTTAATAATTTTTTTTTATTTTGATAATTTTTTTTTAGAAAAATGCCCCCTCCCACCTAAACGGGGGGAGATAGACCCCCCTCCCAAAGAAAAAAAATGTTTGTATTGAGCTCCTCTACAAAAACCTTTCATCAAATCCTGGCGCCCAACTTATCCTACTACGTGCCGAAACAACATTTTTGTTCTATACCTAAAAGTTCCAATTTCTGTATCTGGGTTGAAATCGAAAATTTTTTTTTTCTAAGCCAATTTTGAAGTGATTTTCATAAAAAATACCTCGATCAATTGGGAAATAGATATAGTTTTAGAATATATTTTTTAAATAGCATGTTGTTTTGAAAACATATACTTTAAATTGATGCCGAAGTTGGGCAAATGACAAAAAAAATTGAATTTTTGAACTTTGACAGCTTATAAATTCTAAGTGGTTTAACCGAGTTACATGTTTTATACATTGTTAAAAAAGTATATTTATCTTCTATCAGAAACTGTAAAAAAATCGAAAATGGGTAAAAAATTGTCGAAGCTAGAATTTTTTCAATGGATGAAGGTCCAAAAAACCGTTTTTTGCCCGTAACTCCAGATTTTGGGGGTGTTAGGGGATTTTCAAATACCGTTTCGTATTCAGTGCGACTAGCTCTACAAAACCTGATAGGTCTCCGCCCGCGTATATTTTGAGTGTTACACCGTGTTATTTAAAAATCGAGTAGAATTTCTAAGTTAGGTACGGGCAAATGCCAACGTATCTCTTCGTAATCAAAATCTCTGGTTCGTTGTCTTTCCGTTGGCATATTTCTATTAGATTTGAGGAAATTAAGTTGCAAACACCAATAAGTATGATACTTTTTTGCTGTAAACGGTACTTTAGGTCCGCTCTCTATGCTTATTGTTTTCATGTTTGCACAAAAGTTGTTAATATAAATACACATAGTATTCTGAACTTAAATACAAAAAAACTAGACAATCAAAAAAGTTACTTGTTTCCGCCCGGGATCGAACCGGGGGCCTTCCGCGTGTTAGGCGGATGTGATAACCACTACACCACGGAAACAGATATCTCAGCACCCCACATTTATTCAAAACAAACTTGATTAAAAAAGCTTAACATACGCAAGTTACAAAAGAAATAAACTTGAAGTTATGTTAAAATGGAAAGCTTTAAGTTAAAAAAAAGCTTATCAAATACAGAAACCAAATGCATAGTTGTTAAAGCTTTTGTTTAAGGTAAGTGTTAAGTATTTCAGTAAAAAAACAATATTCGATTTGAAAATATATTTGCCAATGCATACCACGGATTGACAACGCTTTGAGGATAATGAAGTTAAGCTTAAGGGGTTATATCTAGTTGTAAGTGCGAAAAAACTTTCATTTTTATGGATTTTTTGTGAAGAGAAATTTAATTATATAAACATAAAGAATACATGTACATATAGCAAATTTAATGTATTGAAAGAATTCGCTTTAAATTCGAATTTAAAAAAATATTGGGTTCCGATATATTTTTAGTAGATCTCCTAGACGACCGCCAAAAAAAGCTGTCTGGCGGTGAGCAAGATATCTCTGATCTGACCTTATTCCTTCGTTCATTACCTGACAAAAGCACAAAAGTATCTAAATTTCGGAGTAATTTTGCTCACCGACTTTGAAAACACAGTTTCGAGAAAAGCGCGTTTAAAAATTTGGGGAACCATGTAAACTTATTTAAAAAGTCTTCTCAATGTATCAATGTGAAATTTGCGAACAACAATCTTTATGTACATTCAAAACATGCAAACAAAATTTTTTGAATTATGCTTAAGAATTTTTTGATACAAAATTGCGAAAGCAAAATTTAAAAAAAAAAGACCATACTGAGGAATAAGTGTTACACTGGTTTACAGCCAAAATGGACATTCAATCCCACTATTTTTTTCTTACTTCCTTTGACCTCAGGATATCGGAAATCACTTAAAAAAAAATTACGATGGAAACGTTTTCGAGATATGATTTTCCAAAGTTTTTTTTTTCAACATACTTAGTATTCGGGCTATATCTTGAGTAACAAACAACTAATCTGAACAAAAAAAACCGGTTCCTGAAAGCTTATCAAATAAGCAACAAATACTGGAATAACTTTTTTTGGTCAATCCAAAAGTTTAAGTGCATTGTATCAAAACACTTAAAAAATCGACTTTTTAAAGGACACTTACTGACATAAAAAAAAACTAAATCTTGAGAATTCTCATAGTTTTATATTTTTTATGTGTAGTTCACTTTCTGGCAAAGATAAAAAGATATTTTTTTTCAAAATCTATAGATAAGTTATAAAGATGATAATTTTTGTAACGATCAATATTTTCGACTTTTTTTTTTTGTTATTTTTTGTGTTTTCGTCTATAACTTGAAAAGGAAGCTGAATATGAAAATTTTTATTAAGTAATTTTTTGTAGATAATTAGATTTCCTATCAATATGTCTCCTTTAAAAAAAATAAAAATATTGTAAAAAAAACTAATGAAAAGTGGATTTTATTTCACTTCTTTGCACACTTAAAATTTTTGCCTACAGCTTTCTTCTATTCTAACCACAAGCATCAAGCCAGAGATTCAGTTCTGGTTTTCTAAAGTATTTCTTGCTCTTAAAAAAACCATCTTCTTAATGAAAAAAACATGTTTTCTGGTAGGTATTACAGAGTTTACCCGTTGATCTTTAGATCGACGTTTATGTGTTTTGTGACATTAAGATGGGTTTAGTTTTAAAAAATCGAAAAGAAATATATTTTTAATACTCCTTCACAAATTCAAAAGAAAAATGTCATTTAAACATGATAAAGGTCCAAAACCCTTGAATGCAATATTATTTCTTATAAATTGTTCAATTAGTTTTTACCTTCAGACTTCAAAATGCAAGAAAACTACAATTTTACTTTTCATTTTCTGAAAAAAACATTTTTTCAGTCCACGACTTACGCAGATCTTTTTCAATTTTTCTTTATCAGCATTTGCAAAAGTGGAAGTTGAAATAAAACATATTTAGATTTGCCAACAGGTATATTCTAATCCAGCTGCGTCAAAGTAAACATTTTCTTTGAGGTTTATTTGTCCAACACCATCCGCCTTTGCTGGATATCAATATTTACTTCAACAAATGCAAACGAACATCGTCAAGAAGTCTCATTATTAGTTTCCATCAGCACAGGACCAAAAAGTCACACCAACGCACCTTTTACATTATATATAATGCGTTGTGGTGCAATAACGCAAACGACTAATAAAGAAGATTACTTTCAAAAACACACGCGATTTATTGTCTCGAGCCAATTATGGATTTTATGGCGGCTGCGCAATAGAACAAGTATCTTTATCTTTATGCAGCTGTCTCGTGTCGTTTAGACAAAACAATGAACGTGTTTTTAGATCTAAATACGTAAAAACTGAAAGTAAAAACAAATAAAATAAAAACAAAAGTCGGCCAAATGTCACGCCGCATATACCACCTATCTGAAAAACCAAGCAACAATTAAGTGAATCACCGTCACCCACCGACCGTTATTGTTTCTATTCTTCGCCAATTAATTGTGATTTTGTTATGACATTTCCGAGTTAATCTATTAGTTGCATTAAAAATGTCGATCAGATTAGCCAAGATAAACACCATTGTCATTCGTGTACGACATTGTATGCAGTATTGATATGTTATCATATCACCCCCGCACATGTTGCGAGTGCATATATGTAAATACATATACAGGATGTTTGATGAGTTATTTCAAAATTAAATAAAAAAAACCTTTCAAGTACGTGATCAGCTGGGTACAACATGTTAAGGTATTGTGTTTTTTCTTATTTGTCGTTTTGGTGGTCATTTCGGAATCTAGACGCGAACAAATGTTCCCATAGATGGTTTGGATGGCAAGAAAGAATCAACTTCCACATAACAACAGAGAATACAGGGAAGCAGCATTGCAACGTCAATTACCTTTCAATGCAAGCAAAAATAAACAAAATTGAGTGAAAAACCATAGACACACACGTACGTACGCACGTAGGGATGACTTCGACAACCTTCCCTGAATAGGGTTGCCAAGTATTGTAATTTATTATGTTTTATTATATTTTTGAGTTTTAAAGATCTAATTTTTTCTGTGTTGGTAGTAAGAAATGCATTGGTTTAATTTTTTTTTATATTTTGTGTTTTTTTGTTTTTCATAACATCGCACAGTGTGTTGATTCAGTGCAAAGTATGGAAAAAATTCAAAACAGCCTGATTTGTATGATCTTTTTATACAAGTAAATAGTGTATAAAAACATTTTTTATTTCGGTTATAAGTTTTTTTCACATAAGTACACTAAGGATTGTTATTTTTATAATTTAAAAAGTGCGTTTTTCATACAAATTGTGTGTAAAAAGGATTGAAACAAACAGTGATAGCCAGCAGGGACGGGTGGACGCAGATGAATGATACGTTTTTGGAAAGGTCGTATTTCTCACTTTATAACCTATTAACTTTTTTGATGAATGCATGTGAATCAAAAATGATGCTGAAGTTTGAAAATAAGCTGTTTTTGGGAGAAATAAACCGTTACTTAACCAATTATTAAAACGATCGAAGGCTTTCGAGTGCAAAAAAAAAAAACAATAAAATATATTAAGCTTACTGTTCTGAAGAGTATCCAATTAAAAACCGGTTTATTTGGAGCAATTTAACTCCGCAGTGCAGCGCTTCGTAGATCATCACTAAATGGCCTTCTCTTGACATGTTACCTTTAAGAGGTTGTATAGCTTGCTGTAGGTGCATTTTACATAAAAAAAATTTACAGTTCATCTAGTTAGAAGTCTGGCTATATTTTTGGTTTTTTCAAAACCCGTTAAGAAGATCATATTTTTTTACTTTTTTTTCCACTGGTCGCCGCACTGTGCATCGGTTTTTCAGAACTTTGATGCTCATAATTGCAATAAAATTAAAGCTTTCTTTTTGACAACTTTTTGATGTTTTGATTTTAGGGGTTTGACCACACTAGGTGCTGGAAAAAAAGAACATTTTTAGGATATTTTATTGAGTTGAAAAAGTATGTTATTTGGTTGGTATTCAAGTGTATCTATAAAAACTCTCCTACATCAAATCACGTTTTCTTTTAGAAAATATCTTTTTATTTGAATTTTTACAACTTCTACTGAGCTACTAGCTGATAATCGAATATGGAACTCTACTTTCCATACTATTACTGCACACAACCAATAATAAAGCAACTAATACACTGGTAGCTATGATGGTGCATTTCAGTAGGCTTATTATATTAACAGACTACTTGGGATGGTATCTTTGCCCTTATGCCTTATGCGCAGGTAGATTGATTGGCAATTTTATCGACTTCGATGTCGTTGTTTGGTGTCGCGTTGGGTGCATTGCAATGTGTTTCCAGATTCCAATACCCGATATGGATAAAACCAGGATAAGAATTCAATGTTAGAACTTCGCCTTGTTGCATTCTATTGTTTTCAATTATGGACAGTCATACACGTATGACTTTTATTGTAATGAAGGGGAAAATCATTGCCACGGCCACACACACACTTATTTATTGTTGTTGTATATATGATTTATGACATTTGAATTATAGTTATTTATGTTTCAGAGCTTAGGATCTTTTTATTAAGAAAATTGAAATCAAATCTTTTAAAGAGTTCCGTGATTCTTTTTTAATTGGGTGCCATAGATCTGTATTTTAAGATTATAGTTATACAGGGTGTCCCAAAAGTAATGGATCAAACGAAATATGCTGAAAGCCCAACTTTAGGGCTCTCAGAATTTGGTAACTTGTTCATCCCATATCCTTGCGGTTTTCGATTCAATGCAGTTTTTGTGAAATTTGGAAAAATCCCGGCTGCAAAGTCGGGATTTTT
Source organism: Episyrphus balteatus (assembly GCF_945859705.1). NCBI lineage: Eukaryota > Metazoa > Arthropoda > Insecta > Diptera > Syrphidae > Episyrphus > Episyrphus balteatus. The sequence continues at coordinate 30,974,036 of NC_079137.1, read as the reverse complement.
TCTGGAAAACCGCAAGGATATGGGATCAACAAGTTACCAAATTCTGAGAGCCCTAAAGTTGGCCTATCAGCATATTTAGTTAGATTACTTTTTGGACACCCTGTATAACGGATAAAATCACCAAATCTGGTATAAAAGTATAAATTCCTAAGCATTGTGAGTCTTAAAAGCCTACTGAATGGCTATCAATTTTTGTATTTAAAAGTTTTAAACGAAGTAGGTGGGTAATCAAAAAATAGTCGTATGACGAAATTTGGTATGAGAGTTTATTCCGCAAAAGTAAATAAAATATTTAGACCCAGTTTTTCAGTACGAGGTTATCCTCGTATCAGATTAAACACCCAATTTAACCCATAGCTAACAAAATTGAGATTCATTAGCAAAACAGAAAGAAAGTTTCAGAAAGGAGATCATTTATAAAAATGAGAAAGAGAAACGGAGACAAAACAGAGCCCTGGGGTGCATCAGAATTTATTTTGCGGGCTTGGAAAAGATTGTTGAAGGTTGGAAAAGATTTGGCTTTTTAATTGACGGACATGACACGTGCTGTTTTCCATCTACTCGAGAATAGACCTGTAGAGCAGGATAGATGAAAAAGTTTACGCAGTGGTTTTTCCAGCAGGAAAGAACACCTTTAGAACGATGAAATCACAGGAATACTAACCGACAATTTTTGTAAGTCGGTCTACTAGATTTTGGTCCCTCAGGTTTTTTTTTATTAAACGGTATCCTGAATTCATGTTGCGCATCTTAAAAACACGAGAAACCATTTTTTTTTTCTTATTATATGAACCTGATTGAACCATGAAAATTGAAAAAAAAAAATGCATTTGAACCTAAAAAAAAATATTTATTGCAAATAAAAAAAAATTGCAACTTAAAAAAATTTGCACTAAAAAAATAATTATTGCAACTGAAAAATATAAACCAAAAATATTTATTGCAAGTAAAAAAATTTGCATTAGAAAAAATGTTATTGCAACTGAAAAATATTTGCATTGAAAAAAAAATATTTCATTGCATATTTTGCATTAAAAAAATTTACTGCAAATAAAAAATTAAATGCTTAAATTTTTTTTTTATATTCGTCGAATTTCTTACAATTTTGGCTATTTGACCATACATAAGCTATTTTAAGTATGATATAGAACCTAATGTATGTTCAAATAGCCAAAATTGTAAGAAATTTGACGAATATTAAAAAAAAATATTTGATGCACACATTTTGCATTGATTTTCTTTTCAATGCAGAAAATTTTTTATTTGCACAAAAATTTTTTTAATGCAAATTATTTTTATCTGCAATAAATATTTCATTTTCAATGCAAATATTTTTCAGTTGCAATAACATTTTTTTTTTAATGCAAAATTTTTTTACTTGTAATAAATATTTATTTTCTTAATGCTAATATTTTTCAGTTGACTGTAAAATTAAATACTCAAAAAGATTTGGGTATTAAATCAGATTGAAAAACACTATTCTGAACGATTAATTTAGGGAGAAAAAGTGTTGAAATTTATTTTTGATACTATTTTATAAATCTACAAAATTTTATTGTAGGTACCCATGTTATTCTTTTTGATAGTTGTCAGCGTAATATTCTAAAACGATATTTTCGAAACTAGACCTTGAATATTTTTTGACGCGATCCCAAACCCTTATGGTCTTTGACATATAGGTATCTCAAAATTATTGCATTTAAATAACTTAACTGGCATTTTTCCGAAGCGAAAATACATTTTGTTTGGGCTATAAGGCTCTTCCCCGGACCACAAATATATTTCCATTTTTTTAAGTTGGCAGAAATGCAGGAATGTTTTTGAGGTCAGTTCTTCTCTTGTACATTTAACAATGTTGTGTTTCAAATAAAAAAAAAATTAAATAATGTCGAGAGGTCATAAAAACTGACAATTTATGTAGATACGTCAATTTTAGTTAACATGAAAACAAGGCTATTCCCATAACAAGTATTCCAAATATAAAAACCAGATAACTGGTAATTAGGTTTTATTCAAAATCCAGCTATTATTCCGTTGGATTTGCCAAAATAAACTTGGTTACCGGCAGTGGCGTACGTTGAGTCGTCGGGGCCCCGGGGCAAGACTAAATTTTGGGGCCCCTTTGATATTTATGGGCCCCTTAGATACAAAAAAGTAGGTATACGCAATACATTTTTTTTTGTATGGCTTATTTATTTTTAGGTTTATTTTAATGTTTTAATATATTCGTAATGCACTTTCCTATACTTACTTAAAATTTCTATCATAAAAGTAGTAAATACTTGTTCTAGGGGCCCCCAAAATTAAATATTTAGAGACCCCTAAAATAAATTTTTTTTAGCTTAGAATTGATAGTTCTTGAGGCCTCTGTTCTGAAGTAATAAATACATATTTGATTTTCCATCATCAGACATAATTTATTTTGGGGCCCCTGAAAAATAAAATTTTTTTTTAGCTTAGAATTGATAGTTCTTAGGGCCTATGTTCTGAAGTAATGTGTACACATTTGATCATCAAACATAGTTTATTTCTTTTGGGGCCCCTGAAAAATTATTTTTGGGGCCTCAAAATTAAGTGCTTAGAGGCCCCTAATATAATATAATTTTTTTTGGAGGCAAGAATTAATAGGTATTGGGGCCTCTGTTCTGATGTAATATTCGGAATGCCATCAATAACGTAATGTTTTTATTTTGGGCCCTGATGTATTTATGTTGGGGCCATTAAATTGATATTTAATTTTCCATTTGATTGTTTTGAACCCCTGAAGTAATAGCTTTTGAGGGTCCTCAAATAATATTTTTCATGTCATCAGAAAATTTGATGAATATTTTTGGGCTCCTTAGTATCTAATAGATATTTGATTGCCTTTCAACTAAAGGGGTTCCTGAAAAATTATTTTTTGGGACCCTTCATATAATATTTTTGGATCCCCGAAGTCATATTTTTTGGGACTTCTAAAGTAATATTTAGTAATCCATCAACAAATGTAATTTAATTTAAAAAGCTATTTTTTTTTATTTAATTCTTTTAAGTCCTGAAGTAAAGGCATTTGGGGCCCCTGCAGGGCCCTGGCTTGAAATTGTTTTTTGCTTTTTTGGGGCCACTAATGTATTATTTGTGGTTGCAAAGATTTTTTAAGTAATATTTTTTGGGGCCCTTAGATAAAATTATAATTTTTCTTTTAAAAAAGCAGCTTATTTTTTTTTTGGGGCCCCTGGGGTAACCTTTTTATCAAATCAATATATATTGTGTGGCTACCAATGCATTATACATTACACTGAATGACATAATTTGTCTCCCTTGTATCCGAAGTGATTCAAATACATTTTAATTTACTTCGTAACTCAATTTATGCTAACAGTTTCCTTCTCTGCATTGTCTCCAGTGGGGGCCCTGAGGTCGGTTGGGGCCCCGGGGCGTCGCCCCGCTTGCCCCAAGGGAGTGTACGCCCCTGGTTACCGGTGTCACACAGGTGGATCCCCTGATCAAAAAATACAAATAAAATAATGTCCATATTATGAACATAAATCACTTAACTAAATGAAAGCTTTCTCTTCTTTAACATTGGTTATAAACTTTTCAAAAAACAACAATTTCTTATGTTTCCAAGAATAAGAAGTGGTAAAGTTTTTGAAAGCTTAAACCAGATGACCGATAAAGACTTATGACAATTCCCCAAATGAATCAGCACGCATTATGATTCGGAAGAAATGCATAAACCAAAACAATTAAATACTGTCACATTTCAATCGAATCCAATCTCATGCAATTAAGTTGACTCACAATATTTACTAATGACCATCAGATCACCGGTAAATCACCTTTCTCACCCACTTAAAGAAAATAAATAAAACTCATTCAACTTTTAATAATTAATTATTTACAAATCCTCCGCTATTCATTGTCACAATACGGAAAAAATCCATATTTAAATTCGAGAAAAAAAAAAAAAACCATCGACGTCATAGTTGAACGGCTTATAGTCATCAGTCCGGTCATTAACGCCAGCATTAACATAATTGCCATTGACCGAGCTTATTTTTTTTGTATGCTATAATTTTAATTGAATGCAAAGATTTCTGTATCTCAATTTAAAATAGGAATAAACAATTGAATACGTTTAAATTGAGATCCGTACGAAGTGTGGAGACGTGCGTTCAAAATCAGGAAATCAATACACGTACCTACTTTAAACGCAAGCAATTGTCAGCCTAATGCGGCAACACAATATTGTACAAGCAATTCAAAGTCAATCTTCCTATCCTGGGTCCAGAACGAGAACGGGAACCAATTTTAAGTTTTGGTTCTTATTTGAAATTCATCACGATTTAAGTTTGTGCTTAACACCATAAAACTTGTATCTGACAAAAGCAAGAAGAATCTCAATCGGATGTGGCTTCTTACCTGCTCAACGATGCTGTGGTTAAAGACATCCGAAACACCGCATACACAATTGTGGAAATTCCCAGGGCTTTGAGAGAAAGAGAGATTTGTTTTTGTTTTTTTTTTTTCTTCTTGTACTCAATCATTAGATGGAGATATAGAAATTGTTTGCTTTTTGTTTTGAATCGATCCCCTTAAGGGGAAGATGTTGTAAGCTGATGGTGATTAAGACCAGCAGTGGCGCTAATGCGTCTAATTATCTTCTAGAGAAATATTAACTTTCTGTGGACTTTATTGTCATCGCTGGCGTAATGATTTATGACATCGGCTGAGGGCTGACTAAGCATTTTATTAAAGGGAGTTTTATTTCGTTTTGTTTGGTTAAGCAATATTTGAGTTTGGTTTGATTTAAAGTTTGTTTTACAATGTAAATAATTTAAACGATTTCATTGTGTTTTTTTTTTTTAAATTCTGGTTTTTCATTTATTAGGCAGTGCTGCAGAATTTTAAAATCATTGCACGTTTTTTTGTCATTAAGTTGGTAAATACTGCCGAATGTGTTACAAAAATTTCAAAATGAGGGGGTACAAATCTTTTAAATTTGAATTTCTACTCAGAGGGCGCTGGCTGAGTAAAAATTCTAAGATTTTTAAAAGCGTTTTCTGTATAATTATAACCAATTTACAATACTCTACGATAAACAAAATTGCTCAGTAATGTTTGGCAATAATTTAGTTAAACTGGGTATAAAATCTCAAATATTTCCATTGCATAATTCCAATGGATGAAATTCCATCCGTATATTTTTTGATAAACTCAATGAAAATTGAATAAGGCTTTTATAAATCCTCATTTTTTTCAATTTACCGAGTCTCGAAATAAAGAAAAAAATAACTCGTTTTGAATAATTATGACTGAGCTCGGTTGCAAAGAATGTTCCATGAGGAAAAGTTTAATTTGCGATGAATAAAAAAAACTTCCGTCTTTCTCCCAAACGAATGGTTTAAAAATTAAATGCACACGTACTTGCTCTTATGATAAAAGTAGCTTTTATGTCAGTCTTTAAGGAAAAATATTTTGAATTAGATATAATTTGATTTTTTTAAGAATTTCATAAGAAAAATGTTAACTTTTTTTGTAATTTTTTCGCCATATTTCCATTATTCGCATTTTTTGAGAAAAAATAAAAATGCAGTTATGTCAGATTTACGCACAGCATTACCTGGGTCAAATTTAATCAAAACTGTTAGAGCCGTTTTCGAGAAAATTGCAATACCTCGAACACTTTGTGTGGGAGGTACATGTTCTAAGCGAGATATTAAAAAACAAAAACAAAAAAAACAACCTTGGAAATTACAAAAAAATCATCTGTACCAAATTTCAAGAAAATTCGTCCACCCGGTTAGGCTGCAGCTTCTTGTACAGCTTTTTTTTGACAACGCACAGACCTACCGACGTCATGTCATAACGAATAATAACGTCCCACTGTGCGTCATAACGAAAACCACTTTTTCGGACTTCTCCATTATCGTAATGTTAGTTTCGATTAAAACCTCGAATTTTTTTTTGACACGAAACCAATATTTGCCCTTTAGTCTATAGAGCAAGTAAAAAATTCAATTCATTAATTTTTTTTTTTTTTAATATTCGTCAAATTTCTTACAATTTGATCATACATTAGCTATTTCAACTATGTATATCATTGAACCCAATGTGCGGTCACATTTCAATGCAAACATTTTGCATTGAATTTTTTTTTCAATGAAGGCATTTTTTTATTTACAATAATATTTTTTTTATGAAAATATTTTTCAGTTGCAATAAACTAATTTTTTTAATGCAATTTTTTTCATTTGCAATAAATATTTTTTTTAATGCAAATATTTTTTGGTTGCAATAAATATTTTTTTTTTAATTTCAAATAAAATGTTTATTATATTGTAACGATGAATTACCGAACTACTTTTAAGATAAAAGTCTGAACACACTACCTGCTACAGTAGGTAGAAATGTGAACGGACCTTTAGTAATTAAGAAACTACCCTCTGAACGCATCCAAAGAAATTCCCTCGACTGCTGAATATCCCAAAATATCCCACTGGACTGGAAGTATGAAGTGCCCCCTCTTGGAAAGGAAGCTTCGAGAAGCAAAGACGAGAACCTTCGAAGACATTCTCGAATTCCGAATTTCAGGTATAAAAGGGCAGCGTGGACACCGACCGGATACAGTTTAATCTTGAATGTGAAAGAGTACAGTACAAAGTGAAATAAAGTGTTGGAAATTGTTAGTAGTAAATAAAGTGATTGAAAAGTGTGTTTGTTTGAGCGAATAATAAAAGTAAATTGATTTGAAATAAAGTGTGTTCTTATTTGAACGGAAAGATAAGTGGAAGTTAAAATAAACGAAATAAGTTTTATTGTGAACCCGGAATAAAACATTACATTGGTGTCAGAAGTGGGATAAAACTTATTTATTTGTGCGAATCAGATAATTTCGCGGAAAAAAAAAAAATAAAAAGTGCGCGTGTGTCTTAACAATAAACAAAGTGTAATACATTTTGAAATAAGTAAAAGTGCTCGCGTTTTAAAAAGTTAAAATGGGTAAGACATTAAATCAGTTAAGTTTAACTGAGCTGAAGTCGGAATTAAATAAGCGAGGTCTTCCTAATGCTGGATCGAAAAATGACCTCATTATTCGTGTGCAGGATTATTTAACCCAGGAAAACGAAAATTTGGATACATTTCAATTCGAAGTTGAAATGACAGAAGAACAAGTAAGTACTGGTTCCGATATGTCGTCCATGATGTCTGTTCTCCTTGCTAAGTTCGAGGAAAATCTTCTCAAACAAATTGAGACACAACGCAATGAACAGAGAGAACAATTAGAAAAACAACAGAGTAATGTTCTCGGAAAAATTGAGGCACAACGTAAAGAACAAAAGAGTGAACAACAGAATCTTCTGGAACAGCAAAAGAACCTTCTAGATGAACAGAAAAACCTCATCGAAGGTAAGCTTCATGAGATCGAGAACAAGTTCGTTGCTCTTGATGCTTCAATCAAAGGCGTTGAAAAACAGTCTCAAGAAAAGTTTGAGAAAGTTGAAGAAAAACTCGAGAAAGTAGAAATAAAATTCGAAGACAAATTTAAAGGAATGGAAGTGAAAATGCAAAGTTTTACCGAAGAACTTGACAAAGTTCGGAAAATTAAGATCCGAGAAAGTTCTGGTGAGTATCCAAAGAAGAAGGAAATGCATCCACCAACCTTTGATGGACAAAGTTCTTGGTCAATCTACAAGAAACAGTTTGAGGCAGCTGCCACAACAAATGGCTGGGATGACGAAGACAAATGTATAGCGCTGACTCTTGCTCTTAGAGGTCCTGCTGCTGAGTTATTACAAACTTTACCACCAGAAAAGAATGGTAACTTTAACGCTCTTGTCCAGGTAATTGAAAAACGCTTTGGAGATGGCCATATGCAGGAAGTCTTCCGCGTCCAACTCAATACAAGAGTGCAGAAAAGAGGAGAAACTCTGCAACAACTCCAAGCAGATATTGAAAGGTTAGCTCATCTGGCATATCCGACAGCAGGAGACGACATTATAAATCAGTTTGCGACAGAAGCCTTTGTTCGTGCTGTATCTGATATAAATCTTCAGCGAGCGATTCGAATAGCTGGAAAACGTTCCCTTCCTGAAGCATTAGCGTTCGCACTAACAATGGAAGCAGCAGAACAGGCTTCTCAAGGCGTTCATCGGGTAAGAGAAGTTGCAGTGGAGGAATGCTCTTGTCAAAAACTCGCATTCCAAAGAAACCAGCGAGACGGAGCTGCTCGATGCTGGAACTGTAACAAGACAGGACATCTCTAGCGGCAGTGCAGATTGCCACCAAGAAGAAATGCTTGCCAGCACTGTGGAAACAGGAATATTGCCCAACAACAGGTAAGCGATACAACCAACACTCATCCTCAACTTGATTCCCATTCGGGAAACGAGTAAGTACCAACTTCGAGGGGCAGAAGCTGGTTTCTGGTATCGATGGCCCCAGAACCACAATTCAAGTCTCACAGACTAAACGAGACAACAAAAGTCTGACAGTAGAGGCAACCATAAACAATAACCAACACGTGGCTACAATTGACACCGGTGCCACCGCCTCTATTGTACGAAGAGACTTGGTAAAGATGACGTGGCTACATAACACCAACAGCTATCGTCTGAAGAGCGCCACAGGAGAAGCAGCAAGAGTGTACGGAGAAGTTCGTCTTGAGATCCGTATAGCAGAACTAAAGTTTTCACATGTGTTTTTGGTGGCAGATATATGTGACGAGTGCATCATTGGAATCGACTTTATGAAGGAGCATGGAATCATTTTGGATATCGGTAATCAAGTCCTGAAATACAGAAATGTAGAGATTCCAATGGTCTATGGCAGCGAAAACTCAACAACAATTAGAACTGTCATCAAAGAAGACATGTGCCTGCCTCCTTCTTCAGAAGTTTTTGTGTGGACGAAGTTAAAGGGGAACTGTGGAAGCCATCGATACCTCATGGTCGAACCAGAAGTTGAGCAAAGTTCCGAAAACATCTTCATCGGGAAGACTCTTGTGGCACCAAAGAACAACATGGTACCTGTACGGATACTTAACATCAAACCGTACCCAATCAAGCTTAAGAAAGGAGAAGTTGTTGGGCAATGTGAATCTGTGTCCGCAATAACTAAGATCAATGAGATGGACATACAGATGACTATGAACTCTGAGAAACTAAAGACTCAAATTCTCAAATCAGACAACTTGAGTCAACATCAGCTTAATGTTGCTGGAAGGCTTCTTCATGAATATGCTGATATCTTCTCTTCACCCAGCGGGCAATACGGCCGAACACAACTGGTGCAGCACCGAATCGATACAGGAGACGCTAGGCCGATTCGTCAACCAGCAAGACGTCTCCCCTTGGCCAAACAAGGTGAAGTTGAAGAAATGATATCGACAATGAAGAAAGACGGGCTGATCGAAAATTCCAAAAGCCCTTGGGCATCAACGGTAGTTCTCGTCAAAAAGAAGGATGGAAGCACTCGATTTTGTGTCGACTACCGCAGACTGAATGATGTGACGAAGAAAGACAGCTACCCACTGCCAAGAATCAGCGATACTCTAGATGCAATGGAAGGAGCACAATGGTTTTCGACTTTGGACTTGAAGAGTGGCTACTGGCAGGTAGAAATCCATCCAGAAGATCGAGAAAAGACGGCTTTCTCCACAGAAAATGGTCTGTGGCAGTTCAATGTCATGCCGTTTGGGCTATGTAATGCCCCAGCTACTTTTGAGCGCTTAATGGAGTGCGTTTTAAATGGATTAACCTGGAAATCTTGCCTAGTCTATTTGGATGATGTCATCGTTTACGGGAAAACATTTGATGACCATTGTGAAAACCTAAAGGCTGTATTCCAGAGGCTACGAGAAGCACATCTTAAGTTAAATCCAAAGAAATGTGCACTTTTCAAGACCGAGGTTAAATATTTGGGGCATATCATCTCATCCCAAGGAGTAATGACTGATCCAGAAAAAGTTGACACTGTGAAGAATTGGCCAACCCCTCAGGACAAGCATCAACTTCGGAGTTTCCTCGGTCTGGCAACGTACTATCGACGGTTCGTGAAGGATTTTGCGAGAATCGCCAAAAGCTTGCACCAGCTTACGGAGAAGGGTAAACCCTTTAAATGGTCAGGTGAGTGTGAGAAAAGCTTTCAGGAACTGAAGCTACGGTTATGTGAAGCTCCTGTGTTGGCCTATCCGACTCCAGGCAAACAATTCATCATTGACGCAGATGCAAGTAATGTTGGAGTTGGTGCTGTTTTATCGCAAGTTCATGACGGAGAAGAAAAGGTCGTTGCCTATTTCAGCAAGGTACTCTCGAAACAAGAAAGAAACTATTGCGTGACCAGAAGGGAACTTCTAGCTCTGGTATTGGCAACAAAGCACTTCCATAAGTACATCTATGGACAGAAGTTCCTTCTTCGCACAGATCATGGTGCACTAAATTGGCTTTTGAACTTCAAAAATCCAGAGGGTCAAGTAGCAAGATGGATCGAGATACTCCAGACGTATCAATGTCAGATTCAACATCGAAGAGGAAAGCTACATTCAAATGCAGACGCATTATCTCGGCGCCCGTGCTAGCAAGACTGCAAGCATTGCACACGGCTAGAGGAAAAGGAAGTTGTCGCTGTAAGAAGAACGAGAGCTGATCCCATTTGCGGCTGGAGTAATGAAGAACTCAGGATGGCCCAACAGGAAGATTCGGACATCGAACCCATCCTTGCATGGAAGGAACATAAAGAGAAACCAGAATGGGCCGACATCTCCGACCGAAGCCCCAATCTCAAAGTATATTGGGCACAATGGGACTCACTTCATGTGCAAGAAGGGTTACTCAGGCGTAAGTGGGAATCCGCAGATGGTAAATCTTATGTAATGCAACTAATCGTACCTCAGTCAAAGGTTAATGATGTTCTCCGAGAGATGCACGAGGGAACTTCTGGAGGCCATTTAGGCATCAACAAGACGCTGGAAAAGGTACGCCAGCAATTCTACTGGTTACGTATGAGAGAAGACGTTGAAAAGTGGTGCCGAAAATGTGATACTTGTGCCGCTAGCAAAGGACCAGCTAGAAAAATGCAAAGCAAGATGCATCAGTACAATGTGGGCACACCTTTTGAGAGGATTGCAATAGACGTGGCAGGTCCTTTTCCCGAAACCAACAAAGGAAACCGGTATATCCTCGTAGTGATGGATTACTTCAGCAAGTGGCCTGAGCCATTTGCCATCCCAAACCAGGAAACCAAAACAGTTGTGGATAAGATTGTCTTTCATTGGGTGAGCAGGTTCGGAGTACCCATGGAACTTCATTCCGACCAAGGAAGGAACTTCGAATCTAAGATTTTTCAAGAGGTTTGCTCACTCCTTGGCATCAAGAAGACGCGAACAATACCGCTTCATCCACAATCTGATGGGATGGTTGAGCGATTTAACAGGACACTTAAAGAACACCTGTCAAAAGTAGTCAACGATAATCAACGAGACTGGGATCGACATATTCCATTATTCTTGATGGCTTATAGAAGTGCAACACATAGTTCCACTGGACATACACCATCGGAAGTCCTTTTTGGTTCTACAATACGGCTGCCAAGTGAGATCAAATTCGGATGTGTTCCAAATGAGCCACAGGAAATAGATGAGTATGTTGATAACCTGAAAGAAACACTGGCTGACATTCACCAACGGACAAGGACAAATATAAAAGCGTCTAGTGACAGGATGAAAACAAGATATGACGCGCGAGCGACAGCAACAGGGTTTCAAGAAGGAGAACTTGTGTGGTTTTACAATCCCTACCGACAAAAGGGACTATCACCGAAGCTACAACAAAACTGGGAAGGCCCTTACACAGTAATAACCAGAATCAACGACGTGGTTTACCGTATACAGAGAGGGGTAAGAGGCAAATTAAAGGTAGTTCATTGTGACCGTTTACATCGTTATAATGGTGAAAGAAGCAATGGAGTTGTTCGGGACGAACAATCCTAAGAGGGGGGCAATGTAACGATGAATTACCGAACTACTTTTAAGATAAAAGTCTGAACACACTACCTGCTACAGTAAAGGTAGAAATGTGAACGGACCTTTAGTAATTAAGAAACTACCCTCTGAACGCATCCAAATAAATTCCCTCGACTGCTGAATATCCCAAAATATCCCACTGGACTGGAAGTATGAAGCGCCCCCTCTTGGAAAGGAAGCTTCGAGAAGCAAAGACGAGAACCTTCGAAGACATTCTCGAATTCCGAATTTCAGGTATAAAAGGGCAGCGTGGACACCGACCGGATACAGTTTAATCTTGAATGTGAAAGAGTACAGTACAAAGTGAAATAAAGTGTTGGAAATTGTTAGTAGTAAATAAAGTGATTAAAAAGTGTGTTTGTTTGAGCGAATAATAAAAGTAAATTGATTTGAAATAAAGTGTGTTCTTATTTGAACAGAAAGATAAGTGGAAGTTAAAATAAACGAAATAAGTTTTATTGTGAACCCGGAATAAAACATTACAATATTTTTATAACCCACATAACAAAATGCCGCGCAAATTTGTTTTTATTTTTTCCCAAAAATATTTTTTCTAAGTTATTTTTTTTTCAAAAACAAAATTTTTAATAAAATTTTTTTTAATTTAAATTTTGTTTTCGTATTTTTTTTTAGTTTATTTACTAATACTAAGTAAATATTATTTTTTCAGAAAATTGTTTTTTAATATAATAAAATGACATGCAAAATTTAGTTTTTTTTTCCCCAAAACACATTTTTTTTTTTGTTCAAAAATTATATTTTTTTGTTCAAAAACTATTTTTTTTTATCAAAAAAAAAAAAGAAAAATATATAATATTATATTTTTATATTATATATTTTTAATTTTATTCTTAAAAAATATTTTTTAATATTTATAAAATATTTTGTAAACATTTGTTTATAAATAAATCAAGGAGTGTGTTTTTTTTTTCCAACTGAAATTCATTTAAAAAAATATTTTTTTATTTAATCAACTTTTTGAATTAATTTTGGGATCATATGATAAAAAATACTTAAAAATATCAAATTTAGTTATATATTATTGTGAATTTAACGTAAAACCATGTCCGTGGGCATTGAAAGTTTTGTAATAGTTCAATGCAGTAAAGTTTAGATATAGACATTTTTTTGTAAAATTAAAAAAAGTCGATTAATGCATCTTTTTTAAAAAATAACCGTCCTCTTGAATTGGATAAAGAGTAATTTATTACTCCGTCTGTCGCTAACCGATATGGGTCGATTCGTATTAGAAACGTTTTCTAGACATTCTTGTTTGGTATGGCTTTGTGATTTCGTTTTTCGTCGAATAAAAAAGAAAAAAACTTTTTACATTCTTTAAAAAATAAGAACTTAAAGATATAATAATTGTAAACAACATACATATGTATGTAAATTCTTGTTTTATTTTGTTTATGATTTTTGTTGTTGTTATTTAGACGTTAGTACCTAACTTGATTCTTACTTATATAACTAAATTATTAATTTAGGCTGTGTGTGAATTGCGTTTAATAGTTTACCCCGTGTAAAATTTTTGACGCTATTGAGGTGAATAAAAAAATTTCAGCTGTATGGTTTACTGTTTAATATTCTTCTCTGTCTCTTTTCTGCCATAAAACTCCTTGTTAATAAAAAAAAAAACAAAAATTTTAACCTAACTTAACCAGGTCCCAGAGGCCATTAAATTTTTAACAGCTGACAATTTTTTATTCACCTCAATAGTGTCAAAAATTTTACACGGGGTTAACTATTTAACGCAATTCACACACGGCCTTATTGCATTATTTATTTATTTGTTTGTTTATTTATTTACATATCTGTTTGCTTATAAATTGTTATAATTATGTTAACATAGCAACAATATTGTATAGTAAAATTTTTTTTCTACTTTAATCTTATCTAATGCAAATCACCCTGTATAGTTAAAGTTATATAATAAATAATTGTAAATTCATAATTTTACTAATTAAATTTAATGCATTTTATAATTTACATTTAATATTAACAGAATTTAATGAATAATGGATACAAAGTACACAGTTTCTTAATCATATTTAAAAAAATTGCAATTTTGTTACGGGTGTGACATAAAAATACATGATTATTTCTTTCAAGTTCATTTTAAATATAGTATATTTCAAATATAAATGTGTACAATGGAACATGATGATCTTTAGAGCCACTTCCACAATAGAACAATATTTCCCTTTTGTTACGGGTATAGCAGGAAAATGGTACGGGTGTGACATTTGATATTTTGGTTTGATAGAAATAAATTTAAAACAATGTATTCAAAACAAAAATTGTTAAAATTATTTAATCTTTAATTTTATTATCATTACTTTTAATGTCATCGGTTTATTTACATTAAAAAATGTATCAATATCACGTTATAAATATATTCATCATTACTTACTTAACCAAAATGAAATGTTGGGAACTCATTCATTGATTGATCTATTTTATTCATCGTTGTTCAACAAAACTGCAATTAAATATGTTTTTTAAATTAATACTTCAAAACTTCAATTAATTAATTAAATTATTATACATATCAGATAAGAGTATAAAAAAACAAAAGTAGGTATGTTTCTAGATTCTAAAACTTTTGTTAGCATCCTCTGCAAAGAAAAAATAAATAAAAAACAAACATAAATTAGTTTCAAAATCGAAGGGCACTATTTCATTTTTAAAAGTAAACAATATCTAAGAACATTTAAATTACCTATAATTTTCAATCAATTCAATATTTTCCACAAAGACAAAAACCTAAAGTTTATACTTCTGTTCATTTTCAAAACTCATCATTCAAAAATTGTCACATTGACAAATACCATCACTGTAAGAGATCTACGTTCCACTTTTGTCATAATCCTCTTTAAAGTCAAATTGGAATTCAAAGAATTTTTCTCTTATTTTTTTTTATTCATTCAACTTCGCCTTCGATTATCTTGACAGAAAATTTAATTTCAATTTCGATGGAACCAACTCAAAAAAAAAAAAAAAACATCGCATCAACTATAGATGGAAGTGGAAATGATATTTGCCGCTTGTTATTCTGTTGGATTGGAGTTGGTTTATGGTATTTATATATTTTTTATTCTCAATCTCAACTATCAAGTCAAGTCACCGCAACGCACAACCAGACAAGCAACCTACTCAATTTTTTTTTTTGGTTTTTTGCTTCTTTACCATTCGAAGAGACAAAAACCCCAAAGAGGCTTAATGAATGTTCTCCCAACTCAAAATAGCTCAGTAACATTTCGAACTCGCCCCGAGTGAGTTCGTCCGCATTCGTCTCTGTGTGTCTGTTATAAGAAACTGAGCTCACTCGCTTTGTTGTTATTTTCTATAAGAAAACAACAAAAACAAATCATTCAAAATATACGTATCTAAGTTAAAAGTCCTTGCTCTAGCTCTATTGTGAGTGAGACTCATTTAAATAGAAGTTTTGTTTTTCGAAATTGATCCTGCGCATACTCCAAAAAACGTGTTGCATTTTTTTTTTGTATGTTTTTTGTCTCTCTGGGAAAGGATTATTGTAGCTCATACTACAATCTGTATATATTATTATTATTTTAACATAAATAAATAAAAAAAATAATAATTCCTTTGTTCGTTTTGATAAATTTGAAAAAAAAAAAGAAATAGAAAAATCCTTATCGTTTTGCACTCGAGTGGGTTCGTCTAATGTTTATTTTTTTTGAAGAGTTCGCATGTTATCCTTGCGTTTGTTGTGTTATTTTGATGCTCGCATGTGTTTGGGTTTTGGTGTGTGCGGTAAATTATGTTAATTGATGTTAAAAATCTAAGAGATGAGTAAAAATCAATGAAATTTTAATCAAATAAAATCTAAGAAAAAATATTAGAAATCCATTTGTTGGGCAGTTTTGTTAAAGAAAACAGCTGGTCCTATTCGCATTGTGAAGCCTATTTTTGTTGCCAAGAAAATTATAATTTGTTGTTTGAAAAATCAGTCAGTCTGTGTGTGAATTTAGTGAGTGTGAATCATGAGGAGGACTACAACATACAGTTTATGGCTGATAGTGATTCCGTGCACAATATTATGGATTACCGGAAGCAGTTTTGCCAGATTAGATAGGAAAATGGATCCCGCTATGATGTCTCATGATAATGTGGTAAGTCATAATTTTTTTTATTTAAAAATAATACAAAAATTAAAGGAAATGAATTTCTAAAATTCAAACGAAAACATCAGCACGTGGTGACTCATTCGAAAAGGAGACATCGATTTACTTGTTTTTGTCCTTTTAGTGTCCTGTTTGACAGACACTCAATATAGAGTGAGTTATGTGTACCTACTACGTACTTGATGCATTTGAGTGAGATTATTGAAATATAAGAATCCTTATAGGACACTGTCTTTCAATAAGTTTCTTTGTATTTTGTATTGCATGTACACATACATCACTTGTAGATGCTTATCAATTGAGTGATAGTATCGGTGGGTTAAGTTGCAGTTAAGTTCTAAAAAGTGACTTACACTGGTTTCCAGCCAAAATGTACACTCAATCCCACTATTTTTTTGCTTACGTACTTTGACCTCAGGAACTCGGAAATCACTTTAAAAAAATTACGATGGATACATTTTCGAGATTCAATTTTTCAAAGTTTTTTGTCGTTGTTTTTCCCAGCATACTTAGGGCCATTTTCTTCACTCGGAGTTGAACATAACTTCTGAATTTTTAATATAAAAATTCTCAAGTTATGTTCAACTCCGAGTGAAGAAAATGGCCCTTAGTATTCGGGCTACATCTTGAGTACCTAATAAAAGATTATTCTAAACAGAAAACTGAATAAATAAGAAACAAACATTTGAATAACTTTTTTGGTACACTCCAGATGTTTAAGAACAATGTATCAAAACATTTTAAAAAAATTGATTTTTAAAGGAAATTTTTGCCAAAGAAAAATGTCTTACTGAAATAAAAAATCTAAATCTTTCGAATCCTGGTAGTTTTATATTTTTTATGTGTTGTGCACTTTCTGGCAAAAATAACAAAATAATTTTCCTTAAAATCTATGGATAAGTTATAAAGATATAATAATAATTTTTAACGATCAATATTTCCACTCCTTTTGTTCCTTTTTTTTTTTTGTCTATAACTCAAAAAAGAAGCCGAATTTGAAAATTTTTATTAAAAAAATTTCAGTAGATAATTGAATTTCCTTTCGATATAATCCTTTTAAAAATATTTTAAAAAACTTAAGAAAAAAATGACATTTTTGATGTTTTTACTAAATAGTCTGTTTCTATGTTTTGAGCATTTATAGATATTGAACATGTAACGGAGAAAATACTTAATTTTTCAACATAATGGTCACACCAATTGAATACGGCTAAAATTGGATAAAATATGTTGGATAAATACTGTTTTTGGTCGTCCGACTCTTGATTTCAAATTTTTGCTTAACAATAATTATGAACAAATTTCGTTTCGAATTTTAATTTTAATGAACTTTAAGTAAAGTCAACAATTGAAATTGAGAAATTTGATTTGAGAAAATGATAAGTTTAACACTTGTCACTTTTTATTGATAACGTGAATCATAAAAGTAAAGAAATTTTCGGGTATTTACCAAAAACTTCTTTCAATCGGATTGGAAATAAACATAATATTTATTTGCAACACAATAACCCAGACTATAAATATTGTTTTCATGTTTTATTATAATAAAGTGAGGGTTGATTGACCTATTCCTTGTGATTAGGGGTGTGCTTCGTTTTGAATTTTATGTTGAAACATGAAAAGGTGTGCCTTCATGTTATTATATTCTACACAATAACCGGCATGGCATGCCACTTAAATGTATTTATGGGTGCATAACGGCATATTAATAGAGATACCTACTTCAGATCAATCAATAGAGTTGGAGTTTAGAAAATTTATTTTATTGTGAATTCAAAATAATTTGAGATGTTTTTTGTGGATACTCTATTGTGAGTGTTAATGGACACGGTGTTTTTATTATTTTGACTGATGGATATGTCACAATATGTGTCACAAATTACTTTCAGATGGTATTTGTATCATAATAAAAAAACAAATTCTTGAAATTGATAATGTTGCATCATGTATTTTTTGGTTTTTTAAATAATCTGTATTTATCATTAAATTTTCAATTGAAACAATAAAAAGACAAAAATCCTTAGCTTACTTGTTTGTTTTCTTCTCAATCATTGATCTCTCATGTTACTATTTTTAAATTAAAAAAAAAAAATATTTGGTATAATCGTCATTGTCAGACGAGGGGAATCGATTATACTCGTAAAATAAAAGTATGACTAAAAGTCGCACGAACTGGCTTTTATAATTTATTGTTTAAGCAGAAATGTGTTTTAATTTGGAAATATTAAGAGCTGTTTTTTTTTAATTTTTTTAAAATTAGATTTATCAAATTTATATATGCTTTGTTCAGTGGGATTTTTGGAAGTCGAATTACCTAGCATATTTTTAAATTTTTGTGTAATCGAATTTTTGTATGATATTGTTTATTGTTATAATCTTACACTATAATTCTGTATTAAAAAAAAAATACTGATTTAAATAATTGTATACTATGACTCAGACTGCAAATATTTAGCCTTTTTATTTTAAGTAAATGCTGATTCAATTATAAATAATCACAGGGTCTTAGATTTTTTTTGCATACGACTTAAAAATTTCTTCTTTTGTTAAGTCCCACCCGTGACAAAAAAGTTACCAGCCCACAATGGGGTATTTAAGACCCCTTGATGTGTGCATTAATTTTATTAAAAAAAAAAAAAACTAGCCCGTTTTTTGTCCTTAGATCTAGATTCTGGGGTTGTATTGAAAAACCAAAGTACATACACCGTTTTAACATGTTCGATAAGCAGGGTTTATTAAAACTTAACAAGTCAAGGAAAAGTATTTATACTTTTTTTGTACAGCGTGATTAAAAATAAAAATTTGTATATTTTTCTAAAAAACAAAAAAATGAAAAGTATGTGTGACTTTCAAATACATATTTATAAAGTCTATCGTTTCTAAATGAATCGATGATTGTTAAAACAACATAAATGATTTTTTTTTCTAACGTGAGAAAAAAACCTATAATTTTAAATAGGCTACGGTTTTGTATATTATAATAATCAATATTAAATCGTGGAATGTCAATTGGGGTATTCGAATTGTCAAAGCGTTGAAAATTGGACCACCTCGTGGAAATTTTAAGGGTATTTGTCTCTCCTACGAAAAAAATAAAATTTTATCAATCACCGATTCAAATGCATTCGTGTTTCTATCTGTTTTTTGTTGAGAAAATATCTTCTTGATCTTTTTATATATTCACCTCTTTTTATTATTCAATTAATTATTTTTAATGCACTTTAAAGACTTTAAAAACATTTAAGACTATTCACTGGGTCGTTGAGTTAAAAAAAACCCAAGACTGTAAATTTTAAAATTAATAATGTCAATCGACTTGCCTTTAACTACAATAAAACATGTGTTTTAAAAAAATTCAATATCTTCATTATTTACTTACTCGTAGTAACTTCGAAATTTACGGAGTAAAAACACGGGTTTAATTAATTTATTTTTGAATATAAATTCATAAATTCAAAGAAAATAGGTACTATCTAGTATTAATTTTTAGGCACTTTCATAAAATTAAAAAATTAAACAACGTTATAGTCCAGTAATTTTAAGTTTTATCTGCGGAAAAAACACATTTATTACGGCGTTTTAATGAAGATGTGAAAAATCGACATTGATATCATGCCGGTTCGCAAATATCTCGCGAACTATTGATCGGAGGTCATCAAAGGTTAAATAAAAATTATTCGTCGTGAAATTATCTACAACATATACCCGTAACATTTTTCTGTAAAATGAGCCGTATCGGGAGTAGAGCGCAGAGAAGGTGACTATTTTTGGTCAATTTTTGAGGTATTTATCGAAGTAGCTTTTGGTCTCATTAACTTATTATGTTACGTAAATACGGATTAACTGAAAAAAAGTAAAAATGTACCTACACATTGTGATAAAACATAATATGCATCAAAAGGGAAAACCACATTTTTTGGAAATTTTGTATGTTTCACTTTTTTTGTAAAATAAGCGCCTTCATTATTTAGAAAACACTTTTTAAACATGGTTCAATTTTATTTTTGAGCTTGTTATCAATCTTAAATTACCATTACCTAAGCTTTTTCAGCAGCTAATTTTGAACTGTTATAAGGTATTCTGCAACTTTTCTCTTGAGAAGCTCCAAACGACTTTTTCTGTGGAATTCACGTTTGGAAAATTGAAAACAAGCTCAAAACTAAAATTGAACCATGTTTAAAAAATGTTTGTACAGCTTTTGTGGAATATGTGTTGGCTTGTAACAGATATGTCACATGGGGCTACAAGGGGTTAAGGGTGGCAACACTCTGTCTTGACATGATATTGTTAGGCAACACATGGGCAACCCTAATACACAACCTTCAGGAAAATATAACTCTTGACTGGTAAAGCGATGAGGGTAGGCAGTTATATGGCGTGATCTTCTTATGCTAGAACAGACCTTTAATAAATATTATTCAGTCAAACCATATCTCTATTTTTGTTATCTGTTATCTCATGTTTTCATTATTTACAATTTCATTCACATTTTCGTTTGTTTTTAAATATTAAATTCTAAAAAAAAAAAAAAAAAAAATAACAAAATAAAACGAAAACACTCTAAAAAGGTCAAGTGGAATTTCTGCAAATATTATTCAATTTAACCCGAAACCTGTCATATTTAAATCCTTTTTGTCTGCGTGTGGGCAAACACTCTTCATTCTATTGAAGGACATTGTCCTCATCTCTTTGGCATTATACTGTCATTTATAAAATAATGAATCCAATTGGCCTACAAAATACATGACAACACGACCGCACATCATTTGTATATTTACAATGCAGGTATTTGTGCGTGATAATTATAACTTTGCATTATTTTATCTATGGCATAGATAAAGTCTATGTCAGTTGATTGGTATCACTCTACTTTTCAAATTTATTAAAAAAAAATAAATAAAAATCTTATTGACAAAGTCAAGATCTCCTACAATTTTGTTTAAGAACGACAAGAATATGACAAGCTGGACTAAAAGTGGTTGCAAATAAGTTTGAAAACGATTGCAAATTAGTTTAAAAATGATTAAGAATTAGTTGATACCACATTAAGCGTTATTTTGAAATATTTTTGTTATTTCGTTAAAAAGGTCCTTATGTAAAAATTTGTTTTTGAAAACCTCAAGGATTTGAAAAATCAACTGACAATGACAATGACAAGCAAAACAAATAAATTAACATCACAATCAAGTGACACAGATTGTATAACGCAATGTTATGCGTTATTATTCCGATTGTAGGTTTATGTTTTATATATTTATTATTAATTTTTTTTTTATCACCAATATTCTCACCATCAACAAACAGGGGAATGCACTACCATTTATGTAGCCTTGCACGAGACTGCTATATAGATATAGCTCTTTTTTTTCAATCTGGTGTTGTCTTTTTATTGATGGAAGCAGTTAATAATTATTTAAAATAAAGTGGTATTGAAAATGAACTTTAAAAACATATATTTTTTTCTTTTTTTTGTTTATTAAATTTTGCATTCTAGGGAATAAGGAGTGTTATCGACGTTTGACACTTGGCTGGCCCCCATATAATTACGCGTAAATCATATTGACAGCTGACCGGCCATGTGCAAGATAAGGCCTTGAACAGTAGAATATATAATACAACAACAAAAAATAAAAAAAAATTAAAAAAAAAAAACAAAAAGGGCGGTGAATTAAATTGTTAAATAGCATTTAATTAACCAATTTAATTAATTTGTTTCATGAAATTGTCAATTTGATATCAATAAATTCGAGAGACAAAAAACCAAAAAAAAAAAATAACAAAAAAATTGTCGTAAGTTGTGATTAAAATTGTTAAAATAAAATCAATTAATTGTATCAATTTACAGAATAAAAAAGGATTCTCAATGAATATTGTAAATAATGATTTAAAGCAGGATAAAAAAAATATATGCTCCAGTAATTAGTAGATGAAAAATCCTTTGAAAAAAAAGATCAATTTATTTTTGTCGGACACATGTAAAACCATATATAATGGGGTGAAATCCATCATATTACTTTGGTCATATACTTATAAATATGTAAAATAATAGGGATTGAACATTCTGAAGCATTATGAGTTACCTACATTGTATGTGAAGGATTCCTGGAAACCTGAATTATTAAAATGATAGGTTGAAATTTGAGAGGATTGAGGATTAAAGATTGTAAATTAAAATTAAACTTAAACTAATTAACCACAAAAAGGATATAATGATTTAGACTAGTTCTAGAGCCCCATATATAGAATAACGTTAATATTAACTTCATATTAGTAGAGAAGAATCACTTTTGTTTGGACAGCAATCAGAAATGTCCTTAAATTATAAAATCAGTTTGAAAAAAACATGCAACACTTTTTTATGTTAGGAACTCTCGACAATATAAAACAAAAATATTACCACACAACTGTACCTACATAAAAAACTTTCTCAAAAACGATCTGGTACAAAACTACGTTAAGTTATCCAAATCTGCAGTTTTATTGACTAAAGTTCAATTTTCCATGTTTTATAATAGTAAACGATAGGACCACAGGAAGTGCATTTTGGCACTTTTTGAGCTACGGCTTGTGGTCAGGATTGAAGCGAATGAACTGTAAAACTCTACACATTTAAAATCCTTAAAAACTATTAACAGAAAACAGATCGATCTACAACTAATTTCTGAGTTGACTTTGGTTGTATGTGACGTGACGTTTTTTTTTTAATATCTTAATGAGTTAAGATTTTAAATTTGTTTCGTGTTCGACGAAGATAAATACTGTTTTTGAGAAATACAATTCATAGAAAAAAGAAATTCTGAATTAAGGCAGATTTTTCTGTAAGTGACGGTAGACTGTATCATAGGGTGTGTCAAAATGCAAAAGTATGTAATTTTCAAATGTTGCATTGCTTATCAAAATTAAATCCTGCGCTTACAATTTTCATTTTAATTAATATCTTTGGCTAGCTCAAAATATAGGAACAAATCGAAGAAATTTGGATTTTTAGAGGTTTTTGAAACATATGTTTTTTTTTTTTTTAACTGCGCCGTTTGGATACAAAAAAAAATATATTAAATATTTTTAGGCTTTCACGTGAAAGATAATTCCAAGAAAAAACTTTTAAGCTTATATTTGTTGGAATTAAAAACTTAGTAAAGAAGCTGCGAAATAATAAGTGAAGGAAAAAAAATTCATTTTTTCATATAAAATCGTTTTTTTCTTAACAACTTCAACGGACTTGAGCGAGCCAAAGACGAACGATATTACAATTTTTTTTTACATATTATTAAATCTCAGACCCTAATACAACTTTTGACCACTATTACATTTGAAAATTTGAGTACTTTTTTTTCCCATACAAAAGTGACACACCCTACTGTATCATTACATTTTAATATCAACATTCTTCTTTTTTTTTTTATTCGGCTTGTTATGTTCTCGATGTCGCTGATATCGTAATTCTCCCACGTATCTATTTCACACTAGTGATACGTTTAAAGGATTTACCGGGTTGAACTCGGATAGCAGCTGCAGACTTGCTTGGTTTTGTATTGCTCCATTTCTGTCAATTGCATGCTGGTGTTTGTACAGTGCTTGTTCTAGTTTTTGACTAAAAAACGGAACAACAGACGCAGTAGAGGAAGACCAAGTCTCAACTCACGCAGCAATCCAATGTTAATTGTTAGTTGAGGTCAAAATCCACAATAGATTGTATGGCCACCTTGAGGCGCTGGGCACTGTTAGTATACTTAGCAAGTGTACCAGGATTTCTTAGCTAACTTTTCTTCATAGTTGTCAGTTGTATGGAAACTTTGTATAATTTTGCTTTACAGGGAGGCATTTAATTTTCGCAAAAGAAAGCAGTTTTCCTGCCACTTTATCCACTTACACTTAGGCAATGTTTCATACCTCATCACAAGTACCTACGCTCCTGTTGATCATAGATCTAAGATAAATATTTCAAATTTTCATACGTAGGAATCACTACTTCATTCAAATAAATGTCAGGAATAGGCCTGTGTACATCAGAATATCGGCATTTTAAGTATTCTATCTTTTTTGCCATCGTTCTGTACCAAATTCCTTTCAAAATATCAACGTCAAACGTTCATCGCAGAAATCTGAAATTATGAAGGTTCCATCTATAGCAAAGAATTACTTATGCACTTTTAGGTCCGTTACTTAAGTTCCAAGCAGGTACCTAGTAATCGCTCCATCATACATTTTCAAAATATCCACACATATGTAGGTTTTTCGAACTCAAGATCTCGTATATGTCTATCAAATGCTTTTTTAAAATCGGCAAACAAATACCCTAATGAATCTCTTTGTTTTCCAATTATAATCTTTATACTCTGCATGTATGCCTTTCTCGCGACAAACCCGCACTCGTCATTAGATAGCATAATTATTTCGCTCAGTCGACTAATCATGACTGGTTCAACGATCAACTATGCGTATCATCTTGCCCCTTATAGATATCATAATCAATATTACGATCGAGAATTCCAAAACAAATCTGTTTCTCTAGGTATCAGTCTAGATGACTTGCAAAACATAGTCTATATTTTCTTTTTGTGTTACTTAATAGGTTCATTCTTAACAACTTTCTTTCCATCCCAATCAATCGTTTGCAATTGCCTTGTTGACTGCATTTCGCAACCCAACTACACAAACAGGTTCAAATTCTCCTTTATGAATCTCAAGTCTATCATAATAAACATACTCATCGAGTACATATTTACCATGTAAATAAAAAAAAAAAAAAAAAACACCAACATAATCTATTTTCATTTAGATTTAAAAAGCACAGGTCTAAAAATAGAACTCTAAGGTACTCCAACCAAATCTATAAACTGAATCACAATATCTGACTGAATCATCATATTTTTCTCTCTCCCCATTATGAATACATTTGTTTAAATTTAAATTAACTTCTTCGACGTCTATCTGATCTGCCAAACTGTCAAATAGAAGATTGAGGCTAAACACTGATTAGTAGAGGTCATATTCATTGATATACTTTTGAGTCCCTTTCTGTCATTCATAAATTGAACTAAAATTAAAAAAAAAGAAAGGAAAAAAACAAACTGATCCCTTGAACTTTAACTAATAATCTAAACCATCTGGCGGGACGCATTAAATTCGATACGCGATTCAACTGTTATGTGTATACAAGAAAAAAAAAAAAAAATAAAAATGTACACAAAAAAAAACATGGAGTCGAAGTAAAATGGTAGTCGAACGGAAGTAATCGCTAGATGTTTTTTTTTTTCTTTTCGGAGTCTCTTTTTCTGTCCGTTTCACAGCTCTAATTCGTTCCGAGTTTTTTTTCCTTCTTTGAATTTTTGTTTTTTTTTTTTATTCTCTGGATTTGGATGCAGTTTTGTAGTAGCTGAAGTAGTAGTCGTTGTAGAGGGACAAGATAAAGTGAAAAATTGAAATTAAACGTTGAAAGAAGAGACGACAACGAAACATGCAGAATAGAGTACGTTTGACCCTTAAAATCGGAGAAAGAAAAAAATACCCAGAGCAGCGTATACAAATGTGGGATGGTGTCGGTCATATCTATCAGAGCAATGGAATAACCAGGACGCCTTATCAGTCTTAGATTGCCATGCCACTGTGTTGACTGATACTGAACTCTCTGAATGTCTTTTGTCGGTAGTACTTGGTAGTGGAGTACGAATATACTGTACAAACGAATGTTATGGATGGAAACACTCAATGGTATAGGTTTGGAAGAAGTGGATTTATTCTGTATTTTTGTTTTTTTTTTTTCTTTCGTTTTTAATGTGTTTTTTTTTTGTGTTTGATTGATTCTATGTTGTCGTTCAACACTTTGGGGGCTTTGCTGATGGGGAAGAAATCGATTGGAGGGCTTCTAATTGACGATATACATAGATGATTGATCATAGACTGGTAATGCCCGTTTTTATTTAAGAGAGATTGTTTATTTCATTCTTTATGGAATGTTATGCTTATTGTTATCTTGTGTTCTTTATCATTAAATACTTTGGGGACATTTAATAAGAATTAAGACGAATTCAGAGAACTTGAAGAACCCGCAGAATATGATTAAAATTTGGGTTACGGTGGGTATTTTTTTTGTTTTTTTGTTCAGGAATTTTTTGGAAAAATACAAAGTTTCCGAATGAATAATTTTATCAAACATGCTCGTTTTTTACAGTTTGTCGATTGATAGCGATTTTATTTTATATTGTTAAAAGACTGCAAACAAATTACAAGCTGTAGAACAAATTTTTTTTCTTAGAATTCGGAGATCTCATTCATATGTAATTTTTTGGGAGAGCTCTTTTGATGATAGAAGTGCCAAAATTATGCATGTTTTTGGATGCTTTGTTTAAAGGTTCCTAGAAGTTCTTTTTTTTTTTTACACAAGTGTCTGTAATTATTTAACAACTGTTGGCAGAAACTTGTCAAATTAGTTTTTCTGGAGCATTTCATTTTTTTTTTAATTTCGTAGGTTTAGCTTGTTTATTGTTTACTTGGTCTATAGGCAAGTATTGGTTTCATGTACCAAAAAATTGGTTTTAATCACAACCAACATTACGGTTATGAGAAAAATTTGGTTTTTAAAGTTGAGTTTTGCATTTTTTTTATGTATCCCTTACAACGTGCACCTCCCATACAAATCTTTAAAAATCGGCAAAATCAAAAATTTTAAACAATGGCTGAAATTTTTTAGCTCAATTTTTAGACAAGCTCTAAAAAACGTGATAGATCTCCACCTAAGTAGGTATTTGTCTTGCGTAAAGCAGTTTTATTATGTTTAATGTTAAGCAGTTTAATTATGTTGGTACTTTTAAAATTAGCTTATCTCTTAAAAAAATTAACGTGAGCATTTAAAATGTCTGAATTTTCGACTTAACCCTTTCGGTACCAGCGTTACTCTCATGTAACATATCTTTAAAAATTCGTAAAAAATATTCCATCAAATAATTTTTTACGTTTCGATGGCTTAATTGAAAGATAATAATGCCTAGTTACTGGATTAGTACAAAAAGTTAGTCAAATATTATACTTTTAATTTTTTTTGTTATCGAAAAAGGGACTGAAATCCATATTTTATTTTTTTTTTTGCAAAAATGTTAATCCAGAAAGTGTTTTGCTTTTTGGCTTAGAACACGTAGCATACATTATTGTTCTATAAAAAGTTATTTTCTCAGTTGTGCGACTTTTTTTGGTGGTCAATGGCAGTGTATGTTACTTACATGTAAGATGGGAATAACACATTAATTAGTTTTGCTATTTATTATTTTGGAACATAACTTTTTGCTATTCATAGTTGTGATGTTTTTGACACGATAATACTGAAAAAAACATTTTTTAATATTGATATTCATAGCTTGGATTCGAAAGGGTTAAAAACGATAAACCGGTTTTTTTCTTTTGGTAGGTAATCACATAAGGAAACTTTAAAAGCTTAAAAATCGTTTTAATATCATTTTTTTGGTGCCTTCAATAATAACATAGGTATTAATAATATTTTTCTTTTGTTTTCGTCGACTTTCTTGCACTTTTTCACCTAGCATTTGCTTCAATATTTGAAACATAAATAGCAACTCCCTCTATGTCAAATTTCCTTTTAGGTGAATATGTATTTAACTCATTTTTAGTAAACATTTCAATAAAGAAAAAGCAATACCTACCTATTTATACAAATTCCTCTAATTAGAATCAATTTTGATATTGCGCGACAATTTGATTAAAGAAAGAGGACTGTTAACACCTGCAATGTTTTTCGCACACTGTTTTTGTTTTTCTTTTTTTTTGCAAATTTTGTTTGATATTTATGAATAGCTTTTTTTTAGTACAACGATTACTAAACGGTGAAGCTTGACATTCCACTCTTCATTTATAAAAAGAGCAACCTTTAATGTGACACTATTCTACTTTTTGGTTAAAAGAAATTATTTCAAAATAACCGTTTAGTGACGAGCCCCTCTCCCAATGACTCAATTATTCTGTGATTGTTTTTTTTTTCAGACCGATAAGCTTTCTATTGAAAATTTAAGCTTTTGGTAAGAATTCGGGTTTTGAATTTTTTAAATTTGAGCACCTGAATTAAAAAAACAACTTTTTTTAAGTTCCCCATCATAGTGTTGTTGGTTTTGATTTAAATTTTGATTTTTTTTTCACTAAACTTCACTAATAAAAATTGTGATATGGTATACCTGTACCTAGCTCAAACTATATTTTTCACTTGTTTGAAAATATCTACTAAAGAATAAACATAAAAATTGAATAAAGAAGTCTAATGATCAGACTGGCATCCGTTGTTTTTGTTCAAAGATTATAATAAACCCCATTGTTATACCAAAAACAAAACAAAATTAATTTGCAAAACACTTTGCAAGTTCCTTATTCCTTTAAACGACCACAATTGAATAAAAAAGTTCACTTGAAAAACCCACTTGCAGAACATTACAAGAAAATTCTTTTGCAATAAAATTTTCCAATCAATGAATTCCAAACCAGTGCAAAAGCGCCTATACCTATCATTGCCGCGCATTGTGAATTAAAGGTGTTGAAGATATGTATTTGTATGTATATGAAAAAAGTGCAAATGAAATTTCTTTAGCACTTTCTTCGAAATTCCTTCAACTTATTCCCTTCAACCCAAAAAAAGTATAAATAAAATAAAGAACAAAAAAAAAACTAAGAACACGTCTCTAAGACTGACTTTTCTATCCTCAGTTCTTGTGTGATTACTGTTTAATTAAAAACCTGTAACGTTCGAAAAGTCATCTGCCGACAGCCACATCCAGCCAAAGAAGTAGCAGCACAACTTGTGCAGAAGCAGTAGCAGCAATAGCACGCCCAAGCAAAAAAAAAAAAAAAACAACACCCTCAGAAGAACATGCATTTCAAATTAATTCAAATTGAATGCATTGCATTTAGCCCAGAGCTGGTTCAGCGAAAATCTGGCGCCTTGGCCAAATTTGCATTACGCATAGATTGTAATCATTAATATAAATGTAGTTCCAATTTGTTTTTATTTTATTTATTTATTTCTAGTCGAAAAAATAGTGCCTGTCATGAACAAAACATTAATTTATCTTTTCAAACGATTACAAGTTCTTTAGATTACAAAGTACGCATACGCCCGAGTGTACCATTGAATTATTAAAGTGATTCAAAACAGGTTTTTTATGCTTCAACATTTTTCAAAATAAAGGGTTTTCCAATAGGGACGGGTTGATTTTGACAGTTTGTGGCGACCATATTGTTTCTTTGACCTTCTGTCAAAATATCGATTTTTAATCGGTCACTGAAGACAAATCATCAGGGCAAGTTATAGCATACAGTGCAATTTTAGTCGAAAATCATCTTTAGCGGTGAGACCCGTTTTTGAATCAAAGGGTGCGTGATGCTCGCGAGACTCACGAGTAGCTAATGCATTCAAATAAAGTTACTGTTTGGTGTAGATTTGGGCTGAAGGCGTCATCATCGGTCCGTACTTCTTCGAAAATGGTCACCGTCATTGCCGATCGCTATAGGTCGATGATCACAAACTTCATCTAACCTAAATTGGATGATATGGGCGCCGAAGACATGTGATTTCACCAGGATGGCGCTATGTGCCACACAGCTCTGCACTATAGGTTTCATGGCTGAATTAGCTCGTGCTGTGGTGACCACCAAGATCGTGTTATTTGACCCCTTTAGACTTTTTCTTGTGGGGCTTTCTAAAGTCACACGTCTATACGAATAAGCAGCAAACCACTGCGGCCCTAAAAGATAGCATAATCGATGCCATCGGTCAAGTTAAGCCTGATTTAATTTTAAAATCGACCCGCCCTTAATGGAAAACCTTTTAGCTTCGAACATCGTGCAACAATGATAATGCTGTTATTTTTTGGTGATATTAAAGACTGTAGTATAAAAAATAATCTGTTCGAAAAAAAAAAACAAATGGGTCTATTTTCTATTTTGTATAGAAAATAATACAAACTTTGACGATTTAGCCTCTTCGTTCGTTTTTATTATGTCCGTGACATGTTAACTCCTATATAAAAATGTTGCTAATTGTTGCTAATAAAAAAATAGAAAAAAATGAAAGAAATATTGTTAGGTACAGTTGTGACAAATAAACGTCACGAGTGTGACATTTGATATTTTATCCACGTTTTTATGACACGTTATAGCTTCTATAAGGCTTCTATAAACCTTTTCCAGATGTCATTTTCTTACACTAAGGGAAAAAATAAACACCTGAAACACCTCTTTAGCTACATAACAGCTTTAATTAAGAGTCAAACCTATTAACAGCATCTTTATTTTTGATAGAAAATTTTAAGTTTCACAGGTTATAGCTTCTTTAAGGTTTTTTAACATTTTTTTCACAAGCACATTTCTTTTAGAAGCTATATGTAACTTCGTAATAGCATCTTTTAAAATTGATTAGAAGTTAACTTCGTCAAATTATTTTATTGAATTTTGATGAAAAAGACTTTTTAAGAACTTCTAGCCTTCTTGTGGAATTTTTCGAATTAAAAAATAACAGAAAAATTTAAATCTTACATTTTTTTACTTCTATACAATTTTTTTCCAAGAATTTCTTATAGAAGCTTTTACTTCGATAACTGCTTCTTAACAATTGCTTAGAAGCATTTAAAAACCCCTTAGTGAAGGAGGAACTTGTGAAAGTTCACAGCTTCTTTTTCTAGTTATACAGATGAAGAAATTCGAGCAAATGTCCCAACGATTGTTAGCAACATCTTCTTAGATTTCTATGAAATATTTCCATTAAGTTTTTTATGACTTAAAATAGTTTTTAAGTCATATAAAAAACTCAATGAAAACATTACAAAATTATATCTCAAAATTCGCCTTAGACGTATGGTTTGTTTGTCTTTGAAAACGTGCCGGTCCTTTTTTTTCTTATAAATAGATAGATATGTTCATATCTTATAACCACCACTAGTGCACATGCATAAACAATGCGTTTTATCGTTTCCTCTTCTCTTATCCGCTGTACACGCAGTCAGCGCACGAAATTAGTTAAAATACAAAAAAAAAAAACGTCTCAAATAACAAAACAAAATATAAATTCAAGACGACGGACGACGACGAAGACGACGACATCGAGGAAAACAGCAACAAAAAACAACAACAACAAAAACAACTATCCGACAACGCGACTCTGCGAATAATTCAACCCAACAAAGAATAAAGTTGAGTAATTAAAATTTAACGATCCTCCAGGCGATATCTACCCTTGGAGTTGCAATTCATGAATTCCGAGAGTAGTTTGTGCACAATGCGCACAAACTATATTATATCCCCCCATCTCCTGCGGGTATTGGTGGGATATGGGATTTTCATTGTATTCCCATTTCATCAGCAATGCCTCGTCAGAGTACTTCGTCACAACGTCAGTAGAATTATCTTTCTAGTAATATCCCAAGTTGGGATAAATATAATACCAAAAAAAAAAAAATACTATAGTGGTGACGCCTTGCGTCCGTTTCAACTCAGCACCGATATATATAAAAAATCAACACTAAAGCAGCAAACGAAACACAAAACGCATCGCTTTTAATGCGATATATAAATATAATTCGCTTTAATATTCACACCGATTAAATAGAACGTTGTTCTGCGCTGAGCAATCCTTAATTGTGTCACGTATTTCATGCAGTTTCCCAGTTCTATTTGACGACGACGATGACGACCGACGCGATGATGTTGGGATGGTCCCATTCCAAGGATTACGCTTCCTCCAGAGTGGGTGGATATATCCCCAATCGTCCGCTTGATGCTGCAGTAAGCAAAACTTTCCCTCTTTCTAGAATATGAGCTACATTTGCCCTGGCGTCGTCGTCGTCGTTGTTCGTCGTTGTTCGTCGTCGGTTGTCGCTTTTCGACTACACACAGTCAGCGTAGACGCCTCCGCTGAGCAATTTGATATCCTTTGCATGTATAAGATTGGCGGTACAGTCGGTGGTGGTCTTTGCCGGGATGATGAAAATTTGCATTTCCCATTGAAAGGAGCTGCTGATGTGCTGCTTGCTGCGTGCTATCCTTTTGAATTTCAACGAAACAAACGACGACCAAGAGACCGACAAGCCGACGACAACGAAAAGGACGAGGATGACTGCGACTATACGACGACCTCCATATATAAACACACATTGGGTCGATTCGGTTCGTTTCGGATTGGTGTCGTGCTTAACTGCACTTGACTGATGGAACTGGACTAATTTGTGATTCCGAACTTGTGGATTCTGTAATAATCGAGAACAAGGATTGCAAAGCACAAACCTCACTCACCCATGGGGGCCAGATGGGTTTTTGCAACTTGATTCCAAATCGACAGGAATGGAATTTAAGGATGTTTTATCCTTGTGCCTTGTGCGCGGTGCCACAGCTGGTTGTATCCAGCAAGAATGAAAAAGCAACAGGCGTTTTTGGCAGAACCTTTGAATTTTGCCGAATGGAATTGTAGGTCACATGGAGTAGGTACTGTGAATGAGTTTTGTCAAAGGAATGTATTGTGTTGGTGTTTGGATTGAAAGATACTTAAAATGACTTAATTAAATGAGAGTTGTGTGTCTTTTTTTTAACACCTCGCAAAGAGATTTAGGAGTTTCAGCTCAATATTTCTGCATTTGGCTATTGAGTGACTGCCTTTAGCTAACAGTAGAGGTTTCTGAGGCGCGAACAAATTTGGATTTGGAGGTGAATTGCGTTGTGATTGCGTTTTCACTGCAGAAATACTTGAACATGTTGTTGTTGTTAAGTAAGTAAAACTTTAAGCAACATTTTTCTAAGTAATTCATTAACTGAAACAGTCTTTAAAAACTTTATTGTCCTCGATTTATGAAGTCCTGATTGTAAAATTGAGGGGTCGACTTGGGTTGAGTTTGGCTTGACAATGTTTTATCGAAACTCGGAACACTCGAACTTTAGTTTGGTCTTTCCTCAGTGACCATCCTTATACTAGCTTCTTGGCAAACTCGCTTGTTACTGGGTTAAAGTTCTGATTTGTGTTGAACCGAATTTTCCAATTTTTTGAAGTTTGGTGATATAAATATAAGGTAGGTAAAAGTCATTCAAGCTTCCATACTTGAGTTGATACTTAACAATAAATTTTAAGCTTTCTGAGAATGACATGACCAACGTTATTGAAGTAGTATTTAGTTTAAATTGCAAGCCATTTTTCGGGAACGCTACGATTTTTCCTTTTTCTTCATCAAGGAGAGGCTGAATTTGTCGAAGAAAAACGTTATTTTTACAGGATAACACTGTTTTAGGTTGTCCATTAGTTCGCTTGATACATTATTATTGTTATCAAATACTACCTACTCTCTTCATTTTTAACTGCTGATTCTGTTGAATGAATCACTCGATAGCATCCAAAAGCTGTGGGGTGCAAACGGCTAAGCAGTCAATCGCACGTCAATTCCCATTTTCTAAAAATCCTTTTGTTGAAGAGTTTATAAAATTGTCCTTCACGCCCCTTGAAGCGTTAAGTCCTCTTTTTTTGTATTTGAGGCTCAGGAACCTCTGCTTTCAGGAAAACTGATAGACATAGGGCTTATGATGAGCTGAACTGCTTCGTGCACCAAATTACCCCAGTTCTTCAGGAAGAACATTAAAATTAAAAGCCCACAGAAAAGAACTTTTCAGAAATAAATTTGAATTCTAGCAGTTTTTTGTTCTTTTTACTACTACATCCTTTCTTTGGTTTAGGGACGATTTAAATACCTTCGACGTCATTTAGAGGCATATCTCTAAGGATAACTTAATTTAAAACGAACTGAAATGTTTGTTGAAAATTCTGAACCTGCTCTTACCCGAAATGAGCAAGGCACCGTCTTCATCTTTCACCTATGGCATTGTTTTGAAGTATCTTCATCTATGAGCCGCTTTGTGGTCTTATAGAAAGATGCATGTTACGTTTTTTTGGCCTCCTGTAGTTCTGCAGCAAATGCGAGCATTATATTCTATTCCTTCTTCGATCCTAACCCTGTGGCATGGAATAGAAACAATTGGTTCTCTTTGGGCACCCAGATTTTGTAAAGCTTCGTGTATTAAAGGTCTTAAAACTTTTTGTATGTTTCCGTCGAAAATACTTCAGACACCCGTATTAATTTTTTTAAGCCGACCAGTCGGTGCATCATTTATAGGTACCTAAAGCAATTTAACGTTTATTTTTAATTGAGCGACGAATTCGTGTCAGCGTTCTTTCTCGCCTTATAGCTTACCATTAAAATAAAAGTAATACGCGTATCCAATAGGAACATCTTTAACTTCAAAATTCTTTGAATAGTTCGTAATGAACTCGTTCCTACCAGATCATGAACTAACCAACAAGTTCTGTGGGAGTAAGCTTCTACAATTTTCCGGGTAAAATAGCCAAATTCGGCTAAGATGTAGTAAAGATTTCGTTCGCGATTGGACAGCGCGCAACACAAAGACAAGTCCACTAATCCCATTCATTTTTCGCCGTTATAGCCTTGATATCGAAGGTTCTTACTTGTCTAATGATGAAAATCAAAACCAAATAAAAGTTTAAGCATTTGTAATTTTGTTTGAATTCATCGAATGAGCTGGCATCGTGTAACACAATCACAAAAAGAAACCAAAGATTAACTCACCGCTACCAAAATTCTAAAGCTTCCATAAATGAATTTAATTTTCAACAATTCTATACGCTTGCAATAAAATTTTCTTAATTGCAATCGGAAACATCAGTTATATCACGAAAAAAAATTGCTCAAAGTTCTTAAAGCAAAAGAAACAAGTCCCACGGTATTAAATACCCAGCTCAATCCAGCCATCTCTGCTATTTTAGTTTTTCATAATCGCATCAATAGCAAATGTTTTTGCATCAGCATCAAGGTAACGGGTTATAGGTAACACAACCCATTACAACGTGCTTCCGTTGATGCCAGCTCACGTTTTTGTATTCATCAATCCTCCTGTTGTATATAAATAATTTAATTCATAGAACGATGGTGAATGGCTATGCTATAGAGCTCAAATGGATCACAGAGGGTCTTTTGGGTGGTCGGGTTGGTCGAGAGAGAGAATTTCATCAACACAGCCACGACCTGAATTCTCAGTGTTTCAAATTTTTGACTTAAATCATCATCACAAACTACTGATGATCGAAATCCACTTGGAAAACCCCTCGCTCTCGTGTTGGGGTGCCTTAAATCGTCATCACTACTATTCGGCGTCTCGTGCAAATGGCTTTCATTCCGACAGCGCCAGCGATAGGCTTAACAACACGAAACGACACAACAAGGCACTATACTCGTATTTCCATTCATTTCCATATGGTCTGACTAAGGAAGCCAGCGCTGCAGGTTCACATCGCAGTTTCAGGTCCATAAATCATGAATTACACGCCGAAAAGCGTATGTTGGTCGCCTGGTCGGTCATTTGGTTTTCTATCTCATTCTCTCGCTGTGACTCTGTCTGTCTTCCATTATGCAACATAATGTCCACTTTAAGGCCAATAATTTACAGTTCCATTGCACTCGAAGCGCCTCATACGTTCGATGGTGTTTGGCGGCGACTCGGGCGTTGGTATGGTGGTTCTGTATTATCTGGTCAGACGAGTATTTCGCTGGAGTAGGTTACAATTAAATGGCAATTCACCTCTCTTGTGCGCCCAAACACACCACTTGAGTGTGTAGGTACCTATACCTACCTAGTGTATAAGTGGCTTTTAATTACAGGTTTCCGTTGATATCGAAGTCGTCCCCGAGCACTAGCGCGTGGGTATATTGCTATGTTACAAATATGTTTATATGAACATTACAACAAAAAAAGTTAATGGTAATTCGAATATAAAAAGCCAAGTCATCCAATCCGCGAACAATGCGCTATAAAACATCCAGAGATACGAATTGTGTCATTTGATTGATTAAGGATCGATTTGATTTGGTGCGCTTGTCTCTGAATGTGTCTGTTCGTCTCTGCCGGCTGCCTGATTGTGAACTCTGGCTATGGCGATGGTGAATGGTGACTTCCGGCAGCCAATTTTGGTGGAAAACATAAAAATAACCACATCAACCAATCAAGTTGATCCGTTAGTTGTGCATACATATATTTATAAACAAAGAGTAACATGCTGGTTCCTTTGGCAAGTCAATGGCACACGATTATTGCAAATAAACTTACAACAATCATAATTGCCAACTGAGTTGAAATTATTGGATAGTTTTGTTTTTATTAGGTAAGGGTGTCAAATCGTTTAGGTAAACTTCTAGCAATCTTCAGTGGATTTGTGAGGGTAAGATATCATTCTGAAAAACAGAAAGATAAATTTGGTATCTTTTCATCAAATTTTATGAATCCGCTCTAAAAATAACATAAGGATTCTCTTGAAAATTCAAACACAAACTCTTTGGTTTGAGAGTCAGAAAACAGAGTCTATTACATTCACTTCTTCCGAGAACGGAGTCAGGCTTATTGACCTTGTAGTTGGGAAAACCAAGATGCTTAAAAACATTATATAGAAGCAATAGGACGTCTTTAAGAACATCTTCCATACAAGAAAGCATAAAAACAGCATGAAGTGGAGCGCAACAAACTTAGACAAAATCTTTTCAAGTTGCTAAAATACCCATTTCGTTGATTTACTTGACCCCTTCAACTTCAAAGAGGCTTCCTAAGTCGTTCATTTCCTGCTTAGTACATTAAAAGCGGGATGAGGTACCTAATCAGTTAACTTGTTAGCTAAATGCACCTCGAGCAGCAGAAATTTTTTGTGCGATGTTTATCATATTTAGCAAATACAAAACCTAGATATTTTTCAATTACCCTTTGTGAGCAATTGACAAGCAGCCGCCGTGCATAGGGGTAGTGCAACGGGGCAGTAGCCTCAGGCGCCGCGCGCCGTGCCATGAAAAGGCGGCATGCCATGAAAAAGGCGGTGCCATGAAGGGCGTCGTGCTATGAAAGGCGCCGTGTCATGAAAGGCGCCGTGCCATCAAAAGCGCCTTGCCATAAAAGGCGCAGTGTCATGAAAGGCGCCGTGACATGAAAAGCGCCGTGCCATGAAAGGTGCCGCACTATGGTTTAAAAGCGGCGAAAATATTTTTTAGCCATTTAAGCTTTATGTCTACTAGGTATTCTTAGATAGCCATGGAACATTATTATCTATAATTTTTTTTGCGCCACTGTTGACAAGAGTATCATTGTCAGAAAAAAGTAAATTTCTGCATAGTTATTTGGACTCGGCAGAAAATAGTATGTTCCTTCTATTTTTGCAAACTAATGACACGCGCACAGGAATGATTGACTACCTACATACGTAGGGTACTATCGAAGAGTTCCACCGCTTTCATTCTTTTGGCATGTGTGAACTGAATGTTAGTCTTTCAATAATAATTCTGTGCAATCTGCAGATGGCGTCACATTGGCTGCCATCCATTTTGTTGCTTAGAACAGCTTCTTAGCAAGTTTTTGCTTTGTTTACTCATTCAGGTCATAGATATCAACAAAATTATTGACGCCATTTCGTTTTAATATTTGACTGCGAGGTTTGGATAAATCATGGCGTTACATACTTCTTCATTTACCTATGACGAATAAATTGACCGAAACAATAGCTGGTGGAAATTTAAAGTAAAGTAAAGCAATCATATTGATTGAGGCAAAGTTAGTTTTTATGTTGCAAAATTAAAGCTCGTTGGCAATCTTGAATGGTGGATAACATGATGCGAGCATGACTTCTCTGCGACCCCACACTCTCTTTCACTCTCTATACAAAAGATATTGGCGGCTGGCAGGCGAGTGGATAATTCAAAATTTACATAATTCCCGAAACCAAAACAGAGAAGCAGTAGCAATGCTACACAACATTGCACCATGCAGTTTGTATATATCAAGCCATGCACTGAACATACAATGCCCGCTGTGCGGGTGCAACAAAGACCCACATTATGTTGTAGATACGTGTGTAAAGATGATGATATACATATACACATTCCCCTCCAATACAAAATATGGTGGAGGGCGATATAAATCAAATCGAATCATATAGAGCAGATGGCGCTGCTGGCTGATGGGTGTTGGACCTGCGAGGGTGCAGAAAGATTATACTGCCAGGGCAGGCGTCTGATAGAGTTAGACTTGGAGGCACAACAAACCAACTAACCAACCAAACCAACACAGTTAGATGGAGTTTTTCGTATTTGGTGATGATGAGGATGACAAGGAATGAAAACAAGAACGCGGCAAGCATAACAATCGACAAAGTGCATCCGTATTCATTCACATATTGCTTTGGATTATTATCTGATGCTTTGCATGATTTATTCGGATAAGCTGAATGCATCACAATGGCAGTGTATATCAGTATAAGGGGAGGAAAAGGGAGGTGAGTTGTTGGTGGTGGTGGCTCAAAAGCATATGCATGGCAGATGCCATGATGGCTCTTGACACCACCGCACATATGCACTTGAAGAATGCGTTGCTAATATGTGGCATTCTCTGTGCATTGGTACAGGCAGGATTGAACTTTCTTCACTCGATTCACGCCCTCCAACTTACAGCGAAAATGTGAACTCAATTAGGAAGGACTGATGCAATTCTTTTTATTCGCCATGATGGCGCCAAAAATACTGCGGATTGCAAACGACATGAACTTCTGAAACAAAGCAGACAAATGTCACCATATTAACACATGTGGAGC
Organism: Episyrphus balteatus; assembly: GCF_945859705.1. NCBI lineage: Eukaryota > Metazoa > Arthropoda > Insecta > Diptera > Syrphidae > Episyrphus > Episyrphus balteatus. The sequence continues at coordinate 30,935,221 of NC_079137.1, read as the reverse complement.
AGCCACTTGATTTTGGTTACGAAAATGAACAACAAAAAAAACAAAAAAACAAAACAAACAATTTCGACTAATTTAACGACAATGCGTCATCGGTTACTGTTTCAGCTGCTTCTGAATTAATAATAAATAAATAATGTGATCGTGCTAATTTTACTGCCGTTTCAATCCATTGGATGTAACTCGTGGGTATCGTCACTTACCTTGGTCTTGGTGTACAAATATTGGATTTGTTATTTTGTTATTTTGATTCTTTGTTAGTTTGTTGATGAATTAATGAACGTAAATTAACTAATAAAGGAACAAAGATGCAAAGTTTAGAAGATTGTAATGAACGGAAGAGTGCTTTCTTTATCTTAATGATATAGATATAACCATATCGTTACCAACGGACATTAACTCAACTATATTAAGATACGACAGAAGCAAGCTTCACTTTAAAATGCCGAACATAAATAAAAGCATAATTTGTTAGGTAATGTCCAAGATTTAAAATCGGCGTAATTAACTCGTTAGCGGAAGATGAGAAGGTTGAATGTCTGAGTCAATTCCATTTTACAATTAAGAACTCCAATAACGGTTTGTTAGAAAAGAAAAAAAACACCCTTTTGCTAATACAGCTCCAATTTTGATAATATTTTTTCCAAACAACCGTCGATACTTAAAAATACTTAAACCTTTATGGGTTATAAATGTCCGCTATTGCCGTATTGTTTGTATTGTATTGTATTGTATTGTATTGCTAATAGGCTATTTTTTGTTTTAATATTCTATAACTTACATATTTTAAAAACATAGAAGAAAAAACGTAAGTCCTTATTTTCCAGTTAAACCAGTGCAGGTTTAAATAATTGAAAAACAATGGTCACATCTACATGAAAAAGGTGCATTACTGTTCAGGAATGTATTTTTGTAATTCAATTCAAATCTGCACCTTACCTGGTTTGCCCAGAAAAATAAGAATTTTTGTTTGTTTTTGTATGAATTTTTCAAGCAATAGCTTCATGTGATGCTTTACAAGACATTACACTAGTTTACAAGGGTTTTGTTGCCGAAACAAAAATATACTTTTCTGAAGGTTTTTGGTATGCTAAACTCGAATCTGAAGTCAGAAACAACTAATCAGCTCCCGTTTTTGAGATATTACCGTTAGAAAATGCAAAAATACGTTTTTTTTAAATTCTGCGGACCTTCTTCTTTTGTATAAAGAAAATTGTTTTAGCATATTTAGTAACGGTTTCTATAAGAACTGTGTCCATCTTTCGACACCTGTTTAAATCTTTTCAATATCTTTTATATTGCCCGAGATATCTCAAACTGAAGTAAGTGGGTTTGGCTTCATATATCATATAAAAGATAATGACGTTATAAAATTTATAAAAATACCAAACAACTTAGGATATCTCGGGCAGTAAAAAAAATATCGGAAAGATTTAAACAGATTTAAAAAGGTGGTAAATAGTACTTATGAAAACCGTTACTAAATATGCTCAAAAAATTTTCCTTATATAAAGGAATAAGGTCCGAAGTACTGCATTTTCTAACGGTAATATTTCAAAAACGAGAGCTGATTAATTTTTTTTTGACTTCAGATTCGAGTTCAGCACACCGAAAACCTTCAGAAAAGTATATTTTTGTTTCTGCAACAAAAAAAAGTTTAATTTTGTTAACCAGTGTTATTTATCTCCGTTGTTCATTTAAATATTTTCAAAAAATTCATCTATAAATTATTTTCAAACTTTTATTTTGAATCATCAAACTTGAATATAACTATACATCATACAAATGAATTCCAATTCTGGAAAATTACAATTATTGTTATATAAGTTAATCAATCACCGATATTTCCGAGAACATTAGGTATTGAATAGAAATATTAAACAACACTTGTTAAAATCTTGTTTTAAGTTATTAAAATGCTTTAAAAAATTGTGTTCGAAAAACGTAAAATGCAACAAATATTTTTTTTTTGTTTAAGTTTCCAGAAATTCCAAATCAAAAAACTTGCAAATTATATATAGCACTATAAGAAAAATAGAACAAATCTTAATCATATAGGTAATAAAAAGAAATGCATTTTTTAAAAGAAAGGAACACTGTCGTGTATGCGAAATAATTGTGCTCTGTGACGTATGAGTAACTTTTTTTTTTATATTTATTTACTCCTGAAAAATTTAAAAGACTTATAGACCAGTGCCAATAATTTTTGAAAATAAAATAATTATTAGCAGCATATAAGTGGTGGAAAAATTTAGGATAAATGGTATATGAAAGGGGAAAAATAAATTGCTCACAAACAAATTGGGAGAAAGGGGGTGGGTGGGCGAAAAAGTGGGGTGGGTGTTAAAAATCATGGTTTTTTACGATTTCTGTCAAAATTAGACGTCCTATCGAAAAAAGTCAAATGCAAAAGTTGTAGGTAGTATAAATATCTACAACTTTTACTCAAACAATTTTTTTCTATAACCTCAAAAATATTGAAAAAAATGCAAAAAAATATGATTTTTTGATTTTTGATTTTTATCTTTTACAAAAATAGTTGGATTTTAACAAAACTTATTTAAAAATTATTTTGTTATGTTTTCTATCTATTAAAAATGTTTTTGGATGTTTGGCGAATTTAATTTGAAAAAATAGCCTTTTTTTTAATCAAAAAAGTTACCAAAAAAATTTTTGATTTTTGAAAAGTTTGGAATGCAATTATTTAGCTTAAAACCGTTTTTTTAAGATTGTGTGGAAGAACTATACTTTTGTTTTAGAAAATATTGAGAAAAATTGAAAAAAAAAAACAAAAAAAAAAAACGATTTTTAAGATTGATTTTTCTGTAAATGACAGTAGAAACCAAATTATACTTTTCTAATGGTCATTGCCCTTTTTAATTTGAATCAAGCACTAGAATAGCTCTAACGGGCAAATTTTTTGAGATATTGAATTTTGAACGTCCCAAACACTATTTTTCTGATTTTTTGCATGGTAATATGTCAAAAACGTGATGTGATAGAACTTTTCTGACTTCAAATTCGAGCTCAGCGCACAAAAAACCATTAGAAAAATACACTTTGATTTCTATAAAAAAAAACTTTTTGACTAGTGAAATCGAACAAAAGGCATTCGATTTTTTCTGCCCAATTTTCCCACCACCCTTATGCTTCAACTTTTGCCTTCTGAAAACCGGATTGGCACTGGTCTATTATGGATATTTTTTTGTTTAGTGTTAATAAAAGTGAGATTTCGAATACAAAAATATATATATTTGGCCCTTGGTTAGATTTGTGGGAAAATCTTAACCAAAATTTAAATTTTAAATCGTAATTTTATTTTTGAATTTACTTGATAGAAAAATCTATGTACATTTTTTGACATTTTCACTTTAATGCGTCATGAACCTTGTTATCGGTTTCTCTATTCACTGCATCGACCCCAGTCCTCCATCTGTTGCCTAAAAGCCTAAAATATCAATTTTCGTTGCACGAGTTTCCATAAGATTGCATGAGTTTCCAAAACTTTGAAGCCGTTTTTCTCAAAACTACAATTTTGCAGATTCGTGGTTTTGGCGTTGTGCCCACGATATGAAGACCATACCAAAGTCTTTTCAATACGTGTAAAATACAACATATCATTCACTCAATAATGTTTTACCGATAATTGTTGTGTTAATCATATAATTTACCAACAGTTACATTCTGTGAACCGGAAATTTCAGAAAAACCTTACTAGGAAATCGGAATCAAAATCAAGAATTTCTTTAATAACTGCTATGACTATTCGTCTACCGTTATCATGGTATTACCAAAAAAGAGATAATTTTTATACCGCAAACCTGAAACCACTTCCTCTCACACACATCAACAACTACTGTTGTAAGTGACTCAGGTATAGGTATGGGAAGTGCTTTCTTTCATTAATTCCATGACACATTTGTCATTTTTTCATCGTAAAGCAAAAAAGAAAAAAAAACGCGATTCTGTAAAGTATTGCTTGAAAAGAGGGCGCTCCCCGTCTGATCATCATTCACTCTCTTATAAGCAAAAAAGTCTTCGAGTGTTTCTAATTTTTTTTCTTGTTCTTGTCACACTTCAGAAAAAAAAGAAAGAAACAGCTATAGAGCATTGGGAAAGAAATACAAAAAAAAAAAAACCCACAAATGAAAGCCACTCTTGTATTGAATGGAGAGCATCTTTGAGAGGCGGTAAAGATAGATACTATACTGTATACAAGGAAAGGACGATGTTGCTTGCAGCATTTCATATATACTCTGCCAGACAAGCGACTTACCCACTCGAAACGGACTCGACCCGTTGTCGTCATCGTCGTCATTCAGGACTTTGTGGCGCATTATGTTTCCATGGTTTCTATTCAAATTGTATACACTACAGCCGAGATGAAGGCATCAAACCAAGGCGCTTGCTGCTACTCGGTGGTGGGACGTGAGATAGGCTAAAGGAAAAAACCCATAAGAATAAATGGAAAGGATTTATGCCACGTAGGCAGTGTTTTGTTGTGGCATGTTGTGTGTGATGTTGGGGGAGAACGATCCAAAAGCTCCTTTGCCTTCGTTTTTCGTTTTGCTCATCTTATAGAAGTCGTCCTTTTGGAATCCGTGTCGTGTCTCAAAAGAAAATCAGCTGATGATGCATCATGATATGACACCCTCGTCATGTTCAACGGTATTTTATGAATATCATACAAATTGCCAATTGTTCATTGACGAAGTCGATGATGAAGACTTTTCTATCCTACGACCTAAATGATGGCGAATGGACAAGCGGGATGGTGTGTGGTGTTAACACCAATTCACCATCAAACCAGAAACGGCTGAAGTGGTGGCTTCCTGGTTACGAATCGAAAATCAGTTGGCTAAGGATCCATTGGCTGCTGGCACTGCTCTGCTGAATGCACTGATTCTCAAGTGTTGCAGCAGTAGCATCATCATTTTATAATATTGGACAGCACAGCAGAGCACAAGTAGGTAGTACAGTGTTTGACGCGTTGTTTGACGAGTGTCGGATTGGAGGTTGAAGTGTTGTAGTATATGGGAGTTTTGCGGTAAGTCAATGAGAAATATGTTCAAATAGATTGGTACCAGGAACTCAAAATATTCTATGAAACAGACCATAGTCATTTAGTTCACAAGTCTCTGTTGTACAACCATTTAATAGCATGTCAATGAATTACTATTACTTTCGAATGATTTGACTGTGGGACATAATTGAAAAACTGATGAAAATTTTCACCTAATATATTTTCCATAAATATTTTTGTTGATGATGTTCTTCAAAAAAACATGTCCCGTTCCATCGAGGATGCAATCAGTCCTAATCAATCACAAACTTCCCAATTACAAATGTTTGCTTTCAAAAAACTCATTTTGTTCCACTGTGTTGTGTTTTTTCGAAATGATCTATGAATGAATCTGATGAACAATGAAAATCGGAATCAAATCACGACCACCCGGGAGAGTTAAGTTTTTGTGTAGCCCCGAACATTGCAATAATTGGAATGCTCATTGTGGCTAAGCTGTTTCATAGCTTTTGTAACCCAGAAGCCAGGGTCGTATGAAATGTTTATTCTCGAGTTTTGTGTCTCTCTGTTAACAACCAGTCTCACTCGCATATGTGTGTTTATTCGCTTGCTGCGAGGAAATACACATGGGACTTTGATTTTTTTTATTTTGCTAACCAGAGAGTGGGCGATATATGGGAAGGTGCTCTATTTACCTGACACTGGAGTTGAAGTGTTTTTGTTTTTTTTTTTTTTTTCTTATTTATTTTACCTTGAAACTTGGAAAGGTGAATATATTAATTTTGATTTTTGTGTTTATTTAAGATTTTTCATTGAATCAGGACAAAAGAAAGTTGGAAATCGCTAGAGAGAGATTGTATATTATTTTTATTATTGCAAAAACTTAAACCGGAAGGTTGATGAAAAATGTTTTTTCCAATGTTTTATAAACTTAATCTTAGTCGACGACATTAAAAATAGGATTTTAGTATTAAGGAATTGCTCTTGTTGTTTAAAGCTACTTACAAAGTAAAATTTAAAAAATAATATACTATTCAATTTTATTTTATACAAAGTATCAATTGGTTATTAATTTACTTTTTCTTTCTTTTCTTTTCAGGTAAGTGTCATCAACAACTAGATTTTTCGTTTAAAATAAAAAGTAAGTAAAATAATTGTCAAATTAACTGCAAGTGGCAATGGCACAAAGGAATAGGCAGTTGACTGTAGAGCCGGCATCGTGGATTCGAGCCCAAGGGTCGGCTCAGAAGTTTTTCTACAATCACCAGCTTAACTGAATCCACCTGTGCGATAACATGAGACAATTTTCAACTATGTCTCCCCTTTGTGCCACGTAGTTCCATGTTGTCTTTCTCTGTCGTATTAATTAGTGCAGTACATTTATGATGTTCATTTATGGGCGACCCAGCAGTTTGTACCACTCCCAAATATCAATAGGTATCATAACCATGATTTTTCGCAATCGTAATTTTCGCAATTTTGGAATTTAGTTTTTATTAAATATCTCGACTTCTATTCATCCTAACTTTTTTAATATTCAGAAAATCGAAAAAAATTTCTTGACATAAAAGACGCGAAATTTAATTGTTTACGTTTTTTGTTTAACCAACTTTTACCTAAGATGAAAAGAAGTCGAGATATTTAATAAAAACTAAAATCCAAGATGGCGACCAAAAGGTGAATTCCACGAGTGTGAAAAATCAGGTATCAGGGTAATGATATTCACCCAATTCTCTATCGAATGAGCAGAAGTTGAGGTTCATTATAATCGTGGCGAACTTATTGATTTAAGTGTTTCTAGTATTTCATGTTTCATCTACATATTTCTACAGCTCATAGAATTCTTCTTTTTTATCATTTTCTGTATTCTTCCTCCTTCCAGACCAGACTGTATTGAAATAATAAAGTAATGCAGTATTCCGCAAAGCTATCGAGCAATATTTTAAGATAACAGACTTCTAGCATCGATTCAACAGTTTCGTAGACGTTTGCGTTGATGAAGCCTTCAGCCTATAAGCGTGTACCTGTACCATAGCCGTAGCTAGGATTTCATTTCGGGGGGGGTTAGCTCAGACCAAACAAAATTTTTTTTTAGAAATCACAATACTTTGTATCAACTATATGTAACTGCAGTCGATTCTAAATCCCGCTAAATCAAATAGTCATTTGAACTGTGTAGAAGCGAAAAATTTGCCAATATCCTTTTTAAGTATTTTTTAGGAGAGGAATTCGTAGTTAAAAGTTTAAAAAAACCCTGCTTACGGTAAACAAATTTAAAAATGGCCGAATATTCAGCGGCATCTCTAGTTTTGTAGGTACAAAGAGTGATAAGTTGGTTGATATAAATTGCGAGCATTAGCGAGCAAGAAAATTTTTTTTAAGAAACAAATTTTAACCATTCTAAGGCTTTATAAAAATAATTATTTCGTACAATTTAATATATAAAACATTGAAAAATGGATTTTTTCTTGCACTGAAATTTTGTAGCAGAAAATTGACAGGTACATTCTATCTATTGAGTTCTAAATGAAATTAGCAATACTTAAAAACCAAAATTTTAAATAATCCAAGTTGTTTGACATGAGCTAATTACACTGGTCAACAAGGTTTTTGTTACAGAAACCAGGGTATACTTTTCTATAGGCTGAGCTCGAATCCGAAGTCAGAAAAATTCTATCACATCACGTTTTGGAGATATTCCCGTTAGAAAATCAAAATGCCGATTTTTACCAGTTTTCAAAGTTATTTTTTAGCGTTTACTTATTTTTTTTTAAATTAAATTTGTAACAGTTTCTAAAAGAATTGTGTCAAAATTTGAAAGCGATTGGTACAGAACTTTTCGATATTTGCTATTAAAAGCAAATAAATATGAGATGCCCCATTTCATATTATGATTTCAAGTTATGATTTCTCGAGGAAGAAAATAGATATTTAAAAGATTTAAACGGATTTAGAGAGACAAAACTTAATTCTTTTAGAAACTGTTACAAATTCAATTTAAAAAAAATAAGTAAACGCTAAAAAATAACCCTGAAAACTGGTAAAAACCGGCATTTTCGATTTTCTAACGGGAATATCTCAAAAACGTGATGTGATCGAATTTTTCTGACTTCGGTTTCGAGCTCAGCACACAAAAAACCTATAGAAGAGTATACCCTGGTCTCTGTAACAAAAAAGAAGTTTAAATTTGTTGACCAGTGTTATACTTCACTTTGAAATTTAACAATAAACTGAAATTGTTTAATTTTATAATTTAAAACAAAAGAATAACGAAATGTTGTAAATAGAGTGCTTTGCAAAAGTATAATCGCACCATATAAAAATGCTATTTATATAAAACCGAGTATTGCAGCCACACCCTACTATTTTTTTGTTAAAGGGGATCAAAAAACAAGAATATTGAGAAGAACAAAATGTCCCGTTACTTTTTCTTATAATTTTTAGAAATAAAAACAAGTTTTTCTTCCATTGGAAAAGTATAATCGCATTTTTTTTATTTTGAGTATGGCCAACAAGGTTTTTGTAAAGGTTTTCTAAAGGTTTTTTATGTGCTGAGCTCGAATCCGAACTCAGAAAAGTTCTATCACATCGCGTTTTTGAGATATTCCCTTTAGAAAATCGAAAATCCCGCTATTAACCAGTTTTCGAGGTTATTTCCTAGCGTTGGTAGGTACTACAGTCTCTGAATAAATCGATACATTTATTTTCGCTTACATACTGGATTTAAGGTTAACATAGAACAAAAGTGGGTAATAAGCAACTGAAGATATCTCGGACAGTAGAAAAGATGTCTGAAAGATTTAAATAGATTTAAGGGTAATATTTCAAAAACGAGATGTGATCGAATAAGTCCGTCTTTGGATTCGAGTTCGGCCACCGAAACCCTTTGAAAAAGCATAGTTTAGTCTCGGCACCAAAAACCCTGTATAAGTACTTGTGGTATTTAAAGGGTTCTTAAAAGAGCATTTTAAGGTGTTAACATAGTGCTTAAGGAAATGGTCAAAGAGATAAAAACTCTTTGTAATGGACCAAACAAGTTTTGTTTTCCTTTATACAAACTTCATCGACAGCTTCTGCAACGATGCAAAATTGGTAGTGATTTTAAGGGAGATTTTCATATAGGTAATCAAATAACTAAAATACAAAAACAAATCATTTAGTGCTGCACATATTAGACTTGTATATGTTTATAATATAGGTATCTTTTGAATTTCTGAAAAAAAATTTCGGGGGGGGGGGGGTTAAACACCCAAACCCCCCCCCCCTAAATACGGCTATGACCTGTACACATATTAAACTAATGCTCTTTGAGGTGCATTACAACCCCACGATCACTTGTCGTCAATAATTTTCGTCTAAGCTAATTTCCTACGACGAAAACCGAACCTAATGTAACCTTTCTTATATCAGTTATAAATCCATCGAATCTCTTGGATTCAAACAAAGTCCTTACCGACAACATTCCCAAATACAAATTCCTTCTCACAAAATCCCAACCCCTAATCTCGAAAAAAAAAACTATTTCTAATCTGAATGTTCAAACTAACACCTGTATAAATTCTCATTATTCACATTTTATTCACACGCAATCAGGCCACTTCAAGTTTAACGTGCCAATCACTGGGTAAACATGGAATGGCCTACTTGACTCTCGAATTAGCATCTATTAAGAGCTTACGAGCTAAAGTCGTTGTGAGTTGTGATGTGTTTTTATATCACACCTTTTTCCGTATAATTGCAACATTTCATGTCAACGCTCTTGTATACGCCATCAATTGCTTGCTGGGTGGCAATATACCCGTTGTCGCAGTCGTCGCTAGTTGCGTTCTAAGCGGGTGAAATGTGACTGATAAATATTCATATGAAAATAGGTAGTATAGTACATTTGGTAGTATAAAAGTCTTGAGTGCTCAAACTTCGCACGGTTCATGTTCAGTCAGCCAAATCATCTATCGATTTGAAAGCCCAATTAGGCGCCACCAATGCCATCATCATTATCATCCTCATCATCATCCACTTCATCTGCATTATCAACATCAACAACTTCATCATCATCATCAGTCATTCATCATCAATTAGTAATCAACGGATAATTGTGTTGAGATTTTTTTTTTTTTTTTGTTTTTTATCTCTGCCATTTGTGATATCTGCACATTTTGGGATCAGTGCACAGATTAAGGACTATAAGGATGCAGTTAATGCAACTTCCTGGGATAAATGAGCCATGACATATAGGCCCTTGAGCACAAGCAACAACATATAAAGCTGCCTCTTGCTTTCGCATTTAATCCCGGATGATGAGGAGCTGATGATGATTCAGAGAGTTGCAGTTTGAAGTTGAATCTGAAAAATCAACGCGTCGTTTCTATATAAAATATTATTATGTTCCTCGTATCTCTGCAGAACAAAGCCCCAGACGGTTTTGATTTTGATTCTGAAAGACCTTGAGCCTAACCATAAACAACAAAAGGAAACTAAATATATAACAAAAGTCACATATTTCACATAATAAAATAAACTGAAAAATAAGAATGAAAATAAAAACGCAACAATCGCACTCCAGAAGTCGAGTCGAGTTGAGACCGAGAGTTGAGAATTGAGAATTATGTACAAAAGAGCACAATTTTAATCGGCTTTGCCACAAAATCACTTCTCTCAGTTTCTAGTATTGTTGTGGAAGTGAAAGACAACAAAGGCGGCTGACTTGCTGCTCATATATAATATAAACTTTGTTGGGGATTGGTATACAAGTCAGAAAGTCACACAAAAGTAAAGAAATACAAAAAAATAGACAATCGACCAAACGCCGACATGACAACGATACATTGTCGACTTATTATTATCTTCTGAATGACATTTTGATCTAAATGTGGACTCATTTTAGCAATAGCATTAGTTTTTCGTGTTTTTTTTTTTTTTTGTTGTTCTTTTCGATATTTGAATAGCTCTCTGACTGACGTATGAATTGTTATTAAGAAAAATTACAAAATCAATTGACTTGCACAAAATGTTAACCCCTAAATTGACCTGTAGGCTATTAGTCATCATAAAGTAGGTAGTCTCAATGTTGCAAGCTTTTGGAAGAAATATTTATATGAGAGGAATTTTTTTGGAGGTGGGGTTGTGCATGAATTTCAAGTGATTTGAAGTTTATGAAGCGGAAGATTGATTATATGTGATTTGATCTTTTTTTTTTTTGTTGAGTAAAGGGACAAGTAGATAACTGATATGTTTATTTCTTTTTGTAGGGCAAGAAAAGAAGCTTTTAAGAAATTATTTCATAATATGATTGATTGAAGTCAAAAAGAAAGATTTTTAGATAGATTTCTAAAACAATTGTTTAGGGAGTAATACTATCTTTGGTATGCGCATATTGTAAGGAACGAAAATAATAGTGTTTGTGGATAAATTTTTGAAAAATTGCTTTTATGATATCAAACTCTACTTTATGATTCCAAATGTACAAATTTTTTGATAAAATAGGTTTTTCTTAACTTAAAATTGTACAATACCTCAAAACACCTGTGGATATCTGTTGTTGTATCGTAATCCCAGTTTAAATTTCGAAATGTTTGGCTTTGAAAATTCTTACTTATTTTGTAGGTATGGTAGAAATATGACTGAAGCGTCATATAAAAGGTGAAATGATAAGCTTTAAGTTGATATAAAATTTTTCATAGGTTGTCGTATAAAAAAATGGATTCAATGGTGTTAGAAGAGAAAATAGTTTGATATTTTTGCTTTTGTGATGAAAACTGAGTTCAAAAAAATCTTGCTCTTTTTGTAGATGTTGTATAGACATGGTCAATATAAATATTTTGAGCTGAGACAATAAACTTTCAGATGACAATAAATTTATTATGGATTGTCGCATAAAAAAATGGATTTAAAGGTAATGGAATAAAAAAAAGATAGTTTTTTTTCGATTTTTTTTTTTAGCAAGAAAAATGATTTTTGACTTCTACCACGTGTGAACTGCACACATGATTTTTTTTTTCAAATATAGTCCATTGCATTTATGATGTTCATATATGGGCGACCCAGCAGTTTCTACCACCCCCAAATTTTTTTTTCTCTTTCCATAGAGTATTGGCTGAATATCATTACCCCGATTTTTCGCACTCGCGAAATTCACCTTTCTGCCGCTATCTTGGATTGTAGTTTTTGTTGAATATCTCGATTTCTATTTATCCTACATAAAAGTTGTGTATGCAAGAAACGTAGGCAAATTAATTTCGCGTCTTTTATGTTAAAAACATTTAATATTCTGAATATTAAAAAAAGTTACATACCAAAAAATTAAAAAAAAAAAACGAAAAAAATGACAATTTTAAAGATTTGAGCACTTTTTATCAAAATTATGAAAAAACGTATTGAAAAAAGATTATTTGCCTTAAAATTCTCTACAACTCTGCCATACAACTTTTTTTTGTATCTCTATAATTAATAAAGTTATTAATACTTTTAAAATACTGTTAAAAAATACCCCTTTTTACGAAATGAAGAGACTTAAATATAAAAAAAATTGCAGGTCCTGAATTTTCTCTTGTAACATAAAGCTATTAAATACTCACTAATCATTCAAGATTTGGTAAAAAAAAAATTAAGAAAAAAATAAAGACAAAAAACACAAACAAAAATGAGCATTTTAACAAAAAAAAGTTTTAATAACTTTTGTATTTATAGCGATAGAAAAAAAATTGTATAGTAGAGTTGTAGAGAATTTTAAGGTTAATAATCTTATCTCAGAAGGTTTTTTCATAATTTTGATAAAAAGTGCTCAAAACTTTAAAATTGTCATTTTTTCATTTTTTTTTTACTTTTTTGGCTTGTAACTTTTTTAATATTCAGAATATTGAAAAAATGTTCTTAACATAAAAGACGCGAAATTTAATTTCCTACGTTTCTTGCATTCACAACTTTTAATTGGGATAAATAGAAATCGAGATATTCAACAAAAACTAAAATCCAAGATGGCGGCCGAAAGGTGAATTTCGCGAGTGCGAAAAATCGGGGTAATGATACTCAGCCAATACTCTATCGAATGAGAAAAAAAAATTGGGGGTGGTACAAACTGCTGGGTCAAATTATAAATGCACTGGACTAATACATAGGTCCCTTAACTTGCGTCATTTATTTCCTATTAATAAGTTTTTTTTTTCTGATTTGCTCCTATAGACGGTCTTACAAATTTCAAGAATTTGGAATGCCAAAGTTGAGAAATTATCTTACAATCCTGGTACTGAGCTTGCCCAAACAATTTGTTGTAGTAGACCCTGGATCAACTAAATAAATACTTCCGACAAAAGAAAAAAAAGAAAAAAAAAAAAATGCATAAAATGCCATAAAATCACTTTTCGGTTGATGAAAATATGGGGAAAAGTAATTAAGTAAGTAAGCAATACAATGACCTTCTCTCATAACTAGTCGTTTATTTTCAAATTAAACAATAAAGTTAGCTCTTGGCTTTTATAAAAGGTATCACAAGTTATTGTAGGCATTGCAGTGGGTTTAAAGAAATTTGTTTGCAGTTTTAACTCACTATTTAGAAAATTTCCCAGACCTTCCCCAGAACTTTTTTTTACTGTTTTGGTGCTACCTACACAATACGCCTTGCCTTTTTTTTCGTATTTTATGGTGCCTAATCATAGCCCAAACTGATTTTTGGTATACAGCTTGGTGTTAGGGTGGTTTACAATCTGTGAAAAGTCCTGAATTTTCATTTGTCCACTAATCCGGTCAAAGGTCACAAAATTTTTTATTTTAAAAACGGTAGGTTTTAGACAAAAATTATGTTCTACAAAATTGTAGCTGAGGTTATTTTACAAAAAATTGTCATACAAAGTTTTCTTGTATCACGTACCTACCATTTAAAAATTATATCACTTAAAACTCGCATATGTTTTTCTTGATATTTTTTCAATTGTTATTTTAATCAAATTACATTTGATAGTTTGAAATGTTGTAATGTCTAAACGGTAAGTGATAAAAAAAACTTTATATGACCATTTTTTGTAAAATATCCTCAGCTACAATTTTGTAGAACATAAAAGCTACCGTTTTTAAGATAAAAAAATGTTGTGACCTTTGACCCCTTATAATGGGACTAGCGGATAGAAGAAACTTTAGGACTTTTCACAGACTGTAAACTACCCCAACTCCAAGCTATGAATATACCAAAAATCATCCTGTTACAAATTTTTTCCTTTCTTTGTCAATTTTTCATCTATATTTACTGGGCTAATCCACATTCAAAAGAAAAATTTTTTATAATCGCGGCAACCCTATGAAGTGTTCAATCTTGTTAAGGCTACATAACATAGATTACGTCAATAACATTACCTGCGCAACCGTGACTCCTGCCTGTATATGTTTCGCACACTATACAATTTAAGCTTATCAGGTCGACTTAGTCAGGTCGAAATTTTTAAAATCGAAAAGGCCTCAGCTAAAATCCGAATTACATAATGTTTAAGCCCTTGACTCTATTAAATATCATACACTTTGGCTGAAAACGTAGTTTTTTTTTAGTGATTTTGCATTTGCATAGGGTTGCCGAGTTATTCTCCGTATTAAAGAGGTGGCACCTGACATTTTTAAGATAGAAGGGAGTTGCCGAGTACTTGTCCTTACTCGTTTCGCCTGTTAGTGTATACAAAATTGTTCTCTTTTGTTCAAAGAAATTATTTTTAGTCTTTTTTTTCATATGAATATGGTTGCCATATTTGTAGGCTTACTTTCCCCATATTATTTTATTATTTATGCTTACTATATAGGCTTTTGGCATTTCAAAAATTTTCTTATTTGAACTACAAATATACGACAGTCACAATTTTTCCTTTAAAATAGGGTTGCCACATAAATTCCTATTTTATAACTTTTACTAAAATCACTAAAGTGAAAAAACTTTCAGTTTCAACTTATCTTTTATTTGTTATTTGATAGCAATTTTATAATCTCTAAGCCTTATAAGATTTATCTAAAAAAGTTGGTTTCTTAAAAGTGCAATCAACAAAAGCCAAGAAACCCAACAGCTGCCACAATAAATATTTAAAAATCCTGTATTATTATTTTTTTTTTTTTTGTAATTTTCGTTTGAAACAGAAAACCATTGTGAAATTCTTCATATACAAAAATACTTAACAATCCATCAACAACTTAAAAATAGAAACCTTTTTTACTTTTTTTTAAAATACCCCCCACTTCACTTAGTCAATTTTCTTTAAAAAAAACACACCCATACATTTAAAGTTCAAGTTGACACGTATAAATCATTCCACACATAATATTGCTTATTCCAAAATCGAACGGGACTCACAACAAAGATGCGACCAGCAATATGTCAAATGAAGTGATAATGTTAATTTTGAAACCACCATCACTATACTACGATCATAGTATAGTGCGTCTACTTCCCTAACCTTCTTGTCTACACACGATTGCCGCCGCCACGCATTCATCATTTTTGATGGAGGAATAAATTCGTGGCAATCGATACGAATATACGAACATTTCGAATAAATAAAAAAGAAGATATCAACCGAAATGACTTTACGTCGCCGTCGCCATATGAATGCATAGAACCTAATTAATGCTACATTCAGAGACAACAACGAACGTCGTCGGTCGGTCGACCATAATGCCAGGAGATCTACTCGTGTCTATTCATTCCAGCTAGAAAGCTGTGAAGTTTAATAAATTGGAACCCTCTTGGTGGCAATGACATTTTTTGTACAGATACCCCATCACAATATGTAGCGCGCCATCTTTGGAAAGCCTTTAACCCACCATTTCATCGAATTTTTCGCGGACCGTCCGTCCGTCAATCGTCGTTGTCGTTTTCGTCGTCGTAGTCGTTGGCTCTCTAATGGACTTTGAGTTTGTGCCAAAACAATTCCAATAACTTTTGACCATCACCAGTGCGATAATCGAGTTCTCAGGTGTCCCCATAGTTCCATGAAACAACAAATGCGACTTGGCGAGACCATGGTCGACTCGACTGCATCAAATCGTTCAGCAAACATAAGAGCACGATGCACACGTTGCACACAAGTACAAGTCACTAAAACTTTCATCAACATGCTCACGTTTACTTATATGATGCCTTTTGCAATTTACGGCATGTTGCTGTCACAATGACAGTTATTATGGGCCCCCGCCATAGAAATGATGGTCATTTCCGTTCTGTTCAACAAGACTCGTACGTTTTGTAATTGAACACATCAGGAGTATTGTGCCTGCACATCACGACTTATAGAACTCAGCAGTTAACATGTTTATTATATTTTAATATTGGGTCCCAGGAACTTGGCCCTCTGCCGGAATTCATCGTGGTATGAATTCCAATGACGATTACAATGATGACGACAAGTTAGTGAGTGAGTAAGCGAAAGTCCCAGAGCGCACACTTAAATGAAAGTTCATCGGCCTCCGTTTTTCTTCAACTCGGGAACGCCTACAATCAACTTTTACATAAAATCCCACAGCAAACGACACAATTTAACGTCAAAACACTATCGACTAGCAGCTAGCAGCGGCTGCGATGACAGTAGCAGCAGCAGCAAAACGAGCATAAATTATTTCTAAATATTGCAATCGCAAGGAATTTTCGATGAGAAGCAGGCCACCTTGGAGTGCGATTGCTTCAGTAAATTCGAATAAACTCGAATTTGCTAAATTGAATGTGTAGACAAAAAGTGAAAAGGCAAACATGTTTTTGTTGTTATTGTTGTTATTTTTTTAGTTTTTTTTTTAATTTCTAAATAAATTAATGCCGGCAATATACTAAAAAGACTTGGTGGATAGACTTGGGGGGAATGGTTATGTATTTTATTGACATTTTGTTACCAAAATAGATAAACAACTTGGATAGTATAAATGTTTTTAAATGTTATAAACTTGCTGGAATAAAAAAGGCGCGAAATTTTAAACGAACCATGTGGTGAGCAGGTGTGAAGAAATCTGGTTGTTCATATCAGCGGAACTCTTGACTAATTTAAAAAATTTACTATTGACCTGTAGAAACATCTTCTTCGAGAGTAATTTTTATCTAGGTATTAAAACAATTATAAAATAAATATTTTTGGTGACAACCTTTTTGTTTTTGTCGGAATTTGTTTCAAAATTCAAAATCTTGAATCCATTTTTAAGAAGATAGAAATAATTTATATAAAAAAAATTATTTCAAAATTTTTACAGTCGTATTTATTAGATTTTTGTCGATATTATACACCTTAACTTTTTTCAAATTGTTGGAAATATGCTTTATTTAATAAAAATAATAATCACATTATTCGCGATTAAGACAATTTAAAAAAATATTATAAAGTTATACAACGTTTATAAATACGGAATAGTGCGGTCCAAAAGATATTTTAGATCTGGCCAACCGCTAAATTTTGGACCACTTATCTATAACATTAACGTTGTGAAATTTCAATTCGATACCTTAAGCGTAAGAGGGTCTTAATAACAGTTCAATTTTTAGGTTTTTTAGTTAATCTTAATTTTGGTTTTTCATTTTTTTTTAAAGTAAATATTTTATTTAAGTTTAACTTGTCTTTATAAATTATAATTTTTTTTTTTTGTAAAGTAAGCAATAATAAATAATAATAAATAATAAGCAAAATGTGCAAATCAGAGATCAGAAATAACAGTCAACCTTTATATTCAACTGGTTTCTCTCTGAGAGTTACTACATTACTTTAAATAGGTTTCGGTTAAGGTTTGAGATTTATTTTTAAAAATCAAAAATTTGTAAAATATCTCAAAGGTTGAGATTTTTACAAAAAAAAAAAAATAAATGGAAAAGGTCAACCTTTAACCGTTTTCGCTGAAAATAAATCCAAAATGGTTAATTCAAAGGAACTGTCGAATGTTTCAAAAATGTCTTTATTTTGCAGAAATACATATGAAAAGAATGTTTTTTCTTGATTTTTGTATTAAGTGAAACTAATAATAATAAACTCTCAAAGTTTTTTAACACAAAATAATATTTCTTTTCGCTTAAAATAAAATGTAATGATGAAAAATGATTTGAGTCGCTCTGGGACGACCAATGCAGTTTGGAATATTTCAGGAAACCGATGTTCTAATTGATAAATTTGCAGATGAGATTTATTTTTTTCTCTCAGCGATAAATCTCACTGGTTAACCGAAACATAAAAAAATACAAAATAAAGGTTTCTCTCAGACCTTGACCGAAATTTTTCTTTTTTTTTTTTAATAAAGGTTATGACCTTTATTGAAAATTTCAACAAAAAAGTGTTATTAAAGAATCTTTCAAAAGGTTGAGATTTATTTCTGATCTCTGGTGCAAATAAAAAGTGTGTTTACTGCCTGTTGACGAAATTTAGTTGGAAGTGGCCCCAGAAATTTTTATTTCGATATTTTTTCAGAATAAGTACAACAACCAAAACTTTCAAGCAATTTTTATCTTAAAAAAACCAAAAAAAAAATTTTGTTTACCAAAAAAATACAATTTTTCAATATCGATCAGCACCCCCTTCTAGTATATAAGAATCGAGGCTGTAAATTCAACAATGTGATACCAATAGGATGTGGAACCAAACTAAGGGGTGGCCCAACGTTTATTTCAAAATTTTATTTTTCCCATACAAGCGTGGACCACCTTAATACGGGGGTTAGTTTGAAGATTATTTATTTTTAGTTTTGACCATTTTTTAATGAGTGTAGATAAAGTTTTTTTTGGTAATATTTCTCTTCTAATCTGATTAAATTTGATTGTTGAATTTGTTAACTGGTGAAGATATTTAAACAGACATTTTACTTTTCCTAGCTAACAATCAATCCAACAAATTTTCAATCATTTTTATATGTGACCGATTAAGATAGCTTTAAAGGTTTTGCACGGGCGCTAGTTGTTGATTAAGTCGAAGCTGCCTGCTAGTGGATAAGGAATAATTGCTCTGTTTCTCGGCACATGAGTAGTTAGTCGCAAACGAAATGCCATAGAAAAGGAGATAGAACTGCATCTTCTTATATAACACAAATTCGTTGTTTACGATAACTCATCATGAGACAGCCCGTCATTGTAAGATCCATTACCTTGGATAAGTTAACATAGGTGCACTTATAATATAAGGCTCTTACCTCGGATTTAGTTTTCTACAATTTTTCTTACTAGTCCTGAATTCATTGAATGGAACCAAATGGTTAATTTCGAAAGGAAATGGTATTGGCTCAACTAGGTAGTCATTCAAAAATATTTAATTTTTGAAATTTTTAATTAAATTATTTTAAGTTGTAACTAATTCTTTAAATTTTTTTGGTGAACTAATTACTTTACTAAACACCAAATAAAAATGTATTACCTTCTTCAGTTAAACCTTAAATTCCCTTTTTTTTTCAATCAGATATGTAAGTACTAACTTCAAGCCACCGATTGTTCATGTTTATGGGTATCTTATGTAGTGAGTTCATATATCTATAATTGCTTCCAGCCAACTTCATGTCTTTTGATTTTTCAATTATTTTTCCCCAAAAGAAGAAAACAAAGCAAACTTAAAACAAAACAAAACAAAAGGAAATTGAAAAACACACTGATTGGCATCTGTATCCTCTTTCTCATCTATACTCGTATGATGTCCTCATAGCCTTCTAACTTCTAACGCAGACGGAAGGAACGTTTGGTTGCTTTTGGGTGTTCGACACTGGAACTCTCGCCATAACACGACGAATTAAAGAGGAAGAGGAGAGTCGAGTCATGCTTCCACCGATCAACCGAACAACGACGGACGACCGACAACAAATCGACCGACAACAAATCGACCAACAAAACGACACCGTGTGTATGCGTAGCTTTGTGTGATTGTTTGTCGGTACACACAGTCAATGAGCCAAATATACCCAAATAAAGTGAATAGGGCAACAACAAAAACAACAATCATCCACCTGGAAAATATCAGCTCTTAATATCTTAAATCTTTTACCAGCAACCAAACATGCATTTGCAGCTTACCAGCAGCGCCATCGCCAGCGCCCTCGAACAGCAGGGTAGGACACTATAGTATGCGATAGAAAGTTGTTGTGTGATATAATTCACACAGAGTTGTCTTCATTATGTTTTCCCAAAAGAGTAATTTTATAATCTTCAGTTCCTGAAGGACTTAAATGAGCAATTAATGGCTTTTTGTGGTTCCTTTTTATCCCCTTCACTTAGTCTTGCTGATTCACCAGGGCTGTTGACTGCTGTTTCCCATATTACGAATGATTTGGAAATTTACTCTTATCAAAACTTCATTCTTTAGGTACCCCATTTGTAACTATACTTCTCAGACTACCTGGCTTACACACCCAATTCTATCTCCCACCTATAACTCACCCATCCAAATCCTAAAATAAAAGAAGAAACTTTCTTTGGCTTTGGTAATGGTGGGTGACCTAGTTTCGGATTATATACCCGAGCCAGCATTTTGGCTATTTGTGGATATTTCCAGAGCTAAATTTATCGTACAGATGTGATATGGGGATTTTGTATTTTTTTTTTGTTTGTTTAATTTTTTTATTTTTGTTTTTTGAATGTGCATTCGGGTGTTTTTGTTTGATAAACTCTGAAATCTGAATTGTGCCTTTCGCGCTATGCTATTTTTTTTTGTAGACTAAAGAGGGCAAAGAGTTAAGATATTTAAATTTTTTGCTGATTAGTAAGCCTTTTTATGTATGTATAGAAATGCGTGCCTTGAGATATATTTTGTTACTCTTCCGGCTTCATAAAGGCGCCTATTCATACAGGGATTTGAGATACATGTTGTAGGTATTATATATAGCATATTATGAGCTATGTGCTGATGATGAGGATGACGTTGCGAGCTGAAAAATAGCAAATCAGAAAAGTCATGAGTGGATCCATTGTGAAAACGTATAATGTGCAATGATACCAACTTGCGTGGGGGGAAATGGGTCAATTTGGGATGCAAAATCATCTGTGAATTGTATGTGTGTGTAGTGATGCGGTGTGGGATTTGTGATGAAAGGACGTCATCAGGAATAGAGGTTTGAATAGGCACTTTTGGGTATAATGTCACTTGGAATATAAACGTGATATTTATCTTTATTTATTTTTAGTTACTATACAAGTAATGCTGATTCGCAGAGATTTACAAAACCACGAAATTTGTATTTGGTTTAGAGAATTTGTTAGCTATCTACTCAATGTATTTATCGAAAGGAGGTTTTGTTGAACTATGCGGGTACCCACAATTTATTTGAATAGAACTGTATCAGCCAAGATATTTTTGAATTTGAAAGGTTTATTAAAATAAATTATTTTGCTCAAATGGAGCAGTTTTTCTTTAGGTATAGTATTTCAATGTATCGCCGAAACAGTGCTTGGGAAAGCATTATTAATGGTATCGTTACTTTTATTTGTTATCATTCCGTTCGGCCCATTTTTTGTCTGAATTTGTTTGCTATCACGTGAACTCATGAATTCGTACGAAATTTAAATCCACCGAATGTCTCCTGGACACGAATCGTGATCGCTTTTTGTGAATTAAAATTTTGTGAATTTAGCTTCTGCTTCGTGAACTAGAATCTTTTTGGCTTTTATTTGCATTCTGATTTCAAAATTGTCAATAATAATGCATCCATGTTCATTGTTCAAAGTAGCATTACTTTAGAAAAAAAATAATAATGGATGATCTTTCAGTTCTGACAGTTCGAAGTAATTTCGAAATTTTCGAAATCGAACGAAATGTAGAACATGCTATTTTATTTCAAGCAAAATTGAAACGTGATGTCAATTGACTTTCGATCGAATTGTAAAACTTGGACTATTGTCTTTGAATTACTTTAAAAATGTTTCCTTCGATACGGATGTGACATTTTTACACATAATTTTATCAATTAATTTCACCAGTTTTCTATGTTAATAGATCTGAAATACATAAAGAAAGTATGGTGAATATTTAATTAATTCAAAAGATACTTGATTAAGTTTCAATATCCAATTTTGTTCTGTTTCGGGCGTGACTTAAAAAATATATATGATTTTTTGAATAAGAAAGCATTTGTGAATACGCGTCGGTGAATACACACTTTTCTGAAAATTAGATTTGAATGCCATCTGTTAGCCAAACCTGATATCTACCGTTCTTTAAACTTGGAATTTCCTTAAAGTTCATAGTTTTTATTTTATTAGCAAATTAGAAAATGGAAACTCATACAAATGCCTTCAAAACGATGAGGTTTTAATGTTCTCCTATAAAATCGCGACGATTAGCTTTCTTCAACTTTGATCTTAGATTCTTAGACCTCTATCTACTTCGTGCGAAGTTCGAGTGCGCATTTTCAAAAAAAAAGGGTTGCCACTTCATATTTTTGAATAAGTCAGAGTTGTCATTTGTTAAAAAAGTCCTTATCATGTTTGAATATATTTTATAAGCTCAAATTTTTGTAATGTTATTGCATGATCATTGACATAGGGTTGCCTTAGCAATTTTGAATACTTCACATTCACAGGGTTGCCACAGCTTACAAATACTTTTCTTCTGCATGTCAAAATGTCACAAAAGGCTTAAGCTCCTAAGTGGGCTGTGTAGCTGCCCACAAGACTAGAACAAAATTGTGTTGTGGAGGGGCAAAAATCGACTTTACATTCTTTATAAGCTAGTAACGTATTCTGTTCTTAAATTTTAAAGCTGTAAGCAGTTATTATGTGGATAGTCCAATTCTGATCACGTCGGTCAGATTTAGTTCCTATGAGAATGTTTATCTTTAATAATGTTAATTTAAAAACAGAAAATACAAAAAAAAAAATTTGTAAGCTTAACGCAATCTTAAAAAACACTCGGTGATAGTGCTCTGCTATCACAATTTTTTCCCTTTGGTTAGATGATATCCAGTCACCAAGCACTTTAATGAAATGAACTTATTCTTCCCCTATAATGTGCTTGCTGATATTTAAATCCATCAATTTTCTCCTATTTATCTGTTCATTATTTTCATCATTTTCTTTAACTTATCTAATCAACAATCCAACATAAAATCGCGCGCCATTAGCATGTCATTCTTTGGCAGTAAACTTGTGAATTCGCTTAAAAAAGGCAAACTATGCATTTATCTTGCTCATTTGGTCTGCTTGGTGCTATCAGTGCATCAATAATCAATTGTAATTCCATTACAAGTACTTTACATTCGCAACGCAACGCATCTCTGACTCAAGCTGATGGCAAAGAGGAGCACTTCAGCGCAACGAATTCGCACATTGTGTGTGCCATATCGTTTCTGTGGCCCCCAGGAAAGGCAATGGCAACGGCAACGGCGCTGGCGGTGTATAGTGTCGGTGATGGTGGTGGCAGTTCGAGTGTAGCACCCACCATCATCGTACAATTGCACTACTAATCTCATTGCAAGATACTCGCACTCATATCGCACACAGCATGTAGAAGAGCCGCTGCCGCACATTTGCAAAGTGCATCAACCCTCTGGTGCACGAGTAAATAGACACATATAGTGGCAATCTACCCCCTATTCCTCTAACAACCCCACCCACAACATTCAATTATAAGTATACCCGCGCGTTCGTTGGTTTTCTCTTGCTCACGCTCAATCTAAATTTATTTTCTCGAGTTAATTTCCTGCAACTCGTTGGTCGGCCAGCAGTAGGAGCAGTAGCACCACAAAACAGCAGCAGCAGCAGCAACATGGTGTACCCCCGGACCAGCCTCATCCCATCACCCTAGCCCCTTCTCCCTTTACGCGCCACCGTCTATATACACACAGTCAACACTGCAGTTGCAGGGAATAGTAATTTTATTAATCTCCCATAATGGAAGTCGTCGTCGAATCGTTCACTTTTCGAAACGAGGAGAAAAGTCTGTGTTGATGTTGCTAAGGCGATCTCTGGAACCACCACCATATACAAACCACGCATGTAAGCTGTTGCTGTTGCTGCTGAATCATGGTTGCAACAAAACCCATCGCTTCGCATCGCATCGCAGTTCGCAGTTGTTGTGTGCATTCACGGTCTTTGTTCGCTTTTCGCGGCCCTCACCTCGCTCGCCTCGCATCGTCTCGCTCACTCGCGCAATATGCTTGCTTCTTATGGGTTTAATTGATTGTATCTTTCGCAACAGCACTGCATTTGAGTTGAATAAGTTGCTTTTTAAGTATAAGTACGAAGATATTTCGTCCTTAACGAACTGGAAAGGAATTGTTTAGAGCGGAAGAGAGATGTTGATTTTTGCTTTTTTTTTTATTTTTTATTTGTGTATATAGCACGTGTGGGCACAAAATTGTTAAATTATTATATTTGATCTAGCAGACCTATAATTTCACAGAGAGAATATTTATTTGTTTGTGTACACTTAGACTTTTCAATTAGGTTTTTGGGTGTTGGAACATTTGAATAATTGCATGCGAATAGGTCATTAATGAGATCATTGAGGTGCAATTCTTTGGTCAAATTTAGGTGGGGAAGAACTTTATATGAACTTATGTGAATGCCGGGTATTTGCACTTTCAACAAAGTTATTATTTAGATAGAGTCTGATCGGTTTGGTTCCAATGAAACAGCTATAACCGCAGCCTAAATTTTGTCGGACTTCAGCTTTTGTTGCATTTTATCACTCTTATTTCCAACAGTGAGATAGCACGTTGGTAAAGCATTCGCCTAGCAACCCAAGAGTTGTAATTTCAACTTTGATTTAAAGATGTTTTATAACGGCAAACCACTTAAAACTAACGATGTTTTACTTTGATTTTAAAATTTTCGTCTGCAACGCTAAATCATTCCGAAAAAAAGTTGAATCAACGTGATTTTAAGTTGTTTTTTTTTCAATCAGTGTAGAAAACTTTATTTTGTTATTCGTTTAAAAATATAGTTGATATATGAACATTTTGTGAAAAAGCTGCTTTAGTAATTTAGAAACTTAGTGTTGGAAATAAAAGGTATCCTGATCCGTAATTTTTCTGCGTTCTTTGATTTCATAGATACGAATAATAAAATTCAAGGAACATAACATTGACGCGTAAAGTTTTTGGGTCAGGGATAATTTGTATCTATACTTGTCCTCAACCATTATCTCTTCAAAATTGAAAGAATTATTTTAAAAGAGTGTAACGATCATCTAGAACAAATACCTACCTATCAACTTTCAATCCAATAACCTAACTTACTCTTCCTTCAAAGAAATACCTTCTTACATTCTTTTATTCACGCAAAGTTCCACCATTGAACAAAGATTATATAGTTACCCACTTTTTAACAATTGAATAAATTGAATATCTTTTTGTTCTTCAAAACCAAAAATCCACATTCAATCCAATCATGATGTTAGTAGAACTTTGTCTCTGTGTACAGTACCTCTACATATATTACGTATGCTCCTTTAATGCTGACTTTATTGAGCATTACATAGTCATTCAAATTGATTTCCTCTTTACACTGACTGCTTCTGCTGCAGTCTATATATGTATATGAAAGCAGATGTAGAAGCGATATACAAAAATGAGATCACACAGAACACGGGTCGTCCTTGGTGCCAAGTGCATTTGACATATGAACTTTTATAGGTTACATATACATATATAAAATATATTTTAATTTTTTTTTTTATGTGTATATTCCTGGAAGTCACAAAGTTAAAAGAAACGGTTTTAAAGGAGCAAGCAAGCGTCTTCGTCGTCGTTGTCAGAGAAAAAAAAAGAGGAAAATCCCCAAAGTTGGTATCACATTCTTGGAATGATTTTTCTCATACCCCAACATCATTCAGCATCCATTCATGGTTCTCCACCTCAAGCGATTTGTTTTTTTTTTTTTTTTTGAATGACATTATCTTTGGAATAGACAAAGCCGTAGATATTAGAAGAGGGAAAGGGTCTCTACATCTTCAAATAATTTGAAGTATTAATTTAATGTTATCGATCAAAGTGATTAGGTAGATCGTACCAAATAACTATGATCGATAAGACCTGGATTCCAACGTCAAAATCCTTTTGGATTCTAAGTCGTTATCATTGTCAAAAGTCAAAAAAATAAAAATCGATTGATTAGTACTTTGATTTGTATCGATTTTTGAGGAAGTTTTTTACTTTCGATTTCTTTTTTTCGATTTATGATAAGTTGAGGATTTTAAATATTAAGCTTGAAAAAATATTTGACTGCTTTGAACAAAAAATCTATAAAATATCGATTTGTCAACAAAAATATCGATTTTTCGATAAAGTTTACACAAACAAAATCGATTTGATATCGATGAAATTTTGTAGGTCTATTATTTTGGATGACTGGATTGATCAGGATGTGAATTGTGCATGTATTTATTCTGAGGTTCCGTACTAAAAGTCAACAAACTAAATATCGATTGATTAGTAGGTACGTTAATTTTTATCGATGGTTTTGGGAGTAAAAATATCGATGTCTTTTTATCGGTTTATGATAAGTTAAGGATTTTAAATTATTTTTAATTATGGACCAAATTAAAATTGTAATTTTTCCAATACTAAAGACGTATAGAAACAATTTCATTTCTAATTTTATTATCAACAATAATTGTTAAAGGAAATGTGCAAATCAATATTGGCTAAAATAAGAGTTTTGATAAGAAATTCACCCGTTTTGTGATTGCCAACTATCAATATTTATAGTTGATAAAAAAATCAACCATTTTAAGCTGGTATGCAGAGTTTAAAGGTTTTTTGATAAGAAACTTTTTAAAGAGATAGCCACGTGCGCTCACAGTTTACCAAAACCTGTCTATAGCCAGCAGATGAGCAAGACGTAGGCAACGATACCTCTTTTGTCAAAATACAATAAGAGTAGTTTCGAAGTTATGTTTGAACAGATGAACCGATCGCAAAACCCTCCTTTTGGTTTTGCCGCAGTAGTCGGGTAAAAATGTCGATGCTATTTAAGATCACTCTAAATGAAGGGTTGGTTATGCTACCAAAAATTTTGATATTTTATATTTTCGTTAAAAAGTATTTTTTGCCTACGTCCTTGGACCGATAGATGCTCCTTTTTCAAAACAAACATATCAAAATATATCTTTTATATGGTTGTGTATGTGCTGCTTGACAGTTTTCATCTCAAAACGTCAAAGTGAATGCCCGACTAACAGCAAAAATTTTGCGTGCTCTTATATTGTGCGAATGACGATGATGATGATGATGCCAAAGTCGAAAGTCGATGATGACATATACAAACTATGCAATGATATAGTCACCGGAATCTGTTTTCTTTTATTTTTTTTTTTTGTTTTGCCTTCTTTTCTCTTAAGTCGATGTCGTTGTCTTCGTCTTTATTGTCGTCGTCCTCATCGTCAACTCTATTGGAATTGACATGTGCAAGACTTAATAAAAGTGTCGTCGTACAAAATAAAAATAAAAAATATAAAAAACACCGAGAACGAAATAAGAACATACAAAAAAAATGAAAACGATGGAGTAGCAGCAACCAAATGTAGTCGGATAAACAAGTTTTTTTCTCGAGAAATATTTTCCACATCTTCATCTCTGGCTCGAAATCAAGACTTGCAATCGAGATGACATCTTCTTCTCCTCCCTCACCTTCACAAAATTATCTCTCCCCAAATACTGTATGCAATTGAAATTGATTTTCATTTCAAAATCATCAAACTTTTTTCGGACGATAAAAAAAAATGAAAATTCCAACCAATATTGATTTGCTCTCTCTTTCCATGGCCGTAATCATATTTTGGTATGAAAATGCAGTGCATATTAGTTTTTGTAATTCAACATACAAACAATTTTTTGCCTTACAGACAAACATTTCCTCAGAAATGAGAAAAAAAAAACAGATTAGCAAAGATCTTGCAGCTATGTGTACGCTTTTGTTCGAAAGAGTTAGAGCACAGCCAGAGCCGAGAAGTCATTCGTTGAGCGTGTTGACAGATAATGACAGTCAATCAATCTTGGGGGCCATCTTTTTAAATTTCACATCGCATCACACAAGACACAACACAACTGACAGATATCGGAAGTGAAGATTGACAAAGAGTTATGATGACGATACGATGGCGATGCCGAGATGCCGACGCACGTCTGTTATTGTCATGTATCGGTCGGTGTTGCGGTATATTTCTTTTCAGATTCCAATTCCAATCCAATATCTACTCTGAGTAGAGAGAGGAATTTGAGCAAAAAGGCAATTATATGCTATTTACAGAAAAGTGCTGCTGCTATTACGAGTTACGATGACAGATGATGACAATGGAAATAGCTTTAGCCTATTTTGTGTAAAAATGTTTTTCTCTCTCTCTCTCAATTTACTACGTGTCCTATTTGTATGTATTTATTCTTCTGTAATTGTCTGACAAAATTAACTATACTGTGACAAATATGGTGTTAAACCAATAGTTGATTGGCATCTGGTAATGCGATATATGACTAAGAGGCGGATTGAAAGGCTCCACATCCACACACATGGGGGTAATTAACTTTCAATATATACACAATTAGCGACATTTACCACATCAATTACTGAGACTTTTGGAACGTTATACGTTCATCAGAAAACAAAGAAACCTATACACTACTCTGAACTGAAATTACCTTTAAGTAGGTATTTCATATACAGGGAGGATGTTTTTTTTATTGTGAATGAAGTCTTCAGTATTTAATGGTGACATGATGAAAGAGAATTAATTAAGAGAAATATATTTAACGAAATAATGAATGAATTTTGAGAGAATTAATATAAGAACATTTATATTTTATAATTATTTTTTTTAATCGTTTGTTATACTTAAATTGATTTATTTTTGTGGAAAACTTTAAAATCAGGGGCCGAATTACGGCATACGATTACGTTAATTCGTTAACGTATTGACGCTATATGTCTCTATATTTTTCTACTGATTAAATAGAGAAAGCAATATTCGAAACGTTAACGTATGATCATAATCGTATGCCGTAATTCGACCCCAGGTTTTTGATCTTGTTCTGGAGGTTATTAATTGTTTACTTTCAAGGGGCTAAAATGATTATTTATAATTTATGCTATAAAGGATGAAAACTTCTAATTTAATAGTTCGAAATTGCCACTGCATCTAAACCTCCATTAATCTATAGAAATTTTAGAAATTGGAACTTAGCCGATTTAAAAAAAAAAACAAAGAAAAAAATAAAAACTTCCCAGGTTCCAAAAATACTAGAGGGGTATTTGACATAGGGGTGACCCAAAAAGGTGATCAAAATTATTTGTTATTAATAAATGCAAAAATTAGTTACCAAATTATTACAATTTTTACAATTTGTATTAACCAATAGGATTTAAATATAGAAACGTTACACATACGCCACAGTGACCCGCAGTTAGAACGTATACAAAATAATTAAAACAAATTTATAGCTAACTAAAAAATTACACTAGTTCACCTTTGTTGACCATTCAATAAATGTCAAAATTTTAAATATGGGTGCTAAGATTTCGGAGCCATATCGCAAGCGAAATTGGGTTAAGTATTTTGTACCCACTAACGCATGCATAAAACAAAATAGCGGAAGTTGGCCGAACATAACAGCGAAAATTATGAAGTACTAAGTTTTTAGGTACTAAAAGCTACTTTATTAATTTTTTGTCGATTTTTCTTTTTCAGCTTTCGTGAAAAAACACTTTGGACTCTCAGTTTGATCACTGATCAAAATTAATAATCATTTTTATCAAAAAAAAACCGACTTCCACGGATCGAAACTGGGTGTTATGGTTTTTCTCATAGCCAGAAATTGAATGGGACCACACTGCGAGCACCAGGTGTCCAATACAAAAAGAATTATTAAAATTGGTTCACTCAGTCCAAAGTTCTAAAAATACAGACGAATTGAATACCTCCTCTTTTTTGGAAGTCGGTAAAAAAAAAGAAACTTGCTT
Organism: Episyrphus balteatus; assembly: GCF_945859705.1. Lineage (NCBI taxonomy): Eukaryota > Metazoa > Arthropoda > Insecta > Diptera > Syrphidae > Episyrphus > Episyrphus balteatus. The sequence continues at coordinate 30,905,348 of NC_079137.1, read as the reverse complement.
AGTTAAAAAAAAAAAAAAATGCTTTGAATAAAAAAACATCTTTGAACAAATCCTAAAAAAGTAATACCTAAGGGTCTAACTGTGTCGGATCATTTGCCCGACAACCACTATAATAACCTAACCTAATCCAACGGATACACTTTCATGTTATTCTTCATTTTGTATTTTAGACTTTTGATCAGTTTTTTGGTGTAAATACCCGTATGTGCGCCGCCCTAGTTTAGCGAAAAATTGCTCCAAACTTTGGGTACATTTTGTCGGCCGAACAAGGAGCCAAAGTAGACAAGGTCCTTCAATACCTGACATTAATGGATGTCGTAGTTGAATGCGCTATTTGACGAAGGCAGAGTTTTTTGCTTATATTGACTTATAAACCGGTTTTAGTAATCTTAGATTCCATTCATACAGAAGTGCTATTGATATCACGTTGTGCGCTTCCAACTATGCGAATATTGTTGGTATATTCAAGCAGTTCGACCAACTTTTGAAACATTGTGCCTCTGGCATTGACGCACATATGACATCGGTGAAATCTTTTCTGCTCCTGATGGAGCAGATTGCATTCTCCAGAGATTGGCAGAGATTAAACATTGTTCAATACAGCTCGTCTCTATAGATATTGTAATATGCGGCCTTGAAAAGGATGAAAAGGTTATTAGTAACGCTATAATGTTCTTGGGTTTTTTTTCAAGAACTGCTGAAATGTGAAAATTTGGTCGATGGTCAACATTCCTGGTCTATCAATTGTTTACGAAGGGTTTCAGTCGTCCACAAAATATGGAAAAGAGTATCATTATAGGCGATGTTACGGAGACATTATGCCTATGTAGTTTGGTGCAGTCAGAGCTTCTCCTTTCTAAAGGATCGAGCAGACCATGCTGAGACTACATTCTGCAGACATGCTTTCTTCCAACCAAATTTTGCTGGTGAGTTTCTGGATACCCTCAACTAAATCTAAAAAATTTGGATATAAATCAAATCATATCAAATCTGTTATTGCGGACACGTCGGGAGTACGAAATTGTTGGCCTTCAACGTCTAAATTGAATGGTGCAATCTGTCGTAAGGCGAAGTTTTCAATCTGCGACTCCACTAAGATGTTCCACTGTTCGTCTTTTCAGGATTTGTATCTCTGAGATGTCCTTTTTAGCCTTATTGCTATATTATATTGCTGGGAATAAGTAAGAATGATTAAAGTTTGAATCACTACAGTTAGCATCTTCGTCTGATTGCACCACTTTCGTAATTGATTTATATAACACTTCCCAGTACTACATTCTAAAATGTTCAACTTATATGCATTCAACACGTTTGCTTCCAAAACGATTTCAAACCAGTTGATATTATTAACACACAATTGAATGCCAACCTTTAAAAAGGATACCCAAAGACCCAACATCACGTTTCACTTTTCATTCCAATTCAGGAAGGAAAAACGCATTGTAAAAGCAATTTTCACCCAATTTTTCTCCATAGTCTCCACTTAATAATTTGAATTCATCACAACGAACGACCACGAAGACGACAACCGACAACAATGGACACTATTAGTCACATTCAATGCCAAAAGCACTATAGTTTTCCGCCTCAACGACTTAACGATCCTAAAAATAAACTGGGAAACCCGCGAGCGTATAGTCACCGCTGCCTGCCGGCGACAACTACACGGGTAGACATAGTCGCCCTTATTTTTTTGGTTTATTTTGTTTTTTTTTTTTTCTGATGTCTTTTGAAAATAATTCAAGAGTGACACCTTAGGCGCGGCAGGCGCACCATCACCCTGGCGGAAATATCTTTCCAACTACTAACGAATACGAAAAAACATAAGAATATTACTTCTTCTTGGCGAGGTAATGGTTTGGTTTTTGGTTTTTGAGGCATCAATTTTTTTTTGGTTGTGTTTTTGCTGGGCAAGTTCATTAATCTGTCTGTGGCAGTGTTGGCGAAAAAAATGACTTTGATCTCCAGCCCAGGGCTGTCATCCATGTGTGACATCCTTACATCTTTTTTTGTTTCAATAAAACGACAAAAATGAGGAAAGAAAAAACAACGAAATGAAACCAAATTACAAACAATCAAAATATTTGCTGTCACGGAAATAGATTTCGTCGTTCAACTCAGAATTGTGAGAGTCTTGCACCAGCAAAAGCTATAATTATACTCGTATACATAATCACGCACCACAGAGCGATGATGATGATGCCACACGATGAATTAGCCCAATGGTGACTGAACGATCCTAGACACAGTGGACCGGAACGAATTTTGAATGAAATTAACCATCCATTTTTCTGTATTGTATTATTTAAATCGTTGCTATATGTCATGCTTACTTAAATTAAAAAAGCGATTTGACAGTTTTCTACTTTTTAATGGAGACTTTAAATTTAATGAAGAGTTAATAAATTAGGTCTTAATTAAAAATTTTAATCTTTAAGGTCCAATTTATTCAAACTGTATTAAATTTAAAGTCTCCATTAAATAGAGGAAATTTTAAAGTAGGTACACCGAAAAAAAAACCAATATCAATTTAACATTTTTTAAATATTAAATTAAAATTTTTAAATATCAGCCAAAAATGCTCTATTAAATGTGTTTTATGATATGTAAAATGTTAAAACAATATTTTTATTATCAGGGTGATATTTAAATGTCACATTTTGGAATTTTTTTTTGATATTTTATTATCATTTTTTTATATCAATTTCTCATCCCAAATTGTTGAAAAATATTTTAAACGAAAACGTAAAATCTAGTCAACATTGATATTTTAATTGTCAAAGTGAAATTTTCACTATCCACCTAAAATTAAAAAAATGATATGATAAAATATTAAAATTGATATTTTAATTGTTGGAGGACTTGTGTCACTCAAAAATGTTAATTTGATAGCTGTTATTATCAATTTTTTTTTCGGTGATGTGATTTGACAGATTTTTCATTTTTTATGAGGACATTGAATATAATGAAGAGGAAATAAATTGGACCTAAATCACATGCCTACATAAAAGTTTTAAAAATGTTTCTTTTAATTTTTTCCATTAAGCTAGACAGTTTATCCCACTGTACGAGTATTTTTGTATGTGCACAAAAACGATGCGAGATTTTGGGTGAAGTTGGAGTTCAAATTTTGTTTACGAACAAAAAAAAAATAAAGAAAGACTTCCGATTCAATAATGTGATTATGCAAAAAGTTATTTAATAAAAAATAAAACAACAAGAACCATTAAAAAAAAAAAGAAATATCAACGGATTAACGCAGTGGGGGAGTGTTGAAAACACAAAATAACTCTTGTGCTTGTGGCTTAATGTTTTTTGCAGCGGTTGTTTTGTCTACCTGATTAGTACAGGAAAGTTAGACTTTTTCGTAGACCGAAATACAGGACGGCTGAATTGTTGAAATCTGAAAGAGGGGTATTAGAAAAGCTTAATTCCTGGTTTTCGGGACGCCACCCCCCTGGCGAAATCCGCCATTTTGGAAAACGCGAATTGCTTTATATCTCAAAAACTATGGGTCCTATACAAATGATTATCAGATCAAAGTTATTGGAAATTTAATTATCTTTTTCTTTGTAGAACATTATTTTCTGAGCGGGCAATAGTTTTGAGGTTATGTTGTTTTAGTTTATTTTTTTTCGGTTTTTTTAAGATTTTATCATTCCCGGTATAAGTTACATAATTTTTTAAACAGTAAAAGTTATAGACCATCAAATTTCCAATAATTTGGTATATTTTTGAAAGTCATGCGATGTATAAGTCGAAAGTTATTGATCTGAAAACTATAATCTAAGTGCAGGAAAGTTAGTAAAAATAAAGGGCATTTTGTGGAACGAAAGACAGGCCGGCTAATTTTTTTTTCAAATCTGAAAGAAGGGTATTAGAAAAGCTTGAGTCCTAGTTTTCGGGACGACAACCACCTGGCGGAATCCGCCATTTTGAAAAACGTGAAATGGTCCATATGTACTACACTATTGGCTTGAGCGAATAAGTTACTCAACCAAAGTTGTAGGTAATATAAATATCGTTCCTTGTGCTTTCACTGTTTTTCAGCGAGGACAACACATTTGAGGTTATGTTGTTTTATTTTTTTATGTTTTCGTTTTTTTTTTTAAATTTTTCTCAGTGTCTATGATAGAAATATAAAAGTTGGATGTTTGACTTAAAACAAAATATGTGTACCACAATATTGTAAGTCTTACCATTACCCACCTTAATAAATCCCTCTCAAATCATATTTTTCTTGTTTTTACATAACGTACACGATTTAGCCTTTTTTTATACCTTATGCAAAAACATATAAGTGGGTATATTTTTTTAAAATATTGAGAGAGATTGCTCTTAAAGTTCCGTATCTTTGATTTTAAAAGTCATATAATCTTCAAAAGTATACCAAATTAATGGAAATTTGATGTTGTAAAACATTAATGGTGCTTATGTTTCTATCATAGAGACTGAGAAAAATTTAAAAAAAATACGAAAAAAAAAACAACATAACCTCAAAAGCGTTGTCCTGGCTGAAAAACAGTGCATGCACAAGAAAATATAAGTTAAGTAACTTATTCGCTCAAGCCAATAGTGTAGTAGATATGGACCATTTCACGTTTTTCAAAATGGCGGATTCCGCCAGGTGATTGTCGTCCCGAAAACAAGGACTTAAGCTTTTCTAATACAATTCTTTTAGATTTGCAAAAAATTAGCCGTCCTGTATTTCGTTCCACAAAATGCCCTTTATTTTTACTAATTTTCCTGCACTTAGATTATAGTTTTCAGATCAATAACTTTCGACTTATACATCGCATGACTTTCAAAAATATACCAAATTATTGGAAATTTGATGGTCTATAACTTTTACTGTTTAAAAAATTATGTAACTTATACCGGGAATGATAAAATCTTAAAAAAAAACCGAAAAAAATAAATTAAAACAACATAACCTCAAAACTATTGCCCGCTCAGAAAATAATGTTCTACAAAGAAAAAGATAATTAAATTTCCAATAACTTTGATCAGATAATCATTTGCATAGGACCCATAGTTTTTGAGATATAGAGCAATTCGCGTTTTCCAAAATGGCGGATTTCGCCAGGGGGGTGGCGTCCCGAAAACCAGGACTTAAGCTTTTCTAATACCCCTCTTTCAGATTTCAAAAATTCAGCCGTACTGTATTTCGTTCCACAAAATGCCTGTTTTTTTACTAACTTTCCTGTACTAGATGGGGATTTTAATTTTAATGGTTTGCAATGACTTGGGTTCTTGACAGTTTTTCTTGGAAGAACGTGTTGTAAGATAGGTAGGGTAGTGGTCGAAGCGGTACATTTATGTTAGTTTTTTTTTTTTTTTTTTAATGTGAAATTTATGGTACTCAGTATGCGGAAGAATGCAAAGCATGAATTATTTTATTTTTCATGCTGTTTTATTTGTATTTTTTTTTTTTTCAATTTGCAATTAACACAGATATTTGTTTTTTTTGTATCTTCAATGTATTTTTGGCGAGTTATTGACGTTGAATGTTTTTCCAAGTAATTATTGTCCTAGAGGCGGTTATCACAATGTCAATTTTGTTCAATTACAAAAAAATTAAATAATGATACAAAGCTAGGTTCTCAATTTAGTCTTCTGATTTTGATCCGCTGTTACTATTTAATGATGTGAATGGACCTTTTAATAGAAAAACCGAAAAATATTTCATTCATTGAATATCTAATTCGTTCAGACAACAAACTTTCAAAATTGTGTTTTATAAATGCCGGTATTTGATTAATAGAATAAATTAAAAATCTGATATCAATATAAACTGTCATTTGTGACACATGAATGATTCTTATGTTGAGACATTAAAAATAACGCAATATTCTTGGAACGTTTGAATCTGGAAATAAATTGACCTTTCAAAGTGCTGGTGAATAATAGCTTCTGCTTGATAAATTAAAAATCTGTACATAGAATTTATGTTATGTCGAAGTTGGTTACACTGGTCGGCAAAATAAAAAAAAGTTGGGACCGAGAACTTTGATATAGGTGATTTTAATTGACTTTAATGGCTGATCTCAAAACTGTTACAAATTTATTGTATCACGTCTAGTTTTTAAGCTATCAGCTCATTACTATTTTCGATATAAAGTCTAAAAAACAAATTTTCACTTATAGCCCAGGGTCGATAATTTTTGAAACAAAAAAAAAATCATAGTAGGATGAAACCCATTAGAAAAGGAGGTGAATATGATAAAAACGAAAGGAAAAATAAATTACGGGCGAGCCGTGTTCGGGAAGTGGGTGAGTTGAGTTTTTAATAATAAAAAATGGTAAATCTCGATTCCGGCAAAACTACAAGTCCTATGGAAAAAAGTTGTACAGCAAAGTTGTAGGTAATAAAAAGATCTACAACTTTTTATAATCAATTTTTTCACATAACCTCAAAATTTAGGTGAAAAAATTAAAAAAACCGATATTTTGGTTTTATTATTTTTATCTTTTTCAAAAAAAAAGTTTTTTTCTACGAAATTTGGTGACAACTAACCTTATTATGTCTCAAATACACTGTAATTTATTTGATTTAAAATATTTATTTTTTCACCTTATTTTGACTTAATATCAAAAAAACACCTTAATTTTCAATCGAAAATTCACGTGTGAAAATATCAGCTTTTTCAAAAAGTTGGTGAGTATTTTGTTCGTTGAAATATCTACTTTCAGATGGTTAAAGAAAAAATTTACATTAGTACACTATAGTACATTTTCTCGGAAAATGCAAAAAATGAAAAAAGCTGGAATTCGAAAATTTTTTTTATCATTATTTAAAATTTTGGCCTATTTATTTAAATTTATACCTTTATTACTCAAAAAACCATACGATTTATAAATGCAAGATCAAATCTTACGGGTTTTCAGTAATTAAAGTGTAAATTTTAATAAATAGGTAAAAGTTTTAAATAATAAAAAAAAAATTTCAAATTCCAGCTTTTTTAAGTTTTTGCATTTTCCGAGAAAATGTACTATAGTGTACTAATGTAAATTTTTTCTTTTACCATCTGAAAGTAGATATATCTTATTCAAAACTGAAATCCTGGAATTACCTATAATTTAATCAAGACAAAATCGGCATGGAAGTTCGACTCTTGGTCTTCTAACAACTTTGGCAAAACACCTTTATTTACAGGAACCATATATTTGAAACTCGCAATATTTGTTGAGCTATGCGCTATGCCTAAATTTAGTAGAATAATGAAAGTGACCTGTTATTCAAATGACTCTTATATTACAAATTTTGTAAAAAAGGGGCGTGGTAACTACCAAACTTAAGTGTAGTAAAATCGCAAAGAAATTGGTAACCATTTTTCTTGTGGTATGAATGTATATTTGGGTACTATACATATATCAAGTTATCCATGGTAAAAATAAGTACATACGATGATAGAGAATGCGAAAAAAGTGGGTCTTCTTACAAGTCCGTCTTTCTGTCTGTACAAGAATCTGTAACCAAACGGATCAACTTAAACTTGGAACCTACCCATGTAGCTTTTTTTAGAGAATCTCCAAAGAGTTTTTTGGAATTAATTTATTTAAAAAAAAAAAATACCGGTACCGTTCATCCATGTAGTTACCATTTTTAAAAATGGTATAGTTTTATCAAAATCAGCTATTTTGCTGATTCAAAAAGTTTTTTTTTCAAAAACTGATTAAATTTGTGAAATGACAATCGCTTCGTTTTATCAAAAAATAGGGGCGATATTTTATATTTTATTTGTCTATATTTTATTTGAAGGAGCTAGTAAAAATGCTAAGTCTATTCATTTGCATGTTGATAAACTAAGAAAACCTGCAATTGGGTGAGGCTAATCACGTGGGTGAGGTAGCGCAGTGCGTAGTGTACTGGCTTCTGAACTCGCTTGGTCTAGGTTCAATACTCAAGTGTGACGGAAGAAGTTTTTCAAATCAAATGAAAAAAATTACTAGACCAAGCACCACACACAAAAATGGAATAAAAGGAGTCTGATGATCGGATTGGCATCCGTGAAACAGTACTGTAACTCTAGCCATAAAACACTTGGTGGTAGCACCTTCAAGATGTTGTTGTTGTTCAAAGATTATAATGGAATTGACGGAACAAAAAGCAGTCACTGCAAAGTATGGAAACATACGAAAAAACTGTAAAAATAAAAAAAAGTGATGGCCAATGGCAAAAAACACCAAAATAAATTAATTTAAAAAATTTTGCACTTTCGTCATAACTGTAACTATAATGGACCGATTTTCATAAAATATCAGGTTTTTATAAAACAAAGAGATTATCGTCTCATTTTAATCGATGCTGTTATTTTTATTGTCATACAAAAAAAAAAAATTATAACACTATTTTTGAGATCGATCTGAACAAAATAGGTACACTGAGTAAAGCGCTTTCGTTTTCAAAAATCTTTCAAATGTCAAATAATTTTTACGAAGGTACTATTTTTAGTACAAGGGTCCAGTGAGTGGGTAAATCTGATTTAGGTACAAAAGGTGAATTCTTTCTAATTTTTTAATTGTTGTTTTAAAATAGGTCCTTGTAGTGCAACTTTTCGACATTGTGAGAGACCTCGATCCATCATTTGAATTAAAAAATACACAAAAATCTTTGGTAGATAAAAAAATCAAAGACGTTAAGTCTAAGTCTAACTGTGCCTTCTGAATGTAATTTAACGAATTTTATAAAATTGTAAGTACTTTTGATGCAACTAAAAGAATACACAAATTTTCATAATAACTTTTCTCAAGACTACTTGCAATCATTGGATATCAGTTTGTCAAAAATCTTCTTCTACAATCTTTTGCACAGCATGAATCGAGAAAAAACATCAAAGATTTTATTTATTGACTGACATTAAAGTCGTAATGAGCTATTTAAACAAATCCTAGCTTTTGCTATCGAATTCCACAAAGAATAACAAAATATGCAATAGATTTAAATTTACATATCACATCGTTAGAAAACCATTCGTGGGAGCCCTCTCGGCTGCAGCTCTTCAAGGCACTTAACATTCTCACGACAATTTGATTTTCTTTTTACATCTGATCGAAATTCGTATACAACAATGATATTCCCAGACCACCACCATTGTCGACGTATAGTAGTTGGGTGGGCACCTAAACAATACCAAGAAAAGGTAAAGTCATCAACTTAGTCGTATGTACTTGCTTTCATTTTTAAATCTGTATTGTTATAAAAAATTTCTATCGTAAAATTTGTTGGTTTTAAGACTCGAAATTGTAAGAGTTGACGTTTTCTTAAATCCCACAGGCGGATCACTAGTGTGAAGCAGTTACGTGGGATAGTTATGATCCCCCCGACATCGAGATCATAACAGCGCCGAGAAAAAGGAAGAAGAAGAAGACGTTTTCTTAAATCCCTGTTTTCAATTATTCAAAAAGATTCAATTGACCACATATTTGATCCTCTCGAATTAATTTTTTGTCTAACCCTATACCAGTCCTTATAGTAGATTCTTATTTTGCAACTTATAAACAGATACCCTAACCCGCATTCAACATGAATATCCTTTGAATTGCAGTAAGACAAGCCATAAATTATGATCCTTATTCGTTGTTTCAGAGTATTCTTACATTTTTTTTTTTGTTCTTGTTGGTGTTTTTGCTCGCTCTCCTTTGTGTTTTTATGTAAATTCAAAAATGTGATTCTCGTCTTTTTACATCTATATTATGTGCGGGCCAACGCACATTGGCAGAGCCAATGACCTACAAACCACTTTTCGATAGCAAGAGCTATCCTCGTATAGAAACACCCCCTGCCTTTAAGTTATCTAAAAAGAAACTGTTTTAAATTAGCCACCATTGCACCAGCTGCGTATCGATGAGGTCCTTTCTTCTTTTTCTTCTGTTTCTTCTGTTAAAAGTCCTTCGTTTTTACTGGTGTGACCTTTTTATATGTACCAAAGGCGAATACTGACACGTAGGAGTGCCCGCTACACTCCGATAAAATAAAATAAGAACCCCCTAAAGGATATATCGAAGAGTTGAACTTTTCTCTACAGGATAATGCACTCATTTTCCTCATTCGTTCGAACTGCAAGTGTATACAGAGTTGAGTTTTGTTCTTTTGTGCTTTTCTAGCTTTACTAACTTAGACACTGGTATAAATAAATTTTCAGAGAAAATACCTTTTTAAATTTGCAGTGTCAAGTCAATGAATTTATTCATCTACACGACACGAAGTACGGCGAGGATACGAATAGAATGAGAATAAAGGCGATGGCAACGATATGATGATAAAGTCTTTGGGAGGAAGAGTTGCAACTCCATCTGCTTCTTTAGACATTCTGACTGACGACTATCCAGTTTATAGTACGCTCCCGACTGACTAACTGACTATCTTACTTCTTCGGTTCTTCTACCAATTCATTATCGGGAAAATGGGTGCGCCCTTTATTGTGATTGTTAAGTTGTTATATCATTTTATATTAAATGATTATACCACGTTGTGAGTGCTCTCTGTAACAATACTTACTCACACTCGGGTTTAAGAGTAAGTGTACAGTACGTTATTATAGCCTTATTGATAAATATAATGTACCAATATTTTTTTTGGTTCCCATTATTATCATACAAATATGACAGAAAATAGATTTCTTTTTAATTTCAAAATATATTGTCTAAAAAACCTGGCCCGTAATATTTGAATATTTTTCTTTGAACAGTCTTATTAATCAGCAAATTTTAATGTTGGTACCTATTCCTTTTGTAATATAGTTATGTTGAGTAAATTTTGTACTTTTGTAGACTTCGAAAGTTTTTGAAATTTAAAAGTTAATTAGTTATTTCCAAAACCTTGCATTAAGAGTCTTTTGTGTAAACCCAGCAAATTTCAGTTTTTAGTTTGTTGTATTTTTCTATTGAAGCTTTGAGTCTTTGACTCTCTTGTACCTATGACACACTGCTAGTATATGTAGATCTGGGCTGTAAAAATATAAACTAAAGAAAAATGCATTTGAAATTTAAAAAAAGATATTTATCGCAAATACAAAAAAATGCATTAAAAATAAAAATATTTTGCATTAAAAAATTTATTGCAAATACAAAATTTTCTACATTGAAAAAAAAAAAAAATCAAAGCAAAATGTGTGCATTATTTTTTTTATTATACACTAGCCCAAAAAATTAAGGGAACAAAAAAAAAATCGTGATTTTTTTAGTGATATTCGATAGGCTGTATCTCAGTAAAAAATGATCGCATCATGACAAAATAAAAAGCGTGTAAAAGCTCTATTCTTCTAGTTTTAGGATGAAATGTTAAAATATTTTCTTTCTAACGGTAAGATAGCTAAATCGTTGAAACTGTTAAAAAACAAAAATTTTCCAATTTTTGTTTGTTTTTACTTTTCTCTTAAGAAAGTGGGAAATTTTTTTCTGAAAAAATGATTATTATTTTTAGAAAGGCTATTTATTTGGCTTTAAGGTTCATTTTGTTTCAAACTTCTACGATTTTTTTTAACTGCAATATAAGTCATCAAACCAAAAACCATACTTTTGACTTTGACTATCAATATCTCAACAACGGATCACTGTACAGAATATTCAAGGACACATTTAAAAACTTCATTCAATTTTCTACAAAGAAATTAAGTTTGCTTTGGTAAACAAATTGTTTTCTTATTTTTTAGATTAATTTAGAAAAGCTATCCAAATAGGCATTTTTACGTTTTTTTAGAAAATTTACCGCTATTTAATTTCTATGGGTGATAAGATTAAACTGAGGCTTAATTATTAAAGCTTAATATACCTGAAATTAATATGCAAAGTTTCAGACATATTCATCAAGCAGTTTTTCTGTTGTGAGGGTTTGAATTTTTGAGATGAAGTAAAACACCATATTTCTGCAGGTCTAAATGACTTACTTCTTTGAACTTTTTTATGAGCAAAATTAAATTCTTTTGAGTTTGTTTGAACATTTTATTGATAAATATCGTTTAAATTTAAGATAAACCAAGGAAAAATTAAAAGTTTTCAAAAAAAGTTAAATTTTGAAAAAGGCTTTTTATACCATTTTTGGATGTTTTTCCTAATTTTGAATTTTTTTTTGTTTTTTCTTGGTTTATCTTAAATTTATTTGTTTTTACTTAAGAGAAAAGTAAAAACAAACAAAAATTTAAAAATTTTTGTTTTTTAACAGTTTCAACGATTTAGCTATTTTACCGTTAGAAAGAAAATATTTTAACATTTCATCCTCAAACTAGAAGAATAGAGCTTTTACACGCTTTTTATTTTGTCATGATGCGTTCATTTTTTACTGAGATACAGCCTATCGAATATCACTAAAAAAATCACGATTTTTTTTTGTTCCCTTAATTTTTTGGGCTAGTGTATTTATTTTTTTAATGTTCGTCGAATTTCTTACAATGTTGACTTCAAAGTGATTTTGGTGAAAAATTTTGATATGGACATCGATAATCAAGGTATGAATGCTATTCTAAAAAACATACTTTGCGTTGTTTTTTTTTAACATTAGTGTTTTTAAAACAGCGCAACACAACATTGCATAACCTATTATTATTATTAACTTAAAATCACCGAAAACCACGTTGATTGAACTATTTTTCGGAATTATTTTGAAGACGAAAATTTTAAAATCAAAGTAGAACATCGTTAGTTTAAAGTGGTTTGTCGTTATAAAAGATCTTTAAATCAAAGTTGTTTCAACTTTGAAAAAAAGCATCAATTTATTAAAAAAATATAAAAAATTGGCAGCCGCTGGGGATCGAACCTACAACTCTTGGATCTCTTGGCGAATGCTTTACCAACGTGCTATCTCACTGTTGAAAATTAGAGTGATAAAATGCAACAAAAGCTGATGTCCGATAAAAATAAGAAACATTTGTTTAAATTTTAATTTAAAGATGTTTCATGTTAGGTTTTTTCAACATTAAATCAACTTTGAAAATATTACATTTTACGATGCGTTTTTTCCCTCAGTATACTTATAGATTTTTATAAATATTTTGTTTTTGAGAAAATTTCTCCACGGATACCTTTAAAAACATGGAAAGAAATAGTATTCCAAATTTCAAAAGAATCGGTGCAGTATCTTTGAAGTGATAAGGTGAACCGGCTTTGAAAACATTAGTTGTGGGGAGAACCATTTAAAGTTTCGAACTCCGACTAAAACGTTCGTAAGCGAAATATTAAAATACTCATAACTTGGTCAATTTGGCTCCAATAGACCTACAATTTGAACACATTGATTTTGAGATATAAAAAAATTTTAATGCAAATAAAAAAAAACCGGGTTTCCCGGGAAAAAATAATATTTCAGTTTTTTTTTTTATTCTTGAGAACTTTAATATTTATTAGAATGTAGTCTTAAGTATTTGACTAAAAATTACCAGATCATTAAATAATGGTATAAATATGTCCATAATATTGCAAAATTTATACAAAATCAATACCTAATTAAAAAACGAAAACGTTTTTTTTTTCTAAATTTCATCTTTAAAAATAAATTTCTCAAAAACTATTTAATGAAACAACTTGGGTCAAAAAAAAAAAAAAAGGATACATTACTAACTTTAAGAAAATCACAGGATTGTACGTGTATTTTATGATTTTTAATATTTTTTTTCTCCCGGCTAATCGGGAAGTAAGTGGGTAAGCACTTAAGTGGCTCTTACTGTACCAAGAAAATAAAAATTTTTCCTTCCGACTAACTTTTTTGTCATTTATTATTATTTGATGTGGAAAATGTGCCAAAATATTTTTGACCAGGTTTTAGACCAAAATACCGCACTGTGCGTCGTTAAAATTCGCTGCTTGTCAGTCAGTCGTATGATACTTCACTTTATTTCTAACTGTTATTGCTGATTTTTTTTCCAATCCGTCCCTTGTGCCCCCCCCCCCCAGAAAAAAATCCTGGATCCGCCCTTGATTATAGTTGAAATAACTACATCATGTATGGTCAAATTGCCAAAATTCTAAGAAATTCGAGGAATATTTTATGTAAACATTTTGCATAATTTTTGTTAAAAAAATAAGAAAATTTTACTTTGCATAAGCAAAAAGTTCATTCTTAAAACTTGTATGTGAAGTTTTCATTGTAAATTAATTCTTTGCCGCCGGGTACAAAAGGGTTAAGTCATAAATGATAGTTTGCCAGAAAATGCGATTGAAGTTGAGCTTATGTATGAAAATCGATGAAATTTTGAGCATTGACCCATTTATTTTTGTAGGAAAGAATTGCTCTAAAGGAGAATGGGCAATTTTGTATCTAACTTGGACGTTCCGCGGCCAAGAACGATTTTGTTATTTTTTGATGTAGTTAAGTCTTACATACATTGTGCAGAAGTTTTATCTTTCTAAAGTTCTTCACAAACTAATAAAATGCATTTTTGCATTTAAAAGTTATGTCTCAATGTTTAAAATTGAACGTGTATTTTAAGTGCAAGATATGATAATCTGTCATTTTCCCTGAGCCTGAAGACCTTAATCTTGGATATCCAACCAATAGAACCCAAAATATTGGCTTTTTAAAACATCAATTTCGAGTCTATTTTAAGACTTCTTTTTCAATTTTTTGTTTGTTTTTTCCTTTTGAAAACTCAAAAACAAAATCTTGAAGTCGGATATTCAAGATTGAGGTTTTAAATCATAGAAAAAATGACATAAAATCATATTTCATAATTTAATTAAAACAGTAATTCAATTTGCCGTTCGCATATTGCTCGATGCATTAACAACACTAATATTGCCATATCTTCCATTCCAAATGCAATACAACGAAACGGCCATAGTAAAAATTTTTCCTACGTTATAGTTCTTTCATTTGATACCAATTTCATTACTGGCCGCCAAACGTCCAATATGCCCATTCTCCTTTATGTTTTTGATACCAAATAAAAGATAAAATAGAGCTTATTCTTATTCCATCAAAACCCAAAAAGTGCAATTTTGTGACTTAACCCCTTTGTACCCAGTGGCAAAGAATTCGCCCTATCGTGAATTTCCAGGGGAATTTTGTTTCCCTTTGTTTTTTGTTTTTTCCGCCAGAATTAAAAAAAAAATGCTATTAAGTAAAAAAAACTTAATTTCCCTGGAAAATTTACTGCCGATAACAATGAATTCCGGTGAAAACTTGATATCATCACTTTCGTTCCCATTTTTAAAACTTGGAAAACATTTCAAATCCTAAGCGGGCCTTAGGTCAGTATTGAATAATCTTAAATCTTCGTAGAAGATTTTTTTTTCAATTTTGCCCTCTCAAAGAAAGGTGAGGTTTTTTTATGATAATTTTTTTTAGGCCTGGAATTATATCTTATTGCTAAAAAATGGCATTCAAAGCAGTTTTGTAAAAATATCTATTCAAATAAAAAACATTTAAAATAAAAAAAAAAAAACAATTAAGTACTGCAAATACAAATTTTTAAATTAAAAAAATACAATTCAATCCTAACATTAAAAAAATGTTATTGTAAATAAAATATTGCCATATTTTCTGTAAAAAAGAACGCAATTTCCTGGGCCATTCTTTCTGAAAAAAAAACCGTTCTACTCTAGTTTTTTTTTCCATTGGGTGTTCTGATTCATTTATTCAAATAGTTAATTCAATTTTCTCACTTTAGCACTTCATTAATTTGTTAGAACAAAACTTTTGTCCTCGACTGTATGGAACGCACCTTTGCAATAGCAACAGGTTTATCAATAGAAAAACAATCTTTGGGTGTGGCATATAGCTTCCTGACCTTTTTTTCTCATCATGTTAAATTGGTCCTTATATTACAGGATATCGTGGAACGTGCACCTTATTTTGTCCTCTATACCGCGGCAGCGTATGTATAGGTGGGGTACAGAGCTCGCAATACAATTAATTAGAGTCCAATATTTGTCTTATCCCCCAAACGATAAATTCCGTCACACACACAAACACACTGAAACATAAAAAAACACATACTATATGAATATAGGGCAGCTGTAAGTGTGCATAAACTCGCGTTTGTGTATTTGTCTGGCAAATAGTTTATTCAATGCGATATCGTGAGAAGGATAAATGACAGTTGGCCATCAAACGATCTTTTCTATCATGGCTGGTCTGTCAATGTGCGGCACAACCTCCTCCCCAAGTAATACTATAAGCTCCATCCACTACCCAAAACCCCCTCAACCATGCGAACGTCCGCAACACACAAATGCAATAGATGTCGACCAATATCTCATTTAGTTTCAATAGAATTTTTTCCAACCTCGCCATTTCTCTAAGCTCGCCCTTTGGCGGCTGTCCTTGTCGTATAGGGCAATGGCATTGGGCTGGGTTGTGTAGAGCTTTGGGGTTTCGGTATCGAAATTTATTGCAACAATTTGTGCTGGCAACACAATGGTCTTTCGATAGTCGGTTTGGTATGGGGCTGGGGTAGAATATTGGTTGGTAGATCCTGATGGCGGTGGCGGCGGTGGTGGACAACGTACATTAGTCCTTGTTGCTGCTACTACATGGTGTAACTTTAAAGTTCCATGTCCTTTTGAGAGTATTTTTTTGTTTCATTTTGGTAACGTTCATAGTTCATACTATGTTATGATATGACCATGTTCATATGCTCAAGGCCGCTGCTGTGCAACTCAATATACCTAGCAGCTAGCAGCTAACACTATACCACAACTCAGCTCAGTCCAGAATTGGAGCAAATGGAATTATAATTTGAATATAGAGGCTCTTTGGCGGTTGGTTTTGTTTTATTTGATTCGCGGTGCAATTTCCATTTGGGAGACAAATTTTTGTTTACATTGTAATTGGCCAATGAATAGAGATAGAACCGCTGCGCGCCGGACGACGACGACAGACGGATGATAGAATTAATTATATTTGTGGTTTCGAATTTGGAACTGTTTTAATTTCTTTTTTTTCTATTTTTTTTGTTTTGTGTTTTTGTCTTTGGTCTAGCAACTGTCGATTGAGTACTCTAGAGTTCGTAACTAATTTATTTTTTTTTTGTTTCTTTCATTTCAGGTATGTATACAATTGAAACGAATGATGACACGACGACGACGCTTTTGGCGTATGTTGTGAGGGTAATAAATTTAATGGAAATCAGTCAGCTATCAGGTAAAATTAAATTAAATTAAAAAAAAAAAAAATTTTAAAATAAAATAAAATACCAATGGATGAGTTTTGACATAAAAACTATTAATCAGAGTTTTATTGGCTATGGATTCGGATTCAATAAAAATAGTGTTTGAGATTTTAATAAGGGTTTGATACTAAATATTAAAAAAAAAAATTGTGCACATTAACTGGATATTTTGGAAGTCATCAGAAATTAATGGTTTGAATTTCTTTAATAGAAACAAAATGCAATAATTAAGTGGAATCGATATGTTTTGTAGATTTCAACAGATTTGATCAAAAAAATACATAAAATGGTTTCAACTTTTTTGAAATTTAGGTAGGTAACCCTTATGAATATTTGAAAAACGTTGAAAAATTTATTAGCAGCTCAAGGGTCTTAAGAAAATTTTAGGAAAATGGTAAATAAAAACAGTGAGCAAATAGCAAACATTCGATTTTTTGTTTTAATTTTTATCCTTTACAAAAATAGTTGGATTAGGTATGTACATGTACATATAACAAAACAAGTATCAGAAATTCTCTAACGTTGAAAGTTTTTGTAATAACGTATTTTATAATTATAGAACAAAAAAATTTAAAAACAAAATACAATTATAAAATATTTAAAATGGAAGCAAAAAAAAAAAAAAACTTGAGCTAGTATAAGTCACAGTAGGTACACAAAATAAGGTAATATCTTCTATCATTTTTAAATTACCTACCCACCGAAGAAAAACACACAAAAACTATATAAACCACCCACACAACTAATTTTTTACCAATATTTGAGCATATTCCGACAAGAAGCACAAAGAAAATTTGTTATTTTTCACTTAATAATTTTTTCAAATGACATTTTATAAATTAAAACAAAAACAAATATCCTGTTAACTGTGATTCAAATATATATAAATTAAATGCTGAACTGACAGATAGGTCTCCGTTTTTGACAAACAACCGTTCGGAAGATATTATTTATTTTGTGTATTGTGGAAAAATGGTCTGAAATTGACATCTTTCTTAACCAAAAAAATCACCTTTGCAGAGAGTCTGCTGCTTCGTTTCCCTGAAATTCACCATTTCCAGGGACCCAGTAGAGTTTTGTGTTATTTGCCTTGCCAAGTTCGGTTAGATTTCTTACAAATTGATAATAGTATATTGCTTTAAGTGCGCTCATTTATCTTTAGCGTTTAATTCGTGAAATATGCTTGGAATGGAAAGTTTGGTTCTATACCCAAATGCTCCTGATCAAGTTCCATCAGTGCTTCTCGATCCATCAGTGTACCAATCGATCGTGTTTGTGTTCACAGGATAGTTTGTGGATTTACTTACCCATTCTACCTTGCTACTAAACATAGTTTAAAAGTTTTCTCCGAAATTGTATTTCTTGATCATGCAATATCTTAAGATGTAAAAGTTTAAGTTTGATAATAAAACGATCATCTATCTTCCCAATAGCCTATTCTTAACCCGGATTTTCCAAAGACCAAAAACACCACCTGTTTACCAGTCTTAATTTAAATTCATTGCGTTATTAACTTAAATTTACTTTTCTTACTTATCGTACTTTTTGTGAATTAATTTTGTATTATTATGTTAACTTGTAACTTGTAACCCATTGTGAATTATCTTTCGTCATTCTATTCTTTTGTTAAAATTTCGTTTTTTTCTTTGTAAAGCTCTGCTGTGGCTATCACGGCAAAATAAGGTTGAGTTCAAGCCAAGAAGGGTCGTAAAAAAGCGTGTTTGATTTTTTAAAAGAGAAGACTAGAAACTATAATATAAAAACCTATAAAAACTACAGTCCACTCAAAACGAATTAACACCGCCTAGTTCTAAGGTACGCAAACAAATATTTCGTGCATGTGCTTATTTAATACAATACCTCCTTTCCTCCTTGTTCGAAAAGTTTATCATGTTACCCGTCAGAACTAGCAGTTCCATTGCTTTCAAACGTTTGCTTAAACTTTTTCCAATTATTTTATTGCTGAATGACGGAAATTGATCTTCATTGGCTTGACTCTATATTCATGAACTTAATGTTAGTAATTTTTAAGCCACAAAATCTGCTGTTGTTAAAGTGATGGGTAGTTTTTTTTTTTAAACCAGGTTTTTTCTAATGATAAACTGCGGTTAAAATTGCTGACAATTGGTAATTATTTTCTTTAGCTGTTATATATTTTGACAGCAAAATCTCAGTTCGCTTTTATATTCTGACTTTTCTGTTATCGAAAGTATTATTTTATTGACTACTTTTCGACTTGTTATAGTCAATTTATTCAGGTGTAATTCTCTTAAATACTGTAATAGGCCCAAAATAGCTGCGGTTATCCAACTTTCAATCAATCAACTATTTTTAGTTGTTGTGTATTCAGAATATTAAAAGGTACTACTGCTTACTGCAGTTTTACAATCAAAGTAATATTTTAAAATTGAAGTTAAAAAATGAGAAAATTTGTTTTTGTACTTGTCAATTAACTGTCGCATTTATGCTAGTTATCTTGATTAAGATGGTTTTTTATTCGGATTAATTTTCTTAGTCGTCTAAATTCATTCCTTCAACCCAATGCCACACAACAGTTCCACTATCCTTAGTCCAGTGCATTTATGATGTTCATATATGGGCGACCCAGCAGTTTGTACCACCCCCAAATTTTGTATAGCAGAGTTGTAGAGAATTTTAAGGCAAATAATCTTTTTTCGATACGTTTTTTCATAATTTTGATAAAAAGTGCTCAAATCTTTAAAATTGTCATTTTTTTCGATTTTTTTTACTTTTTTGGCTTGTAACTTTTTTAATATTCAGAATATCGAAAAAGTAAAAGACGCGAAATTTTATTTCCTACGTTTCTTGTATACACGACTTTTATGTAGGATAAATAGAAATCGAGATATTCAACAAAAACTAAAATCCAAGATGGCGGTCGAAAGGTGAATTTCTCGAGTGCGAAAAATCAGGGTAATGATATTCAGCCAATGCTCTATCGAATGAGCAAAAAAAAATTTGAGGATGGTACAAACTGCTGGGTCAAATTATAAATGCACTGGACTACCTATACTGACTCCAAGTTTCAATTTCATACTGTTTCATGGAAGATGTATCAAATTTCTCGTAAAGTGATACTAATATATGCCTCAAAAACCGAATTGGAGTGTGATTCCAGTTAGATATGTCCATTTCATGTGCCTCACAACAATATCCACTTCATTCAACACCATTATAATCTCTTTTCTCTAAAGTCCACAGAAAACACCAAATCTTTATTTCTATTTCCGTTCTCAAAGAACATTTAACCTAATGGCACCTTAAACGAAAATAACAATATTGCAAATTTGAATCAATTTTAAAAATCAAGACACGACTTCTTATAGTAACCCGCATAACCTTGTGAATTCAAGTCTGACTCATCCTTTTGCATGCTTGTGAATGTCTAAAAATATTCCCTCATCCCGTTGTGTCCAAGTCAAAAGTGTTACATCCACTTCCGTTTGGCGATCCATTCATCGCATTGCACATCGCACAGACATCTTTTCTTTGGGGTTTGTCTGTTTGTTGGTTTGTTTGTTTAAAACCTCACCATGCGTAACCGATATTTGTGAATCTCACGTTCCGCATACAAATCGCATTTGCAGACTTCAAAATATAAACACTAAGCCAATCCAGAACGTGAGTGAAATTATTTAAAGCTCTATATTACCAAGAGCGAGGCTCCATGAATGCGCCGTCTTTACCATTCACAGATTCTATATGGCTAGGTACAGTCATTAGGGCCAAACAACATAACCCTATATTCATATGGATTGCGCCACGTCATTCATTGCCTCACCATCACCATAACCATACCATAACTAACCAACACCACTTCTCTGCTCTGCTGTATCTCTGTCATCGATGATTTGTAAATGGGGAACCAAACACTTTCTGAAAGCCTCTCAAATCGATGCACAAAAGACTCAAGATTACCCTCTTTTGAATAAGACTTATCCTAAGGATATGCAGCTGCTTTTTGCACAAAGGACATACCATTTCCTTTCGACTCGATTCTCTCTCTCTCTCTGCAGGAAGAAATCAACACCTTAGTCAGGTTACACAAAAAGATGAAAAAAAAGTGGAGGTTAACAAAAAAAAAAATAAGCAGCAGCAGGAGCATCAGCTAGGATGTGACTTTATCGCATTTCAAGAAAAGGGAATTTCCTCCTTTTGTCAGAATGTATAAGTGTGTAATGTGTATGAGTGTGTATGGATCTGTAAGTAGTTATGAATTCAATTCGTTCTCAAAGGACCTCCGACAAGACCGACGACGCCGCTGCCACTGCCGCCGCCAACTATACAGCTATGACTGCATGGAGCCAAAGAAACATTATGATGCAATATGGGACCGCATCAAAGGCGGATATGGCCCCCTACCTCATATGCATTTATATTGTTATCCTTTGAGTGCCGAAGACGACTATGAGACGTTGCCATCGCCGCCGCCGTAGTCTTCGCCACCGTTGCATCTTGCACGGCAGAAGACTGCACAGGAAATCTTTTCTGCCACAAAGTAAATTGATCAAATTCGAACGAACGAAATAAACTTACACTTGGTTATCAAGTATGATGATGCAGTTTTTTTTATTTATTAAGAATTCATAAATGCCACACAAGTCAGTCAGTATTTTCACAGTGATGCTATATAGAGTCTTTAGAAACGAGGTGTTGCAAAAGAGATACCTACACCAGCATATACAACGTTTAAGTTGAAAGTGTCTCGCATTCCTTATCCAACAATTCAATCTTACGAATATATTATTATTTTGTTATTTTTAAATGCGAGCGCAACGAGTATTGAAACCCAACACTTTGACGGGAATAAAATTAATCAAACGATGGAAGCATGAAGTTTTGTTGTTATGCTTCTTCCACATGTGGCGCCTTCAACCATGTTGCTGTTGTTTATAAATATAACTTGTTGGCTTATCATCAAAAATCGAGTTCAAATCATAGAGAAAGATAAGACGCCGTAGAATGATGAAACCTTTGACTTTTTAATATTTGATACTATTAATATTTGAACAAGGAATTGAGGAAAAAAAAATATTTCAGTTATTTTCGTCATGTAGAGTTAAAATACCTTATTTTGATAAGAGTTTAAGCTTTTTTATTTACTCAACAATAGGGAAGTTAATACTTTGCTTGTGACACTTTTAAGATAGGTGAAACATTATTGGAAAAATAAAACAGTGCTTAATGTTTTTAAAATATAGCCACTGACAGTGTTTTGAAATACTGCAAAAACCAATAAGCACTTTGTGAGAACAGAATAAAATTATCATTGTAGAAAATAAGGTCCCCTTTTGAATGGTAGAGTTTTTCTTTATACGTAGTGCATGAAACATTCTTAGTGATATGATACATAATTTTGAGGTATTTTCAAACGCCTGATCTAATAAAATGGAAACCAAAAATATTTGCATATCATGTAAAAAGTTGTTGAACTTTTTTATAAATAGTCTTTTCTGTAAGAAACCACGGTCAGAATTTTACCGAATAATGTTTGAAAATAAGTAGTAGACAGATGAAATTACGTAGGAACTTTTCACATTCCACAAGAATTAACAATAAAATATTATGGGTTACATGGACTTCTTTTTAGACAAGCTCAACTTTTTTGAAGACAAGATCAGTTTGGATCAACGGGAAACGGAATTTAAGAATTGAAAAAAAAAAAAAATTATTAAAAATGGAGCGTCAAATCCGATAGTTCTGATTTTGGCATAGTTGCTTATAATTATAGCCCATGGAATATCCTTATTTTTCGGACTTGAGCTTTGAAACTAATATTGTCTACATACAAAAAATTAAAAAAACTCGAATTTTGTATTTAAACAAAACAATTTTTAATCAAAAAAGTTGTATCAGACTTGAATTTATAAAATTTCAAAAACATGGCCAAAAATTATCTTTTTTACCGTTTCTGAGATATTGCTTTCCAAATTTTTTATTTCGTCCTCAATAAGTAAAAAAAAACCAACGAAAAAAAAAAAACTTCTCAAAAACGGCTCAATCGATTTTGATTAAGATTTTTGTGAGTATTGTATTAGTAGGTACTTTTAAAATATAACAAAAAAAAAATAACTTTAACTTACGGTATACCTGTATTACAAGTCAACTAAAACAGATTTCAACCAGAATTTTTACAAAAAAGAGCTTTTGTAATTGTTTAATTAAAAAACAAGACAAAATTTCAAAAAACGCGATTTTAAATTTTATAAAATTTTATAAATGTTAGCATGTTTAATTTTTAAACTTTATTTGAATGATATAAGTACCAGTTATTTTTTCTTTTTAGAAAAATGTATGCAAATGAGCTAAAGGCCAAAGAGCAATATCGTTTTCAGACAGACAATTTTGAATATTTAAAAAATGAACGATTAAAAAAAAAAAACTTTGAACGTCTTTAAAAAAAAAAAATCGTAAAATTATGAACAAAAAAAAATACAAATAAACACTCAAATTTTTTTTTAACGCTACACAAAAAATCCGATCGAATAAAGTTCAGGAACTTTTTTTTTCATATTATTAAGTGTATTTATTTTCAAGGATCCCTGCCTGTGACAAGACTCAATCTTCTCTAGAATGCTAACTCCAGTCATCTAGACCAATATCTCTTTAATCCACTGCGATTCGTCTTTAAAGAGAATAGTTGGTCTTTCTGAAATTTGGAGGCTAGAATTTTTAGATCTTCTTTGATATGAACGATTCAAAACAGTATAAATAATACTTCTCGGAGACTTGTCTCCTTGTCCTTGTACGGTTGATATGCTTTGCCGCAAACCAAACTGCTGCGCACCTTTAAGAGTGTTGCAGAATGCAGGGGCGGATCCAGGATTTTTTTCTGGAGGGGGGCACAAGGGACGGATTGGCAAAAAAAAAAACAGCAATAACAGTTAGAAATAAAGTGAAGTACCATACGACTGACTAACAAGCAGAAAATTTTAACGACCCACAGTGGTCTAAAACCTGGCCAAAAATATTTAAGGCACATTTCCCATATAAAATAGGTACCAAATGACCAAAAAGTTATTCGGAAGGAAAAATTTTCATTTTCTTGTTACAGTAAAAGCCACTTAAGTGCTAACCCTCTTACTCCTGGATTAGCCGGAAGAAAAAAAATATAAAAAACCAGAAAATGCACGTACAATTCTGTGCTATATTAAAGTTAGTAATCTATTCTTTATTTAATTTTTTGACTTAAGTTGTTTCACCAAATAGTTTTTGAGAAATTAAGTTTTAAAGATGAAATTTTGAAAAAAAAAAAATGTTTACGTTTTTTAATTGATTTTGTATAAAATTTTGCAATATTATGGACATAATTATACCATTAGTTAATGACCTAGTAGTTTTTAGTCAAATACTAAAGACTTCATTCTAATAAATATTAAAGTTCCTAAGAATAACAAAAAAAACTGAATCATACTTTTTTGCCGAGAAACCCAGTTTTGTTTTTTTTTATTTGCATTAACCTTTTGTAAATTTAAAAATTAATAAGTCAATCGATTGGCCTTTATCTTTAATAAAACACGTATTTTTTTAAAAATTCAATAAAGTCATTATTTACTTAGTTATTTCGATATTTTGGGAGTAAAAAAAAAGTTTAAATAATTTATTTTTATATAAAAATGCAAAAATTCAAGTAAAAAACTATCTAATATTAATTTTTAGGCACTTTCCTAAAATCCAAAAATAAAACCCCGTTTGGTTTACTAACAAAAACTATTTTTTTTTTGAATTTCGTAGTTTTTACACAAATTTGCTTATTTTCAAAAAAAAAAACCCAACTTTCAACATTAACTGTCAATTTAAAACTATTGGTTAGAAAAAACTATTTATTAGAAATTTGAAGTACTATTTCGATAAAGCAATACTTAAAGATTATAATATTAGAAGCTTCAAAAGAAAAAAAAATAGTTTTGTAGAGCTTTTATGCAATCTTTTTCGGTTTGTTACAGAAATGTCACATGGGGCTACAAGGGGTTAAATTGTTTTATACCTCAAGAATGTTGTGTTGAAATTGTAGGTCTCTTGGAGCCAAATTGACCAAGTTATGAGTATTTTAATACTTTCCTTAGGAACGTTTTAGTCTTTTAGTCCAGAGTTCAAAACTTTAAATCGTTATCCCCACAACTAATGTTTTCAACGCCGGTGCTCCTCATAACTTCAAAACTACTGCACCGATTCTTTTGAAATTTGGAACACTATTTTTTTTACATATTTTTAGAGGTATCCCTGGAGAAATTTTCTCAATAAAATAATATTTATAAAAATCTATAAGTAAGGGTCGCTTTTGAGGAGTTTTTTTTCAAGGGGTCTTTATTTTCGGGGTGCAAACTTGGGCAAATTTCTGAAATGCAAGTTTGTTCTACATATCCAGCAGTTCTATAATATATAGTTTA
Source organism: Episyrphus balteatus (assembly GCF_945859705.1). Taxonomy (NCBI): domain Eukaryota; kingdom Metazoa; phylum Arthropoda; class Insecta; order Diptera; family Syrphidae; genus Episyrphus; species Episyrphus balteatus. Next base: position 30,879,832 of record NC_079137.1, on the reverse strand, counting down.
TGCAATTTTGTGACGTGTTCTGCTATTTTAAAAACACTAATGTTAAAAAAAAAAACAACGAAAAAAGTGCAAATTTTTTAACCACTCTGTATGAAATAGAGTTGCATATACAATTATTTTATATATCATTCAATGTCATTCGATGTCCATATCAAAATTTTTCACCAAAATCACTTTGAAAATTCACTTTTTTTTAAATCGAAAAAAAAAATTCGTGTGTACCCAACAAATAGCCGTTTATTTATTTGTGAGGTGGAGCTTTTAATGGGAAAGGGATGCAACAATCAACAAAATTCGCATTTTCAGCCAGAAATAGACAAGAGTTTCACTCAAGTTCTTTCTGTTATTATTCATATATTTTTAAAACTCTTATAGTTTGATTTCCTTTAAGTATGAACTTTAAGTTCTGGGGGGGGGGGGGCACGTGCCCCCGTGCCCCCCCCCCCCTGGATCCGCCGTTGGCAGAATGTTGTAAGACATTCATATCTATATGTTAGAATCGTATAAAAGCAATGTTAAGCAGGTTTTTTCGAAACATTTCCATGCTGCTGTTAAGATTTTTAATAGTTCCTCTACTTCTTCTAGGTATATCTTGACAGTATTGTTTCTTCTTTTTGGCATTTCTCCCTCTCCAAATATTTTCTAAAAGCTACTAGAAATACTGCTTGAATACTTGTACTATTCCCTGCTTTTCGGTGACTTTCTTTCAATTTTTCAAAGAGTTTGCGTTGTTTGTTTGGCAACTTTGAAAATGGTTTCTTCTCAGCCCCCTATTTTTCAGTTTTGAGCTAACGATAGTGTTTTTTTTTTATAATGTTTAAGGTTGATCAGTTAAGAATTTTTTCAATGACTCCATTTTCATATATTTGAAATATTAACCCACAAAAATTCATGGCTTATAAAACAAAACTAAAATCTAAAAGAATTTTCATAGTTTTGCGGGAAATGTCAAAACAAAAAAAAAATTAAACATACAAAAAATAAAGAATGAAAAAAATTTAAATTTACTTTCGCAAAGTTATGACCCCATTAGCAGCTCCAATATGTTTCACATGGCAGAACAAACAAAGGGCACATTCCGGCAGCAGAGCGTCGTTTTGACTAATACTCCTAAGAATGTTCATGTTCACACACTCAAGAGTCTTTCAGTAGATTCTACTGCTGCTTCCTCCTACTCGTCGTCGAATTTTTTTTGTGTGTTGTCCCCACATTCCTTACTCTTTGCTCTAAAACATTTTGTGATGAGAGTTGTGACTTGGTTTTTTTTTTATGGGGTGGATAATAATGAGTGATGATTATGAGACTGCTGTAAGGTGGATAAGATAGGTCAGGTGAGATAAACTTAAATGATGTTGAGCAGGATGATAAACAATTATTAGCTTTTATTCAGTGTCAACTTTTTATGCCAAAATAATTATTCACATGGAAGAAAATAGATATATTCTTGGTAAAGAATAACAATTTTCATTGATTTTTTTAGACAGTGATAACACAGGAGGGAACTTTGTTAGTTTTAAGGACTTTTTTATGCAAAAATAAATTTTTCTGTCGATATGGAGAGTTATCAAAATATGTATATTATTATATTATACGGTGTCCCTTAATTTTATTCATATCAGTAGCAATTTAGGAATAATAGTAAAAGTGTCCAGAGATTTTCATGGATCTACATTTTTCTTAAACATTATAAAAGTAAGTTTAAAACATTATAAAATCTTTGTATTTGTAACATTGCTTAAATTTTTCCGTCACTGAGCATAGATATTATCAATCCTCTGATATAGCCTCTTCTTTAAAAGTGTTGATTCGCCTTATATATCCGAAAGTAGTGATGGTATATTTTTTGAAAAAAAAAAAAAAATAAAAGCATAGCTTGTAAGCTTAGCTTAATTTTCTAGCCATAACACTGCCCAACCCACAAACATTTTTCAGACTAAATAGAGGTTGCTGATTAAAAAAAAAATTTTTTGAAAGCTTTTTTGTACCAAAAAATTTATATAAAAAACTGTCAAAAACCTTGTATAGGAAAAAATAGTTTCTCCATTTTATTGCACACGTACGTTAATCTTTTTTACTTATAAGTTCTATTAGTTTGCGAATTTTTGCAAGCTTTTGAAAAATCCTAAAAATAAAAATCCATTCAATATATACCCATATAAAATAGTTGATTTTCAAAAATTCATATTTCCAAAATGACTGTCTCAGAAAAAACATCGTATTAGAACCCTTATTTCTTCTCATTATCTTTCTATATTTAACTCAAATTTCTGTAAAAAAAATTCTCCTGATTATAATAACCACTTTGTGGAATAGTTTAAAAATAAAAAGCCATGCATAACTCAGTATTGAAATTTTTTTTTAATTATCTCAGTACTTTGGTTATACTTTTATAATTTTACCGAACATAGGTAGGTACATACATATAAAAAAAATAATTTTTTTCGACTTACCGTTTAGAAAATAAATCTTTTTTACAATTCCCATTTTATCCCTATTTACCCTATTTAATGAACTCAAAAACAAAAGAAAAATTACTTTTTTACGACTTATCGTTTAGAAATAAATATTTTTTTTTAATGCCATTTAACCCCTATTCACCCTATTTAATACTTCAATTTTTAGAAATGAGAAGTCTTGATTCTTCGTGTATGCAGCTTGGAGTTCATCGATTTATAAAAAAAATACTATGGCCCAATCTCCATCATGTATATTTAATGTCCCCATTAAAAAATCTGTCAAATCGCATACAAATTTTAAAATTTCCCTTTTTAATGGCGACTTTTAATTATAATTATTAACTTATGTATGTATAAAGAACTCACGTTTTTAGATATCAAAATCTAGTTTCCCTCTGTAAAATTTTCAAATTCGATTTAGATTTTTGATTATAGCGAAATTTCGACAAATAACGTCACGTGTCACAGATTTCAAAGATTTCATCACACAGCCTTTTCGTGTCAGTGTTAGAAAAGACAAATTTGAAATTACAGTTAATCGTTTGAAGTTTTGCCATATTACTGAACGTTAACTTGATTTTCAAATTCAAATTGTTTCGCAATAAAAAAAATAAATAAATGTAACACATACGTCACAGTGACCATTAAGGTTTAAATTTAGAACATTCTTGATTTTGCCACCGCTGGACGGTTGCAACAATCAAACGAATTGGATTTTGCTGAGTGTCTCAATTTAAACTGCAATGGTCACTGTGGCGTATGCGTAACATTTTTTTTATAATTTTTTTTTATTGCGAAACAAATATTAAAACTAGTTCAATTTGAAAATCAAGAATATTATTTTTCAATATCTTACCTACGAAGTACGGGCACATTGATAGATCTACCAAATCGCCAGTAAAATGCTTCAAATGTAGTAACTTTTAGCTAGATTTGATTCATAAACTAGCAAAACAAATAATTCGTCGTAACTAAAAATTCAATATTAAATTCATATGGTTGAAACGTTCGATTAATCCCTATAAAAACTCTATAACTCAACAACGACTCGATGGATTCTTATGATCTTTATTATTTAACTAAGCGTCTCATGTCAGACACTGAAAATTATTCTAGCTTATGTTTAGATATGCTGTATTTTTTGAACAAAACTGATTGTTAATGGAAGGAAAACTATACTAATACAGGTTTTTCTGGCCTGTAATTTTGTTTTTAATACCTATTTACCTACCTGTTATCATTTTCCAACCCCAAATACATATCTGCTAGTAAATTATATGAATTCCTATCAATCCTAAACAATCTAATCTTCAGCACACAGATGACTTTAATTTTTACTGTCAAGAGTTTAAAGGTCAATGCTAGGCTACGACAACAGCCTGACAACAACAACACCAAACAACACTAATAAACTAGGATAAATGTGTCAAGGAAAAGTACGCTACCATAAAAACGCCAGAGAATATATTATAGCTAGTGCCATATATCCATCGGATTAAATGTCCGTCGTCGTCATAAAAATTAAAATTAATTCACCAACTCGCATCCTAAACAAGCAGAGTTTCTATATGCCCAGTGCAGCCAACCACCCTGTGTTTTTCTGGATTTTATTGCTACTACTCGACTCGGCTGGCAAAAGCGAGGGTGTAAACTGTGGTAAGGATCGTCGCGTCGCGTAGCGTTGCTGTCCCTGTCGCTGCGCTGTGTCGTCCTTCTCGTGTAATGGTGGTTGCGTGATGGCCGAGAGCGCGAGAGGCTGGCTAACCCGATATACTACTTTTGCAATTAATGCAACATATTTATTACGCTGATGAATAGCCTGAAGGAGTATGTGCGATATATGTTCTTTGGTGTGGGTCATGGTAATTTGGTGCGGAACAATGCGTTAAACAACCAACTCCAAACACTATGGGTCTATTCATCCATCCATCCAGCAGCGTGTCCAGCGCGAGGAAAGTAGGCGCGACTGTGTAAAGGTTTCCCTACACACACCGTTCGGCCAACTATGACACCATAATCCACCTCACTTCGCATTAGTAGCATACGGATGGATATATGGTGGCATCACTAGTGCGGTGGTGTTTGAAACTTGGCATTGGTTAGGGGCTGGAAGTTGGAGTGGGTGATGGTGTTAGTGTGGTGGTAATGTCAAAAAACTGCCACCACCTTCTGGGAAAATTTACAGTTTCAATTTGTAATAACTGTCAAAGTCGTTGAGTTTTATGTGGTCATTCATTGTAACAGAACACAGTTTCACACAAACACGAACACACTTAGATATCGTTGAGATATACACACAAAACTATAGTGATAGTGGGGGCAACAAAAAAGTGGCAACTTTCTTTTGCGGGGGGAAGGATATTGGGGGATGATATACATATTTTTGTGGAAGAGATACTATTTTGTAACCAAAACGATTTATAGCCGCAATTTGTAACTGCACTCGTCGATGTAAAGTTTGTGTAGGTTGCTGAATCGGGACGGGGGGGACGGGGTGGGGGGGAAGTTATCAGACGGGCTGGTGGCGGCAGGGGTAAGTTCCATATACGCAGCAGAAAAAGTTTGTTGTTCACTTGTGCAACACAGCGCTTCATTGGCATGATAAAGTGAGGCGCATCGCTTAATCGGAGTAATTTCCGGATACCCAGTTTTATATACGCTTTTTCGTTTTCTAAGTGAAACGAAAAAATCAATTTCAGTTTTAACAATGAGGACAACGAGAACGAGAATGATGACGACGACAACGATGCGATGCTAACGCTGGGAATAGCTAGGTATAGCCAATTCGATGGTTTACTAAATGCGCCGAATGACGCTAACCTGCTGCTAAAATGGAGATGAGATTTATCCGCGGGAGTATTTTTCGCGAGGTAGTTGTCTTCTCATGGCAATGAAGCAGTGAATAGTTGATGTGATGACGATGGGAAGGGACGATGAATAAAATAGATGAAGGTATAGGTAGGATTGTTAGGAACACCAGCAAGGATGGTTTTGAAAAAATATTTCCAAAGGACTTGGCAGTGGGAAGTGATAGTGACAGTCTGTTGTGTGTTGGTTTGAATGGCTTCTTACCTATTTGGATGAAAATATTTGTACTTTTTTTTTCTTGTTTACCATTTTTGTCCTTTGTTTACATTCTGATGTTATCAACTTGGATTTCAGTTGAAAGTGGAATAGGTATCTATGTAAACTATGACCAGTTGGTTTTAACTTACACAACTTTATATTTGAATTTCATCTAAAAGAGTTAAATCCAAGCTTAGAATATTCTTCAAAATAAAGTATTTTACGGCTATTTGTGGATCAAGATGTTAAATTGTTGATTAAAAATTGTTTTTTTTTTTTAGTCCAGCGTGTCGAATTTGTTGTGCAAAAAAGTGTACATTATTTTTATCGTAAAAATGATGTTCTTGCCAAATCCTCATAGCGGCCCCTTATCTCTTTCGCTCAGACAGGATACTGCTTGTAAAACGTCAATTGGCTGATAGCTTAGTTTTAAGAATATGTTTATCTGTCTATCGACTTGTCTTGCGCAGTAACTTAGTTCACAAAATGGATAGAATGCAGAAGTCTACAAATCATTCGCCTTTTTTATTGCAACTGTCATCTACCATCTTCATCTCTCCTGGGGACATGACTTTGTAACTGGTTCTGTATGATGGCGACTTGATGTATTTTAGTCCACAATCTGGCCTTCATGATCCGTTCTCCTAGTGCTTTCATGAAATTATGTTACTGACAATAGTCCAAATACAGTTTCTTGAGGTCTTTCAATTATTGTTTTTCGAGGCAGAGTTGCAGGTTTGTAAAAAATCGTTTTATTTTTATATTGCATATAAAAATATTAAGCATAGAAAAAAAATTTTATTGCAAATACAAAATTTTCTGCATTGAAAAAAAAAAACCAATGCAAAATGTGTGCATTAAATATTTTTTTTTATTAATACTCTTCGAATTTCTTGCAAATTTGACCTTTATCTCCAATATTATAGTTAAAAAAAGTTTGTGTATGGTCACATAGCCATAATTGTAAAAAAAACTACGAGATTTATAAAATGTTTAATGCACACATTTTGCATTGAATTTTTTTTCAATGCAGAAATTTTTTATTTGAAATTAATTTTTTTTTCAATGCAAAAGATTTTTATTTGCAATAAAAATTTTGTTTTCAATGCATTTTTGTTTTCATTTGCAATACCTAAATATTTTTTTTTTTTATGCAAAATATTTTTTAGTTGCAATAAATATTTTTTTTTCAATGAAAAATTTTTTTTATTTGCAATAAATATTTTTTTTTATTTCAAATGCATTTCTTTTAAATTGATACTTTTACAACCCTACGCCGTAGTACAGTGTTACGAGTTGTTGACTTATACTTGCCCGAGTGCAATCTTCGCACTGTATACGTTTCACCTTTTACCCCATGAAATCTCCCTCTACTTAGAGGAATCTGGCGGTGTGGGGTCCTTCATTTCAAAAGGAGTCCACACATTTCTGAAGTCAATCGTTTCTGGGGTCAAAAGCCAAAAGTCGTTAAACTGTAATCATTTCATATCCGAGGCGTAGGTACTTTCGAACAAGCGCTTCGCACGTAGCTTATTCATAAATACACAAATAAATGCTGTGCATCAACAACTGCCGGGTCAAGCAAGACCCTAGAGCTCAAAAAATTTAATTTGTTCCTCTTTTCCAGAAAATATGCTATATTATTAGATTTTTTGAAACTCAAAATCCATCAAAACCATTTTTGAGATTAAACTCATATTCTGATCCCACAATGCATGGGGAAAAATAGTGCGAAAATGATGGGTATGGGTACAAAATATTTGGTTTGAAATTAAGGTCCCCTTTTCACAACCATCTCGCCTAAAAAACCTACGCAAGCTACTATTACCTAAACGCATATGAGCCTTGACAAACAAAGTCTGGAACAACTTTGTCCCATAAACATAATAATGTCGCATATATAAAACTTTGTTTCTATATAACACAAAGTTAAAACGAGTATGAAATGAGTTTTCTCATTCTTTACTAAAAAGAAGAGTACAGTTTTTAATATAAAAAGTTTAAAGCAATCCATGTCTGTTGTCTTTTCTCCTCTCGCATCAAAGTTGTTACATCAACTATTTATTTGTCTTTTGGATAAAATTTTGGAATCCCTTTTAAATGTTATTACATCAAAAGCCATTAGTGTGTGCTAATTTCAGTCATTATTATGTATATCATGACAACAAGAAATTTTTGCCAAAAACCAAAACAACTTCATCGGCAAACCTTTGCCTAGTTAGTATACTATACAGAGTAGCTTAAACCCCTCATTACCTGTTAAGTATGCCCTCAAAAAGGTGTCAGGAAACTTTAAATCCCAATGTTACAATTCCCTCCCGGCCGACATGCCAGCCAAGTACCCGATACCCCGTTGGGTGTGTATAAGACCCGTTCCACCTCCTATATCGTCTAACCAACAACGACGATAGCTATATTGAACCATTTGCCTATAAATATATTGCCAAACTTTTTGAACATTAAGTAGTCTCGGTCGGTTGGATGGAGAATATTCCTGTAGGACTCTATAAGTCTACAAACAACCATCCCACTGACACTGGCTTTGGGATGTTGGATGCTGGATGCTTGATGCTCATTTTGGATTCGGTTCGTGTTGGGTTTGGAAATTTGTCTGCTTGCATCCAAATAATGCAAACTGCACCACAACCAACATTGATTTTCTCTCCTTAGTTTTTTTTTTTTATGGGTATAGGAAGTATCAGGGGTGAGTGGAATCTGAAACTAGAGAACTCCAACGAGAACTTTGAAGCCTCATAACAATTACGCAACTTAGAATTGCGACAGTAGGTAAAAGCAGAGCAAGTGAAAGGAACAAACCAAAGTGAAAGAGAAGAATAGATTTAAGCAAACTGAGTCATTTCAGCAATATTCATGCAGAGGACTCTTACTGTGTGTGGTTGAAACTCGAAACGTGTGCTGCTGCAATATCACCCAAAAACCTCTACTATAACCATTTATTCGTAAAAGGATATATTCATAAGGACATTAAAATGCGGGAAGTGAGCAAACTTTGCTCCAGGCAGAGTTTCTCGATGTCATGCAGATAGATAGACGAGTCTGGATACCAAAAGCAAACACAGACACTGGAAGAAACAAGGAACAGGGGTAAAATTTAATTTCGATCCTTGATTTTTTTTTTGCTCCTACCCCGTTTATCCTGGCATCAACGCAGTTGTCGTAGAATGTGTTTCCACCTGTTGGATTTGATTCGGGATTGTTTCGAATGAAAAGGGGAATATATAGAGAGTAGGTCGATGAATGGGAGAGAAAGATTTAAATTTCCTGCAGATATTTAATTAAAAAGGGCATAACGATTGGCATGGTCCTTGCACAATCTGATGTAGGATTGCATAAAACAGTGCGGCTTGAAAGATTATGTAAGAAGATTTTAAAGAGGCTTTTTGAGGGATAAAAAGATTCCAGAGGTTTTATGATATGGGTGTTAATGCAGATAATAATTTCAAAACATTCTTATTGGATAGTGCTTGTTTTTAACTGCAGTTATAAACTCATGTTGGGTTTTGTGTTCTCTTGTAATTAGAAAAAGTTACCCAAATATTGGTAAATGTAGAATAGAAATTTAATTTTGAAAGGGTTTGTGCATAGCGAACTTAGTGTTTATAAATTTGTTTATGTCAATACATATTGTTCTTATTCAAATCCTATATCTGCATCAAACATATTAATCTCAAACTTAATTGAAAATACCTTGCAGAAACTTCCTTCGTTTGTGCCGGGCTACACGGTGGTTTTTCAATCGCCTAACCAGTCAGGTTGTAGGCAAGAGGGGTGAGGATTTTCCTCTTTTTGACGTTTGTTCCTAGAAAATGTGAATTGGAACGTGATTGGGCACAACACTTATTTTATTTTCGTTAAATACTAACGGTACAGATTATACAGATTTAAGATTAACATTTAACATTGGATAAAAAATTAATTTTTAACGATATTGATTGAAAAACATATTCCTTATACTCTGTGATTTAACAATATCATTACAGGAATTAATAAGAACATAGTTTTTATTAAATACATTAATTAACAGATTGAGAGGACTATAAGCGCCATAGTTTGATCTACTAAAGATGTTACAAAGTGACATTTGTCTTCTTACACTATAACGACTTACTGTAAAATTCAATCGGGAAAGGACCGATGGTGTTGAAATCGAACCATTAATTATTCCTATGATAAAACAGAACTGCAAATACTCTCTATGAGCAAAAAGAGATGGCAGATTTATAAGTTGTAATCTATGAGAGTAAGGTGGTATTACAATTCTATCTGACCAGGGAAGGAAACGTAGACAAAATCTCATAAACCTTCTTTGAACGGATTCTAATCTGTTGATATGAGTCGCGTAATAAGGTGCCCATACAACACACGCATATTCAAGAATTGATCTCACAAACGAAACATAGAGGGTTTTAAGCACATAAGGGTCATGAAATTCACGAGTAAAACGTTTAATAAAGCCAAGGGCCTTATTAGCCCTTTTTATTATATAATTAAAATGATCGATAAATGAAAGCTTTGAGTCTAATACTACTCCAAGATCGGTAAAGCTAGACAAAATACATAAATCAGAGGAATTAAAGTTATATTTATGGACAAACCAGTTATTCTTACGCGTAAAACACATTGACTTGCACTTCTCAACATTTAAAAAAAGACGATTATTATTGCACCATTCCCAAAATCTTTTCAAGTCATCTTGTAAAAGTTCACAGTCTAATATTGAGTTAATTTTTCGAAAAATTTTCACGTCATCAGCATAAATAAGAGACATAGAGTTTTTTAAGACAGACGGAAGATCATTAATAAATAAAACAAACAGTAAAGGACCAAGATGGCTACCTTGTGGTACACCAGAGTTGACAATAAAACATTTAGAACGTTCACCTTTAAAAATAACACTATTTAATCTATTTTTGAGATATGAATCCAACCACTTAAGAAATTGATCGTTAAGACCAATTCTTTTTAATTTATTGAGAAGTATTTGATGATTAAGCTTATCAAAGGCTTTGCTAAAGTCTGTAAAAATGCAGTCAACTTGTTGATTCTTCTCAAATGCATCAATGCAGAACGTCGTAAATTCTAATAAATTCGTTGTTGTAGACTTTTTCTTAACAAAACCATGTTGATTATCACATAGAACAGAAGTACAATGAAAAGACAAAACATCACAAACAATTGATTCAAACAACTTAGGAATGACAGATAGTTTAGCTATAGGTCTATAGTTAGTTACTAAATTTTTGTTACCTTTCTTGTGAACTGGGATTAGAAATGAGTTTTTCCAAAGAGCTGGAAATATTGCACTATATATTGCACACTGTGTAGCCAGGCCCTTTATTCAATTAAGTTTTTGACTTTTTAAAAAATCTTAAAATTAATATTATCTGAAAGATACGTACGTTCTTATAACGAAGAAATATTAAAAGAAGAAATAGAAATATTGAATCAAAAAGATCTCGAGGAATTTCAAACCATTTATCTATTTTTTGAAAATATTGGTCACTATGGCGTATGCGTAATTTTTTTTTTCGGTGGAAAAACTTAAACATTTTTTAAATTTTTATACCGCTGACCAGTGACCAATTGATTTAATTATTTACTCCAATACCTTAAAAATTTCATAATTTGTCAAAAAAAAACCCTAAACTTTCGATTTATTATTTGAAACCGCTGCAGGACCAAATTTTTATAACTCGAAAACGATATTTCGGTACTTTTTTTTAGGGTCAGTAAAAAAGAATCAAATTGTGAATAAATCATAAGTCTGATAAAATACGTATGCAAAACAGCAGAACATCAATAAAAAAAAAGAAATCCTCACATATATAATTACGTTAAAAGAAGGGTTTGGAATTTTCGTCTGCCTGAAATTATATCAAAATCGACATTTACAAAAATGTCTCGGGAAATTTTGATTTTTTTTCGGATTAGCTGAAAGTAGCAAAGTAGCAATACAGCCATATTTTAGAAGTTCAAATTGGATTTTCGGGAAGTTTTTTTAAAAAAGTGGTTCCAGGGATTTTAAGTTAAAAATTTCTGTTCAAATTTTAGTTAAATAAATAAATTCCGTAAAATAAATTAAATCCACGAAATTGCCGTCAATTTCTAAGGTCAACCTGCTTGTAGTAACAGCGGCGAATCAAGGAAGAAAAAGAAGAATTAGAAGTTAGATAAAGAAAGAGAACAACAAATAGCCTTATTTGCGATTTGCAACTTTCAATCGATAGTTGATAAAAATTAAATTTCGATATCTTATTATTTAATAAAGAAAAGTTTTGAAGAATGGTCCTAACCGATATTAAATGAAATCTAATTACAAAATTCCATTAAGAAGTTGAACAGTTTTCCTATAAATTAGGTTTAAAAATCCCAAATTTCAGCATTTATCAACTATCGATTGATGGTTCTAAATCACAATAAGGCTGAAATACTAAAAAATCTTATTTGAAGTTAGCTGTTCAATTTTGTGATAGTATTGCTAGAATAAAAAAAAACTTATTTATTACAGATTTAATAAAAAAACATTCAAAATTAATAAACTTCTTATTTACAATAATGTCAAATAGATTTGTCCAAAATTAAAAGCCTATAATCCCATGCCAAATTATCACTTAGCTATCCTTAAGCAAAATAAAAAAAAACACTGTGATTTTAAACCTCAATCACTCTTTTTATAAACCCAATTCCATTCGAAAATCATACCCAATTCATAAAATCAAAAAAAAAAAGGTATATCGACCCACAATACATCAATCCATTGGCACCCTATCAAATCCACTTAACTTCAATCATTTTGTGCTACAAAAGTGTTTCTCTGTGTTTGAGTGTGTTTCAATAAAATTAAAATCCCCAGACTTTCTCAATCAAATTAAATGACTCTCATTTGACCAAAAAATAGGGGGAAATAAATAAATAATGTAGATATACCATCAGGAAGAAAAAAAGGATATCTCTGCAAGGATGCGAATACAAAAAACGAAATATGAAAATAAACCCAAATAAGTGTTTTGATATTGAACCTATTTCACCTGCCACCTGCCACATGTCAAAATAAAAATTTACCATTTTTTTTATGAATCGGTGGAAAAAAATCCAAAAGTTTCTTTTTCTCGATGTGTATGGCAGAGGTATATGTCGATTTTTCTCTACTGCGCCAATCGAATGTGCAAATATAACATCTCTTCCAATACATCGGATCAACATGAATAATCTACTAAGCCCTTCCTGTTCAGTTTTGCTGAAAACGAGCTCTTTGGTTGATATATAAAAAAAGGTAAAACAAATCAAAATAAAAGAAACACTCACAGGAAACTCTAGGCCAACGCAAAAGGAAGTAATCCTTCGACCCACAAAACATCGAGGACTACTGAAACTGTCAAAACTGATTACTGTATAAGGCTTCCATTGATTTTGAATCGATGCCTTTGTGTTTTGCGGGTCTTCAAGCCGGGTATGCAAATAAGCTAACACACACACGAAACCTATAAACATGAGTCAGAGTTTTCAAAAGAAAACAATAACAACAGCAATAGCAACAATAAAAAACAAAAACAACACACCCGAAACTTTCGATTTAATATGCGCACAAAGCAGCAACGAGAAGTTGAAGCCGAAGCCTTACAGGTTCAAATCGTCTTCTTTGTTTAGTTTCTTTTTGTTTCAGGAATTCAAATTTCGATTTAGACGGATGTGGATGTGCTGTTTGGGGGAGTTGGGGTTGTCATTTGAATTTTTCATTCATCCTTTTGTTTTGCATAAGGAGAATGAAAACGAACCCCTTTTCCTCCAAAGAATGAAGACTAAGCTGATGTCATCCAATGTGTGTGGTGCGGGATCGGTATCATCGGTATCGGCATAGAAAAGCATTAGTTCATGCAACTAAATGTCAAATGGGTCTAAGGGTGGCTCCACCAACCCTCAATCTAATGAGTCGTGGATTATTCAAGTCACACCGGAATAACAGAGAGAGTGCCTGAAACGGAGAGGGGGGGGGGGGGGGGGGGTTATATATCCTCTATCAGCAACTTTTATCCAAGAATCGATTTCCGTTTTTGCGGGATTGTGTTTCTGAATTCCTATTCGAGCAATGAAGACTCTCAACTGTCGCCCCCACTTTCCTCAACTAAAAACAGACGTCCTTCCTTAACATCCTCTTTGCAAACACACCATTTCTATATATGCTTTCTAGCTTTCAATATATAATATGTATAGTTTTCCAAGAGACAAGTCAGATAGATTGGTTGAATTAGAGAGGGAAGGAGTCACAAGAAGTTAACCCTATCCCATGAGTGTGTGCTGTTTGTGGGCTTTGAGTCAATTTCAGATGCTTTTTTATGTAACCCGATATCCATCTGCTGAAGGCGGCTGAAGGGTGTCATCTCTAACAAAAAAAAAAAAAAAAAAAAAACGACACGGGTTGATTCTTCGGAGGCATTCTCTCACGACTGGAGCCTTAGTGATGAGTTACAAATTGAAAACATGAGTAAATCGTGTGTCCTGATTTTTGTTTTTAGTTTTGTTTCTTTTTTTTTCTATTTATTTCTTCAAATACCTATAAGTTTTTTTTTGTGTATATGTATAAATAAGGATATGTTTTTGATGATAATAGTGAGTAATGGGAGCAATCCTTTATCGAGATGTGATGCGATTTGACAATAGGAACAAAAAAAAAATAATAAAAAATTCAATGTGACATTGAGCGCCAGTGATCACACACTTAAGAGTTTTGGTGTTTTGTTTGGGAAATGTTGCCAATAGTATTGTTGGATTTTTTTCCTTTCTTCTTCACGTTTTGTGATATTTTCTTTGATAATGTTTACCTTTCTCTAAGATGAAAGAAAGAAAAATGAGTGGTTTTTCTATTTGAACAGGTAGAAAATTTACTATTTCTCAAGGTTTTTCTTGCTTTGCTTCTTATATGAATATGTAGGCTTTATAGAGGTTATATTGATATTGTGGTGATTTAAAGGATTTATTTGTTTGTTTCTATTCTTTTCGCGCATTATCAAGCTTATATTTGTGTGTTTGATTTTTTTTTTTGAGAAAATACCCCAAAATGAGGTTATTGAAAATACATAGGCAATAGATTTACGATGAGAAACTCTTGTGAAGACTAAAAGGCTAAACGAAGTTGAGATCGATGGACAAAGATAGTTTGTGCATCATGCATACAGATAGATAGATAGATATTTTTATTTCGTTATAATATTTTCAAAAAGGTCTGTGACCGCGCATTTTACAATTCAGAGATTTGATATAATTAATCTTACAACTGAAATATTATTTAAGAAAAGAAACAAACAAATTTATATAATTAAGGATATATCGAAGGAAAATACGAAAAAAAACCTTCATTCAAAAGTAATAAAAAAAAAAAAGAATTAATTAAATTAAGTTTAATAAATAAATTTAATTCAAAGAACAATTTAGAAAACAAAAGTAAATATTTACAAAGGTGTGATAATGTTCAAATAAATAAAGTAACAGAAAAAAAAAAACAAAATAGCAAAAAAAAAAAAAAAACAACAATAAATAAATAAATAACATAAAGTAAATAAATAACATATAACATTATAACATATAAAAATTAGAACAAGAATAAATAAATAGTTTATAAACGTATAAGTAAACAGATTAATAAATAGGTAGATAAATAAATAAATACAAAAAATAATAAATAAATAGATAAAAACATAAGTACATAAATAAATAAATAAGTAAATAAATAAATAAAAAAATAAATAAATAAATAATAAATAAATAAATAAATAAATGAATAAATAAATAAGTAAATGTATTAATAATTTAATAAACAAATGAATAAACAATAATTAATAAACAAAGTGAATAAATTAATAAGTACACATTTTAACAAGTTTATGAATAAATATACATAAATATCACATTAATGAATAAAAAAAACAGTAAGTTAAAGCATTCGTAATAAATATTTTTAAATTAGTATCACAGATTACATATTAAGCCGTCTTATAATATAATTTTCGGAGATATCACAGCTGTTATTAAAATTTGATGTTAGTTTAAGAATTCTTATCATGCATCATGCATACAAATTTGCGTTTTGCTTTTAGGCTTAAAATATGGAAAATGTATTCCGAAATGAAATTTCAAAGCTTAAAATATGTAAATTTTGAACGTTATAATTTAATTATAACTATAATTAAATACAAAAAAAATACGTTTCAATAAATCTATGTTTGTCCATTTTTTAAAAATAGGTATACATTAACAACCATTTTACCAATTTTATATCGTTGAAGTTATTAAATAATAAGTATGTTATGATAAAAATTATGCCACATCATCTACTTTTGCATAAAAGAACAGACAAATAGGTACCTAATGAATTTTTTTTTCAGGTAGAGAATTTTTGTTTTATAGTAATTAAATCTTTATCAATATTCAACTCAATTAATCTATTCTTACTTGCGACAAATAAATGTACTATTTGGTAGCGCAGTTTTAGGATTCTTAATATAAATCGAATTCAAGATAACAAGATATCATTACGACGAATGCTTAAAAAGTAGTTATGCAAACCACTTCAGCTATTTACTCTGTGGTAACTTGGTAATTGTGAATTTCGGATTTCCCTAGAAGGAAAATTGAAATAATTTTTGTTTACCCAAAATTATCGGTACCTTCTCCTACATGCCAAATGACCAAAATAGAAAAACTTGTTTTTCTGAAAAACGGTTCTAACGATTTTGTAAAAAAAAAAAATACTTTTCCTGTGGCAAATAAGATTCCGCATTTGAAATAAAAAAAAAAATAATGATTGGACCGTTCTTGTAATAGAACCGTTTTCTTGATTTCTGACTTTTTCATAAATCATTTAACCGAATTCAATCAAAATTTTCGTACAAAAATGTTTTAGTCTTCATAATTTTGTTTTTTGATACCTATAGTTAATTTAATCATTTGTTTTTTTAAATCAATTTTTCTTCAAATTTTGGTTTTATTTTTAAAAGATTTGTATATGTAGGTATAGGTATAAAAAACTATTACATATTTTTAAAAACAGCTTCAAAAATATTTTTTTTTATTTTTCCCAAAAATGTTGTTATTCAAAAAATCAAATTACATACCTATTTGGTTTGGAGTGCAAAGCATTTAAATGAAAGAATGGATAAGCCTGAAATGCTTGATAGCTAAACTTACGACTGTTCTTAAACCAAAATAGAAAACATTTCAGGCGCAACCAGCTTACAAAATACATACCTATTACCTTTCTTTTTGTTTAGTGTATTTTAAATTTCATCATCTTACGTTTTCGTTCACCACAACCACGAACGAATGAATTTAATGATTTTTTTATGATTTTCTACAATAATTGACTCGCTGAATAAGAAGTTAAAAGTTTTCATAACTGTTGCACCATTTCTTTATAAAAAAATATTAAAAATTTTGTTTTCGATGCAAAATGTAAAAAAAAAAATTTATTAAAAATTTTAAACACTAATATATAAAAAAATCAACTTTTTTAAAAATATGCGTGACTAAAGAGAATTTCAGAATGGTAAAAGTTTTCATCGTATCAAGGTTATGGGTACCAAAAGGCAAAAAAGGCGTAGGTATTAATTTAAATTTTTTTTGCGATTGATGCAAGTTTTATTTATGTCATTAAATTCAAACAATTTACGTGACTAAAGCCATGTTTTCCTGAAAACAATGTCAAATTAAATAGATTTAATTAAATTGACATACATACATATTTAATAATTAAAATTATATTACACCTAACCTTGAATCATATAACTTTTATTGAATTCTCCTGGTGGTGACCAGATGAATGTCGGTGTAAAATTATCCCTTTAGGACATTTTAAATAGTTTCGCAAAAATATTCTACCTCAAAAATTTAACTATGGCATTTTGGTAATAATTGTTTGAAAGTGTTCCGTTGGCTTAAGGGCTACAAAATGTACCTTTAGTTAAATTATCCTCCAGTCACACTCCTTTTACACATTCTGACAACTTAACTGTAGATACCATCCTTTTTTACGTATATTTTTTGTTCTTGAATTTCTTTGGTTTTGAGAATATAGTGTGGATCCTGATGGTTGTCTTCTGGGATATGCATCTAGTTTATTTTTTGCTTCTTATTCTTCGTTTGTTTGTTAAATTTTTCGTTTTTTTTTACTTATTGTTCGCTGTTGTTTCTGTGCATTCGAAAATCTCCTTTCCTTTCTCCTTCTCTGCTAAGCTATAGCCCATCATCTGGGTTATCAGCCCAGAATTTCTTTCAAGATTGTTAGTGCACAAGCTTCCTGTGTAGATAAATAAATATCTATGTATCTATTGTGGCTTTTGTTCTTTATCCTTCGGATTTCTCTTATTCAGGTTTTTGTATGTATTTTTTTTTTATATTTGTTTTTTAGTCATTCACAGCATTAAGGATTCTATCTAAGATACCTCTAGCAGAATTGGGATTTCAACCATTTTCAACCATTTATTCTATTCTTTTCCTTCTATTCCTTCTCTCTCTCTCTTTCTATCTTTCAAAATTTTAAATCAATCTTTTGGTTAAGTTTTTCCAAGTTTTCTTTTTTTCTTTTGGTTTTCTTGTGTTCGTGAAAATTATTATTATGATTCGAAATGCCTTATTGTTGTGAAGTCCTGGACTTTTCCAACGTCATCGTCGAAAAGTTGTGCACTTTTTTCTCCATTTTCTTAAAACAAAACAAAAAAAATCTTTCTAAAGTTATGTAAATGTAAAAAGCAATTTCCACCTTTTGCTAACTTTGGCCAAACTCTAAAGGATGTCGTTGATACCAATACCCCTCACTCACTACCACTAGCCACCACCCCTTTTACTATTCTTCTAGAAATGATGCAACTCACGAAATGTGCGTAGTTTGCTGAAGCTAAAAACCACTTTGTACTGCAGCTTCTCTGTTGTTTCGGTATCAACATGTCGCTTGCATTCCACTCTCTCTCTCTCGCTCTGTATAAGGTTCAGGTATTTACTATATAGCTTGTTTTCATACCTAGGAATCCTTTGGTCATAGAATGTCACGTTTTAGCATCTCCTTAGGCAAGGCATTAGTGTTATATAGGCTTAAGCAATGGAAAGAGAGAGGTTACAATGTAGCCTTGTAGTGAAATTACGATTAGTTTTGCATTTGGTGTGCATAATAGTGTATAGAACAAACGACAACGACGAACGGTACACCGGAAACACAATAAACAATGCCAGAAGTTTGTTGTCCAAGTTTGATGGAGCACGTAATTTGCTTGCGCAGGACGTTTTTGTCCTCTGGAATTTGAAATGGAACCAGCGGGCCACGGTTAATAGGAAACAAAGTTACACATTTTACCTCTTGTTTAGTATTGTAGTTTCTGTAGGAGGGTGGTTTTTTGTTTTGTACGACTTCATAGAACCTATGTACCTATCCCATAACCCTTTACCCAATAAGTCCATAGTCCCTATAGTCCAAGTCTAAGAATTAAGTTCTTTTTGTGGTTGGTTAATGGTTATGGTATGTGCGATGATGGTGCAATGGAAGTCGTAGTAGTTTAGTTGGCATGTAATAGTTGAGTTTGAATATCCTAGACAATTGTCAACAAAAATGGAAGTAAATTCAATTTCATATAAAATCTTTGAATATAAAGTAGAGAGAGAGAGTGAGAGGAAAATTTGTCAGGATAAAAGGAATTCGTTGGAAATAATAGACTTGACACATGAATGGTCAATCAGGATGGACTTTGAAGTTCCAAGAATTCTTGTTGCATTTGAATTGTTTTCTAAGAAATTTTGATCAATGGGTTGGAAGTAAAACAAATAAATTGGACTTTTTTGTAGTTGTTGTTATTGAGATGACTTACTAGTAAAAGGATATTGTTAAACTTTAATTAAATAATGAATTATTCTGTTGAATTTGTAAAAGGTTTTCTTAGAAACTGAGAAAGGAAAATGCGTTTCTATCAAACAAAATGTTAAATGTAAAATTTTCCTTCAATATATGTATAAGAAAAGTGATTTGAAAACAGTTAAAAAAAATCTTTACAAAGGATTTGCCTGTTACTTTAGAAATGTTAATCAATTTATCCCCCAATGCTGAGAAATGGCTATTTCCATTTTATTCATTGTAAAGAAAAATTGTTTCATCTTGATTTTAAAATAATGTGGTGGTTAATATAATTGTTTGTCCAACTTTTATTTTCGCTATTATATCCTTAGTTTAAAAATTATAGAAGCATTACAAAAAAAGTACGCATACACCACAGTGATCCTTCTAATTAATAATTTAGAAAAAGTAAATCCACTCGATTTGTTTGGTTTGCTATAAATTTATAAATCTATACAAACTTTTTTCAAAAGTTACAACAAATAAAAAATGGTATGTGAGGTGATTTCTTTTCCAGTACACGAATATTACGTTTTTCAACTCACCATCCTTAGTTAAAAAACTATGACAAACATTATTTTTTTCAAATTATCAATCTTTCAGTTTAAATAGATTATACTAAGCATGAAGCTTTTCTAGGTGCTCTAATGGCAAACCAAAAAAATTAATGTGTAAAACATTTGAACAAAATATTTGTGTTTTGTGGTTTTTAAAGTGAAATAAAACAAATCAACTTAAGCTTCTTAACAGGAATGTTGTATGGACTACATTCAATCAAGTAAGAATACTTAGTCAAATAAAAAACATTTGAGGCGCAGTACTAACACCAGTGGATTTGCTTTTTTTTTTGTTTAATTATAAATTTTGTTTAATTATAAACTAAAAAAGGTCACTGTGGTGTATACGTACTATTTTTTTAGGTGAATAAAAAATAATGCTAATATAATTTTTAAACTATTTATATGATAGCGAAAAAATAAATGGGCTTTCCTGGACTAACCGTGAGCAAACCAACCACTGTTTCTTACAAACGAATTTTTAAAAAAAATATAAATTATAATTTTTTCGGTTTTTGATAAAGAATAAAAAAAGTTGGGCTATCCTGGGTTAACGAACCGCAGTGCAAAACCAACAATTTTTACACTGAATAAAAATTTTTTTTTGTGATTTTTGAAAAAAAAAAAATCCGTTATAATTTTAAAATTAAAGATAGGCTGACAAAAAAAAATCTTGGACTATCCTGGGCTAACCTTTGGCAATCGAAACGGACAGGTTTGAAAAAAAATTTGCAGTTGGGGGGTGCCAAGTTAAAATAGCCGGAACAATGGAGCCCCTGCAAGAAGTGTCATAGTAGTAATGGTTTCCGATTTTGAGAAAATTTTGTTTGAATTTTGGCTATTTCTTGTTCCAGTAGCATGGGACCCGAAGAAAGGTAACTAAGTTCGTTGCACTTAACCGCCTCAGTGCAATTCCAAAAAAAAAAAAACATTTTGGAAAACTCTTAAGATAAGTTTTAGTAAAACCTTGTTGACAACCATTCGCCAAGACATAGAAGATAGGACACATCCTATAGTTTTTCTGGACACGTTCTATTCTAAAGTTTACTATTACTCTTTCCCCAATAACAAATTCTCGTTTAGAGCATTAATTGCATTATGTTTAACAGTTTTGGATCTGTTTTTCCACTGCCATACGTGTTGAGCTTGCGTTTACCTTAGGTAATAGAACAATAACTTTCGTATGCATTGTGAATAGCTAACGTTATTTTCCTTAATAACGCCCTAAAAATGATGTCAATTTCATCATTTTGTAGGCTTTCCAGTTTCTTATCTTGGGAATTCTTTAGGTCTTTGAATTTTATATTTCGTAATGAATTTCGTATTTTTTTCATATTAGGTCTGAACATTTTAAGGTCTATATTTTGTTTTAGCACAACGGAACAGAGGTCAACTAATTGTTCTATAGCTTAGCTTGAGAGTACTTTTATCATCAATTTTCCAAAGCAATGAGATCTTTAGGAAGCTCTTGTTTAACTGATAAATTCATCAGCAATTTCTGGGACTTAAAAATTTAAATTTATGTAAAAATGATCGATAATGCAAAGCTTAAGAAGTAAATACCGTTTTTTCTTCCTTTGACGTGATTTACTTAACCAAAGGGAAAAAATCCCTGAATCAACCTTCATCAAAGTAATAAATCATTTCCTCATGGATTCAATATTACACAACCCATTAATCTTTTTTTTTTTATTAATTTAAACTATATCTGGACACAATTCCTACTATATTATTTCATTTTTTCAATCCATGAGATGAACTTTAAGTCCTTGATATTCAATAAAACCGAATACTTACATTGCTCGAATTTCTATGGGTTCATCACAAAATTCTTGAAATTTTTTCAGAAGAGGAAATACTTTTATTTGACCCGGATGTTTAATTGTGACACGACACGATACATAAAATATTTCATTCCCATCTCTGCTTCCCTATATAAAGCCACTTAATCTGAATTAATTTCGTCATAATTGGTCTTTTCTGTTTCTGTTCAAAAGCGTGTTTCATTCACCAAGGTACATTTTTTCGTATAAGGCGAGGGTAAATTAAATAATTAAAAAACAAAAAAAAAATAATAATATTTTAATATGCATCTCTTGCATTTCCAATTTGTTAAGCTCACACACACAAACCCACTCAAAAGTATGGGTTTAAAAAAAAAAACAATCGAATTTTCGTAACGCATTGTTCTAGCACAATAACTACAGATATATACAAAAAATTTACCATTAATTCGTTTCAATGTAATGCAATCAATTTATTGCATTATATTGTACTCCACCATCCATGCGAGGTATGCGACATTTGGGGTTATTTTTGAGTAGGAGGAGAGAGACGATGGGAGGCATAAGTGTATCATTAAAACCTAAGGTCTGAATGGATTGTTAATTACAATCATCATCCCCTATGGCGCCAATAAATTGGATATGTGTACTCTGTGTGGTGGGGATACTGGTTATGGCTAAGGGTGAGTGCGATTTGCGAGAGAGTTAACCGAATTACCAATTAAATGCAACCCAAAATGGAGACCGATTTTTAGTGGGTGGGTTACATCGTTCGAAAACAAATAAAATGCGTATGTTTGCAACTCGTATAGTCACCATAACCATCACCATTCATCGCCAGTATTATAGGATACCCTTCTGATGAGTTGTCCCGCATCTCTCTATTCTTTATATATTTTTTGGTCGATACAATTGATTTCTAATTAATCAAACTTTTATGTGGCATCCAATTAAAAAAAAGTCGTAAAATAAGAAAATTACTCGCATCCAAACACACACGAGTTTAACGACGACCGACGACTATCACGACGATGCGACGCGACATACACATTGTGTTCAATTTAATTCCAATATTCTTCTATGTGTAATGTTGCACACCCAATGGGAAAATAAACAATGTCCTTTTGTGGAAAACGAAAACAAATTCCAATCACATTAGAATTTAAGGACTTCAAATGCTAATAAACGCAAATAAAAAAAAAAAGATGGAGGAAATAAAAAAACGTTTTACGATAACCAAAAAAGAATTACGAAATTATTTACAAAGAAAAAAAAAATAAAAGAAATGAAGAAAACGATACTTTACTCGTAGTTCGCAATAAGTACAACCCGTTTCGGGGAGGGGGAAGTATTTTTTTTTTTTTCTGTGAAAAAGTCTTAGTGCAGCACGGAGACGTTGACAGCGGGGAATGTCCTTCGACCTTTAAGACATTTGACAGGGCCGTATTTATCAAGGAATTCAAAAAGTTAAAATACACAATTTATTGGAAGTTGTGGAGGTAGAGTTGCATATTTATTTAAACGGTGAAGAATTGAAAAAAAAAACAAAAAGTTTTTTTTTTTTCTTAAAAGATAAGGTGTATACAGGGTGTAAAAAAATTCAACGTCGAAACGAAAACAGTAGATAGGGTAGGTGGTTATGGGCATTCGAAAAAAAATCGAAAAAATGGTCACCCTGTGACGGTTTTTAATGTGACTATAAATCTTAAGTTTTCTCAATTTTTTCTTTTGCTACTTAACCTTGACTAAACCTGCTAACAAATACATTCAAAAATTTTAACTCAGCTCCATCAGTTTAAAAATAAATATCACTTTTTTGCCCAACTAATTACTCAAAAATTTTACATGACCCTAATTCAATGAACCGTAGTTTAAAAAAATGCACTAATGCACTGCAGCCTAAACGGATAGACCGATTAAAACCAAACTTGATATTTGGCGTTCTTTGTAGAGTCTCTCTCCAGAAGGGTGTTCGAAATTATTTTTTTTTGAATATGTCATATACCAATTTTGGAAAAGTTTAGTTTTGTCGAAAACGGATACAACGATTTTGTTTAAATAAAAATCAAATGTAAGCTTATGAAATTTTTTTTTTTCAAAAATCATTATTTATACCTGGATTTCTCCCAAACGACTTGTTCCATTTTAGTTAATTTTTTGTTTGAATTATGAATATAAAATGATTTACCTAGTAAAAATATCAAATTTTCGGGAATGGGGCATTGAATTTTTTTTTTATTTCGGTTAAAGGTGTTGAATGCTTATTGCTACAAAATGGCATATCAAGTTAATTAATTTTAATTATTTATAGAAAAACAATTTTTTTAAAGAAACAGCTCTAACGATTTTGATATATTCATAGAAAATAGCTATTTCTATAAAATGTTGAGATGGTAGGATAGTAAAAAATCTTACGACTTTTTCTCAAATCATAACTAATGTTCCCTCAGGGTTAATTTTACCCAGGCAGATTTATCACGTGTTGTTTGTTGTGGTTACATGTGTTTAAAACATGACGAGGTTCCTACTTTGAAAATCATAATGACGTAAAGTATTCTTATGTCAGAGAAAGTAAAAATACAAAATTTCACAGTCTGGTTTTGTCCGACTTAAACATTCCTTTCATCCAATTCTTAAAGTAGGTAGAAAAAGTCACAAAATAATACTGTCAAAACGAAAACGTACACACAGATTATTCGGATCCTACGTAAAAATCAATGATTATTTTGTATTTACCTTGAAAACACAATATTATCAAGGCTCATCCGAAAGTAAATTCGTTCTCTTAAACACGCACCGGGGGGAGTTCGAGTTGCCCTCCAAACTACCACATGCAGCTCGATCTAATCTAGTGTAAGTACAGAATCATGTCAGTTTGGTGGACTTCTTTTTCTCCGTTTCTTTCCTTCCGACATCCATTCCATTAAAAATATTATTTATGTACATTTCCGGGGGGTTGGTGGTAGAGAGAATGAAAATGGAGAATTGTGCGCCATTTCCATCACCGCCAATTGACTTTGGCTGTTGGAAAAACGATATATGTGGCGGGAGAGTGCGGATTGCGGAAACGATATGTGTGTCTTGCGCTTAATATCCCGGCAAGGAAGGCCACAAGTGAGGGGGTCACTACCAGAGAAACCCAAGCCTTTTTTCTTCAGCCTCATTCCGCTGGGAAAAACTTTGTTTTTCATTTTGGTAATATTATTTTTTCGTATTAGTTGCGAGGATATACAATTTTATTTTTTTTTCCTTCGGCTTCATCCAAGAGTTTTGTTCTTTAGAGTTTTTATTTTGGTATTTTTCTTGGAAGTATATCCTTGGAGACACAAACATAGAGAAACATTCAATGAGATAATTTATAAACTATGTAACAAACGTTGGCGGTGGTTCATAGGAGAAGCTATATTTTGGGTAATTTTGGGGCTGTAGCAACACGGCGGGCGGGCGGCAGTGGTGAATTGAGTTTATTCGAGTTAATTTAATAATTAGGACAGTAGAAACATGGGATCCGAAGACGAATGTAATTTGTTGAAGCTCTTGAGATGGCATTTTAAAGGAGAGAAGATTCTCTGGAATTCATGGTTCGTAGATTTAACGATTTATGTGTTGTAAATTCCTTGTCATTGCATCTGACAGTTGGCATTTGTCAGCATTTTATTGCGGAAGGAAGGTAAATGTTGTTGTGTGTTTCAGGAATTCTATAAATTATTGCGTGGGTCAAAGACCAGTAAGACATAATTATATACAGGAGGTTAGAGAGGAATGGTGGTTGAATTAAATTCAAGGGTGAATATTCAAACACTGGCAAGTGTTAAGAGAGATTTAATTTAATTGGTTAAATTTAAAGAGATTATGTTAGAGGTTTCTGTCCAAATAATACAATTATATTATTTGAGACTTTAACTTACCAATGAGTATTTTGTAAGATTTTTTTTTTCTATTAGCCATTCTGGAACTGAGATTCACAGAAATTATAATAGAAGTTCAAACTTCTATTAGAAAAGTGTGTATTGAACTAGAGGTGTACATATCCTTAACCGCTGCGCTTTTAACCCTCTACCGCATACCAACC
The DNA here is from genome assembly GCF_945859705.1 of Episyrphus balteatus. Classification (NCBI taxonomy): domain Eukaryota; kingdom Metazoa; phylum Arthropoda; class Insecta; order Diptera; family Syrphidae; genus Episyrphus; species Episyrphus balteatus. The sequence continues at coordinate 30,854,006 of NC_079137.1, read as the reverse complement.
CATATATGGTTTATCGATTTCATATCGTTATATTGCACCAAATGTCAAAAAGAAAAAACTATAATAAAACTACGTCTATTTTTGTATAATAAATCGGTTTTTATTATCAGTAAGAGAGTCGTGATTCTGAAATAAACTCATTGTATATAAAAGTATGTACTTTTCCGGTGTTTTTTTTTTATAATAAACAAGTAAGTTGCATCCAATGAAAAATCATGCGTTGGCGACATACATTACTGATTTTTGTACGATTTTTATTTTTTTTTGTAAAATGAAGTCGAAGGCTTTCTATAGAAAAAATAAGTGTGTAAATGCTATAACTCGTGATGGCTTTCAAAGTGATGATAATCTAGCTTCAAATTCTGGCTCTTTTTAACATGAAACAAGCCATCTCCGAGCACTTATATGCAAATCTTTAAAACCTACAATGTCACGAAAAAGAGGACGACCTTCAACTTTGGCAGGTGATCAAAGCAGAGATGGAACAAAACAAAGGGGAGGGGGTTATACAAGTCACGGAAGTCCATCCCCATCTTATCCCGAAACTTCAATTAACTCACAACAACCAAGGGCAAAAGTCGTTGAATTCAGTGCCAACTGGAAACATCGACCATATCTCAAAATGGCAAAAAAAAAACGCTAATATGTCAAATTTGCGGACTGAAGACGTACACAATGTGTAGAAAATGGAATGTGTTCTTCTGCTACAATGATAAAAGAAAGAGTTTGAATAAATTCCATGAATAAGAAAAGTCCATTGTAATAAAAACATATCTTACAAAACATACCTTGAATGCATACTAAACCATATATGGGTTATTAATTTTTTGCTGGAAATCACCTTGCTGCATACTAACCCATATATGGTTTATGTATCCAAAAATTTATATATATGTAAAAAAATAAAAATTTCTATGTAGGTAATACCTTTTTTCAACCCCTAATAAAGCTAAAAAATTGTAAAAAAAATTTTTGTATCACTTCGATCATAATTCATGCAGTAGAGGGTTAATTGAAAAGTAAAATGGCTCTAACGACTTTGATATAGATACATGTACAGTACAGCGTAGCGCCAGGCAAGATCCAACTTTATCATGCAACCCCGTTTGGTGTAACGACGTTACATATTTCAACGAACATTTTTGAAGAAAAACTTTATAATTTAATGTCAAAATTAATAGTCCAAGATCCCAGGGCCGCCAGACATTACTTATTTTCTCAAGAAAAAAATGTATGGAATTACGTAGTGCTAGGACATACTATTAGTGAATGGATACTGGCTATCTTGTGCCGACGGCCATTTTACCACTAACAGGTGCTAAAGGTACGAAAAATACGTAGTTAGATTTCTTATTTTCTCAAGACTGATTTTTATATATGATACTCAGGGAACTAATACATTAATTTTTGTAAGCTGCCAGACCCGTCGGATGGGCCTAACACCTTGCCAGACACGCATAATAGGAATCAGGAAAGTTAGATTTTATTATATGGGGGTCTGGGAAAAAATTTATAAAATATTTTGACTTCAGGACTCGAAAGAGTATCAAGACACGCGTCGAAAACCACATTTTGCACAATCGCATCCAGAATCATTTGGCCGCCATTTTGTTTTTTTAATAAAAATTGCAATTTTTCACATAACTCACGTATTTTTGAATCTACAGAAAAAAAATGTATTGCAAACTTGAAGATAATTTAATTTACTACAGTATATGTTAAATTACTTTTTTCGATTATACCTTCGGTTTAAGAGTTAGGGTGGTTTTTTTTTGAAACCATATTTTCGTCATATCTCATTTATTTGAGCTTTTTTGAAAATTAACTTGAAGTAAAAGTTGTAGATCTTTTTATTACCTTCAATTATTACATTAACGGTTTTTCGATTTGACAGTCCGTTTTTGATCTGCAGGAAAAAAACTTCAAAAAGGTTCCAATTTTTTAATATAGGAAAAATGTTCTAGTACAGGGTAATTTGCATCAGATGTAACGCGATGTGTAGGTTGCACTCAGACAAGAAAAAAATCGTATAACTAACACTGCCAGACCAATTCCGACAGCCATTTTTTTTGCCAGACATCTTAAAGCTTTAAAAAAAAATTTTTTACTTTAGGTACTTATTTTCTCAAGCTTCATTTTTATACATGATACCCATGGAACTAATTCATTATGAGTTTAAAGGTAGGTATATATTTTTAATAATGTAGTAATTATTGGTATTATTAAGCGTAAACATTTTACTTCAATACTACGGAAGACCCATTAGATTTTATTAATAACAAATCTAGCGAGCATTTGTGCGTGTCTGGTAAGGTGTCAGGCCTATCCGATGGTCTGGCAGCTAACAAAATAATTTTATTGAATTAGTTCCCTGAGTATCATGTATAAAAATGAAGCTTGAGAAAATAAGTAAAGTAAAAAATTTTTTTTTAAAGCTTTAAGATGTCTGGCAAAAAAAATGGCTGTCGGAATTGGTCTGGCAGTGTTAGTTATACGATTTTTTTCTTGTCTGAGTGCAACCTACACGCCTAGGTTCTTGTTACATCTGATGCAAATTACCCTGTACTAGAACATTTTTCCTATATTAAAAAATTGGAACCTTTTTGAAGTTTTTTTTCCTGCAGATCAAAAACGGACTGTCAAATCGAAAAACCGTTAATGTAATAATTGAAGGTAATAAAAAGATCTACAACTTTTACTTCAAGTTAATTTTCAAAAAAGCTCAAATAAATGAGATATGACGAAAATATGGTTTCAAAAAAAAACCACCCTAACTCTTAAACCGAAGGTATAATCGAAAAAAGTAATTTAACATATACTGTAGTAAATTAAATTATCTTCAAGTTTGCAATACATTTTTTTTCTGTAGATTCAAAAATACGTGAGTTATGTGAAAAATTGCAATTTTTATTAAAAAAACAAAATGGCGGCCAAATGATTCTGGATGCGATTGTGCAAAATGTGGTTTTCGACGCGTGTCTTGATACTCTTTCGAGTCCTGAAGTCAAAATATTTTATAAATTTTTTCCCAGACCCCCATATAATAAAATCTAACTTTCCTGATTCCTATTATGCGTGTCTGGCAAGGTGTTAGGCCCATCCGACGGGTCTGGCAGCTTACAAAAATTAATGTATTAGTTCCCTGAGTATCATATATAAAAATCAGTCTTGAGAAAATAAGAAATCTAACTACGTATTTTTCGTACCTTTAGCACCTGTTAGTGGTAAAATGGCCGTCGGCACAAGATAGCCAGTATCCATTCACTAATAGTATGTCCTAGCACTACGTAATTCCATACATTTTTTTCTTGAGAAAATAAGTAATGTCTGGCGGCCCTGGGATCTTGCTCTATAAGAAAAATTAAAATAAAAATAATTTTTGTTGTTAAAAAAAATAAAAAATCTATTTTTGAAAAATCAATTTTCCGGAAACGGATAATACATTTTTTAAAACTTTTTTTAACAAAAATAAAATGTGTTTTTGGCGTACCTACCAAATTTTGTATTTGAAAAAAAAAAAAAAAATGAAACTGCACCTAGGATTAAAAAAAAAAAAATGTTAAAATTCTTTGTTATACTACTAGAGCTGTAGGAAACCGTATGTATTCGTTACTTAAATGCGGGTATTCACTTCAGTAACGAGTAACGAAACGTTACTGCCCAAATAATTTCGTTACTCGTATGTTTCGTTACTAGTAGGTACTGAACAAGTAACGAAACATGCGAAAAATACGAAACGTGCGAAACGTGCGAAACATACGAAAAATACGGAACATACGAGTAACGACGATACTCCAATTCCAATACCAATTTGGACGAAATGCGAAACGAAAACAAAATGGTACACTCTATTTATCGTGTGCGCATTATTTCGCATCTCGTATCGGTTCGGTATCATCATTTATGTATTTTACGATTTTGTTGTTCTGTTTTTGTGTATGTATATCAAAAGGGGTAAATAAGAATTCTGTTTCTTTCTCTTTCGTACCTGTTTTTTATGGACATGTGGGAGTGAGATATGTGAAAGTGTGTTTGAGTGTAGTGTAGATACATTCCAATTAGAATACCAATTTGGATAGGTATACGAAATGTGAAACAAAAACAAAATGGTACACTGCATCTGTTGGGGCGTAGCCGTACTTGTATTCTGTTTTCTCCTTTTGTAATTAATAAAAAGAATTTTTCTTTTCCTTTGTTTGATTTGTTTAATTTATTTTATTCTTTAGTTTGATTCAAACAAATAATAACAATTTTGGTTTTATTCGTGGTTTTAAGTTTTTGTTTTTTTTTCTTTTGATTTCAAGTAGGTACTACTTTCTTGCTTGTGTGTGGTGAGGTGGTGTCTGACATGAGTGACGACAACTTTGAATGAGAATATGGAATGAATGTGACTGAATGAAATGATTGAATGGTTTTTTATTTTAGGTTGGCTGCAATGACAATTTTTGGACCGGGAGGAAACGAAACATGGGTGTGTTCGGGAATGAGGATAATTTGCGTTCCGCAATTTTCCCTAAAACTGATGTCGAATTCCTTTCAATTGAAAAATCGAATTTTCGGCGATCTCGAAGCGAATTTTTTCTGAAAATCATGTTCCATAGAAAAAAAATTCGCCTCAAACGAAGCAGAATTCGAATTTTTTTTAATCCTTCTTTTTTGAGAGATTTACACGGATTTGCACACACACTTGGAACATTTGACATTTCTCAAACGTCAAGCTGAAAGTTTTTTTTCATGTTGTTTGTTCATTTGAGAACACCAACTTCAAATAAAGAGTAAATTTCAATAGAATATCGTATTTTTATTGCGGAAAAATATAAAATAAATAAAAAAAAACAATGTGCAATCAAAATATATTTTTCCTGGCATAGTTCTTATGAAAAAGTCAAATTACTGTGACTTTTCTTCTCGTAATTGTCGTCAGAAATTTTTTTCTCTGTAAAACCACAGCATACGGCCAAAATAATAATTTTCTACTTCATCTTCACTCAGATCTTAGTAATAACTGCAATTTCCCTTTGATTCTGATTAAAATAAATTTACATTACCGAAGAAAATAAACAAAATTATTGATCAAAGGAATCTCTGGTTTTATTTTGCAGAAATTGTTTTGGTTTCAGCTTGACGTTCGTGTAAAAATTGTTGTCAAATGACACACATACAATCGCAAAAAGAATTCGGTCTGTTTTCATGTTCCTTTTTAACACCAAAAATTCGATTTTTTTGAGGCGATTCAAAAAATTGAAAGGAATTCGACATGAGTACGCTTTTTACGTATTCGTTTGCGGTTCCCCTCGGTAAAACATTCTGAATTGAACAGCATCTATCGCATCTCGTATCGGTTCGATATCGGTATCATCACTTCATCAGTAATGTAGGTATTATTCAACTACTTTTGCTCAAAGAAATGTAAAATGAAATAGTTTCATTTTTGCTCTATTTTTGTGTATGTATATGAAAAGGGGTAAATAAGTAGGTACCTTAGGGTGGGTCAAAAAAATCGATTTTTTTTTTTTTGATTTGGTACTCCGAAAAATCGATTGCTAGACCCCTCTAGAATATACACGCCAAATATGAGCTCTTTATATTAATGGGAAGGTCCTCCGCTTTGCAATTTTCCATTTTTACATCAAGCTTCTACTAAAAAAAAATAATTTTTTTATTAATTGACTTTTTAGCAAATTTCTTTTCATATTCTTGTAGGAAATTGAACGCTCTACAAAAAAGGCCTTATACACTTTTTTCGTTTATCTAACCGTTGAATAGATATTTGAGGTCCAAAAATCGAGAAAATTTTTAAAAATTCGTTTTTTGTTCTTAATTTTGTAACAAATTGAAAAATTATAATGATCAAACGCGCAAGACATATTCTTGTTGGAAATTGATTGCTCCACAAAAAAGGTCTTATTAACTTTTTTCATTAATCTAACCATTCTAAAGATATTCGAGGTCAAAGTTAAAAAAAAATATAAAAACATTTTATATTTTTAAAAAATTTCTAATTCACTGAAACTTTATTATTTTCAAATTAGCAAGATATATTCTTGTAGGGGCTTAAACGTTCTACAAAAAATTCCTTGGAATGAAATTGATTGCTTTAACCGTTTAGAAGATATTCGTATCCAAACCAATGCTCACTGATTTCAATAGTTTTCTTATGACCCGTATGCATTGCGATTTGGATACGAATATCTTCTAAAAGGTTAAAGCAATCAATTTCATTCCAAGGAATTTTTTGTAGAACGTTTAAGCCCCTACAAGAATATATCTTGCTAATTTGAAAATAATAAAGTTTCAGTGAATTAGAAATTTTTTTAAAAATATAAAATGTTTTTATATTTTTTTTTAACTTTGACCTCGAATATCTTTAGAATGTTTAGATTAATGAAAAAAGTTAATAAGACCTTTTTTGTGGAGCAATCAATTTCCAACAAGAATATGTCTTGCGCGTTTGATCATTATAATTTTTCAATTTGTTACAAAATTAAGAACAAAAAACGAATTTTTAAAGATTTTCTCGATTTTTGAACCTCAAATATCTATTCAACGGTTAGATAAACGAAAAAAGTGTATAAGGCCTTTTTTGTAGAGCGTTCAATTTCCTACAAGAATATGAAAAGAAATTTGCTAAAAAGTCAATTAATAAAAAAATTATTTTTTTTTAGTAGAAGCTTGATGTAAAAATGGAAAATTGCAAAGCGGAGGACCTTCCCATTAATATAAAGAGCTCATTTTTGGCGTGTATATTCTAGAGGGGTCTAGCAATCGATTTTTCGGAGTACCAATCCAAAAAAAAGAATTTCGATTTTTTTGACCCACCCTAAGGTACCTATTCTGTTTTTTTCTGTGGGGTGAGATATGTGAAAGCGTGTGTTTAATAGTTGAACAATGGACATAAATTAAGAAATTTTGTTGTAACTGCTCATTTAAGCATAAATTGACTCGTAGTTTTAAAGAATATAAATGAATAAGTGAATCGACAAGAACAAAAAGTAAAACAACTGGAAAATAATAATGTAATTTTAAATGAATTTCCATGATTTAAAAATTAGCACAAAACAACATGAATATTTTATACAAACATATATTTATGTAGGTACAAATATTATATAAAACCCGATTTTGAGTAAATTAAAAAAAGTATTTCTTCAATCGATTTTATCTTTTTTCTAGTTATCTTTTTGTTTTTAAACGTATTCTCAAGTTCCACTTGATTTTTTATAAATTAGTCTAATATAGTTTTTTAAGTTATTTTTTTCCTACATAACAAATTAATAAGTTTGAATGAACTTGTCAATTTTTCCCCAAATTAAATACGCTGCTGTCTTACAATAAAAACAAAAAAAAAAATCGAATACTTTCGTTCTACAGGATTAAATTTCCGCGGACAATTTATAGTGTGAAACTTAAATTTTTTTAGTAAGTACATAGGTATATGTACATACCAACCTAAATATGTAAATATCTACATTCATTTATGTATTATTATCAATTTCATTTTCTTTAAAACTCCATAATGATTTTTTTTCTCCGATTTATTGATGTCTTGTTGGAGACCAAGCGAGTTTTTGTTGGTGTAAAAAAATAAAAATGTAACCTAAGCCTAAGGTAAAGCAATTAGTTTCATTTTCACACCAAAACCAGTAAATGGAACGACAGATCAAGATCAAACATTGATTGCAAAAAGTTGTTCCAATTCCACCTTTTTTTCTAGATACCTATCTATATATGTAGGTTTGTATGTAAAACTAAAGAAGTAGAGAAAAATTACTTCGATTTTTGTGTTTCAATTTGGACTTTTGATTTTTATTTACGATCGCCATTTTTAATTTCACTTCCAGAATTATCTTCCTGTATTCTTATTTGAATCTTGAATTGTTTGGTTTCTTAATTATGTCAGTTATGATTCTATTTAACTATTTCTGGTAAAAACTATATTCAGCATCGGCACATTCATATCTTAAAAAAAAAATTACTTGTAGGTACATCGAAAATCTGATATTGAAAGCAGATTCTTGAAAACTTTACTCTTTGCTAAGCTAGTTGAGCTAGAGAATATTTGTATACCGTTTTAAAAAAGATTTCTTGTCATTCAAAATCTTGCATTATTAAATTTTTAATGTCGTTTTTACTTTTAATATATATTAAAAAAAAAAACAACCAAAATAATAAGTTCTTAACGTAAATCGTGAGACATAACAAAAATACCAGATGTAGGAAATATACGAACTATACGAAATATACGAAACATACGAAGCATACGAAACATACGAAACATGCGAAACATACGAAATATACCTAAGTAACGAAAGTAACGAGTAACGATATCGTTGATGCGGGTACTAGAACCAAAAGTAACGTATACATGCGGGTACTCATTTTGTCGTTACTTTTACAGCCCTTCTACCTATCTACCTCGATTGGGGGTAAAAACTACGAAAAAAGATTTTTTTGTAATTTTATATACAAATTTTATATTTTTTTCGAGTTTTAATTAAATTTCTTATAAAATTAAATTAATAATATTCAAAATTAAATTAATAATATTTTTAATTATTTTTTAAAATTCCTTAGCAAAAAACTTTTCACATAAGAGCAATTACATGCGTCGTGTATTTTAATAAAACTGGCTTATCAACTTTTTTTTTGAAAAATTAAAAAAACATATAGGTACCTAAGCAAATTAATCTTTCAAAAAACGATTCTAACGATTTTCAATTTTGATCTCTAAAAACTCCGTTTTTTTGGTTCCGTAGACTTTTTGGATAAAAAAAGAAATTATTTCAAATTCCAAAAATACCAAGGAAATTTAACAATGGGGCCGAAAACTATTCAATAATAATAATTATTATTTGGTACAAGTAAAAAAATCTGGCGATTTGAAATTTTCATTTTTTATAAAATATTTTAGTTGAAATGGATTTTGTTTGCATGGTCAAATAGCCAAAATTGTAAGAAATTCGATAAATATTAAAAAAATATATATTAAGGCACACATTTTGTATTTAATATAATTTTTTTTTTCATGCAGAAAATGTTTTATTTACATTACATTTTTTTTTTAAATGCAAAATATTTTTCAGTTGCAAAAAATATTTTTTTCGTGACTAAATAAATATTTTTTTCATTAATATTTTTACATCCCTGCTTCAAATGCACTATTAATTAACACAAGGAAAACGATAATTTTGGAGTGAAATATTCTGAACTCTCGACCCCATCAGGTATGATAAATCTAAAGCACTAAATATCGAAGTTGATTCTTTTTCTCGAATTTAACATTAAAAATATTGAAGACTTTACAATTTTCGTAACTTGTGCAAATGGGTTTTAATTGTCAATCTGTTTTTTTTTTTTTTAATTTGATTTACTTATGTATTTCAAAAAAGATTGTTTTGCTCGTCCAGAAAAGTCAATTAATACTTTTTTTTATTTTCCAAGCATTACTTTATTTCAATTTTCACAAGTTTTTAAACAACCCCAATTATATTAAGAGCTTCTTTCAATAATCCTTCTATAATTGCGCCCTGGGCATTTCTTGTCATCACTTAATTGCATCCTTTTTCACTCTCTGCAAGCTATTACTTACATCCTTAGCCTAATAACTTTCAAACTCTTAACCCTACTAAAGCACTTGGTGGTGTTTAATACACCCCAACTCTTACAATTTCGCAATAAAAAGAATCCTGATTGAATTCTTGAGTGCCTTACATTGTCCTTACAGTAATATAAATGGAAAAAAAAAGAAAAAAAAATATTACAAGTACTGAACCCTGCCCTGACACGAATTGAATTCTCTAATAAGTCACCAGCAGCGTCAATCTATGGACTTTTCCCAAACCATCAACAAACCAATTTCTCTGATGCTCAGCTAGGTAGCTACAGTATCTGTTATCCCTCTTCTATCCTATTTTTAGTTTTTCAACTTTTGTTTGGCTCTAATCGAAGTTGGATCTTGGCCAAAAATTAACTTCCCTCCACATCACTGATAGATAACAACTGTAGCGCGGTAGCATAATGCATATAAAGGACAAAAATAAAACAAGCAATAGAGTGAGAGAGAGAGAGAGAGAAATATACAACTATTCTACATACCCAAATTGTAACACTTACCTTCCCTTTAGGTATAGGTACTACTAGATGAGGCTGTTAAATGACTGATGGTTTTGGAAGCCTAGAAAAAGGTCCAATTTTTTTGTTTACCTACTTCTATTTTTGCAGGGTAGCCTAAATATCCCCCAAAAAGAAACATCAAAAATATTGTATATATATATTATTTGTTTGCTGACTGCATTTCTGTTGTTATATCTATTAAAAAAAAAACTAGGCAGATACCCTAACCACAACTACTCCCGCCCTCGCTTTCTCTCTTCATGAATTATTCTAATTTCTTGCTTTTCTCATGATATTTTCAGTACAATTACCTAATGGAGTTTGGATATCTTCCAAAATCAGACATTGAAACGGGAAACTTGAGAACCGAAACCCAACTGAAGGATGCCATTAGAAACTTGCAGGTAAGTTTGCTCATTTTTTTACATTATTTTTGTGTCCTCTCCTCTGCAGAGAACTATAATACTTAAAATTAACAATAAAAGTGTAGGAAGGATTCTTTAGGAAGACATATCCTGCGCCTCTTTTGGTTTTAATATTATTTTTTTTTCTTTGTTAAGTAAACAAAGTTCTTTTTCAAAAAAAAAAAAAAAATATTAAAACCAAAATCTTTGCTTGATATAAAGAGAATCCCTTTTTGGACTATACTATTTTACACACATTATCTCGTCCTCTGCAGAAATTTGGAAACATCCCAGAAACAGGTGAAATCGATAACTCCACACGAAAGCTGATTCTGAGACCACGTTGCGGTGTGCCTGATAAGATGGATGCACAAGATTTCTCGTCGGATAATCTCGGTGGCAGCAGATGGTACAAGGATAGCGGGGGACGTCGGCGGAGGCGTCCGAAGCGTTTCGTTCTCCAAGGAGCCAAATGGGATCACACCGACTTAACATGGAGGTAAGTGGTTTAATTTTTTTTGTTTTACTGCAAAGTTTCTTTTTTTTTTCTTTCGTTTTTTTTTTGTAAAGAATCCTGCCTACAGGTTGTGGCACAGGACACCACAATCCCAAGGCTTTAGGTTCGTCCTTTATGGAAAATGGCACACGCGTGTGATTATTTTTTATGTGGACTTGTGAAATTTTATTCTCTTGTCGTGTTCGTCGTGTACATAGTCGTGTAGTCGTCGTGTCTTTGCCGGCTTTAAGCCCCTCGAATGTCGGAACTTCGTTTGGTTCCGTATAGCTTTTATACCTACATCGCATCGCATCGAGTCGAGACTTACACGACCTGAATAGAGTGTGAACTTCATCTCGATGGGTTTTCGTTTAATGAACGCCAAATTAAATTTCAATGGAGCTGCAGAAATGTTGTAGTGCAGACGACACGATAAGAGCATCTACCATCTCTATACCAACCCTATTAGGACCCGGACCGCTTTTCTGCAGCTTTTCTCGGGGTTCGAGTTCGAGGTTAGGTAAAAATCTATTCTTATGCTTAACTTTATGCAAAATTGCTGATTGCATAATTTAGCATGGAACATTAGGTAGGTATAAGTGGTGGTGCGGAATATAGGGGAGGCTTGCTTTATGCTATTCACCCGATTACACACAAACACCTACCCACTATATAACCTCTCGTTCTCTCACCGCTGCTATGCCTCTCCTGGTTTTAGTTTAGATGAACGCTAGTGCTGTTTGTTTTAATTAATTCAAAATGCATGGGGGTTGGTTTTAGTGTTCATTGTATTCTATTCCATTCCATTCGATGCGATGTGCCAGTGTATGACTGCTGTTGATGCTCTGCCTGGCTAAGGCTATACTCAGTTTACAATGTAATTGCACTATTGGGGTATGGAGATGGAGATGATGGTGTAGGTGGTAGTATTGATTATTTTTTATAGTTCAACTATTGCACCCCTACATCAGAACTAAACAGTCCTAGCTTTATAACTAGGTTCTATAGAGTCCCCTCAGCCTTCATATGTATAGGTATGAAGCTTAAACATATTTTGTTCTAAAGCTGCTATGGCATATGTTGTTAAGTGTCACAATGGCTTTTGACGTGTCCTTAAGTTGACAAATGATTAGAATTGATAGATAGGAGTTTTAATGCTCTCTGAGAGAGTGTAGAAGAGTGTGTTGGTTTGTCGAAGTGTGCTTATGAGAGGTTTGTGAATTATTTAGATTTATTAAAGGCATGTACACATCAGTTTTAATCAGAATGAAAAATATTGTTTTTTTTTTTTAATTTTATGTTGATATTGTATTAATTTGAATTAATTTAATTGACACTGAATGAAAAGAAATATTGATTGCAAATAGGTGTTCGGTTATGAAAGCCGATTATTAGATTTGATTTAAAGCTTTCTATAGTTAACCTGTCAGCAATGGAATTAAAATTAATTTTAGATACTTAAACTGATGTGTTTGATGATGTCTTGTGTTGATACGCGAAATTGAAAATGGCTTTCCAGTTAAATTCCTGCTGAAAATATAATTTTGAGAAACGAAAACTTCCTAATTCACGTATGTAGACACCACATTTAATTTTAAAGCTACTTGTTCCCGGGGAACGAAATTGGATTTTTATGTTTTTCTGTTCTAATGTTTTTTATTTTCCATTAAAATTTTTATTAAAATTCAAATCAGGAAATAAACAATATAGTCTATTTAATAGAAAGGAGCTCCAGAGCAAAAATAGAACAAATTCCTCCAAGAGTTTTTATTGTTGAATATGGTTCATTGGCATAATAGAATATTCCAGCCAAAAGTGGATTTAATTGGTGCATGTCGGAGAAAACGGCAACACTGGTCGGTTTTCAGTTTTTTTTTTAATTTAACTCGAAAACCAAGGCTAACTTTGAAATGGTTCAAAAACACTTTTTATAGAAAATTAAATTTTTTATCAAGTTAAGATGGTTTAAAAATTTTAAAAATTATTTTTGACTAAAATTCAAACCTAAAATCAATGAAAAAAGAAAGCCGGTACGTATAAACTTTGTACACTAAGTAAAAAATCGGCTACTAGTAACTCTACTGTTAAAATTGAAAACAAAAAAATAATTTTTGGAGTGAAAAAAAACTTAAATTTTTTTTTTTTATCAATTACCTTTTTATAAACGGACCAATTGATATTTTTATATTCATGATTAATACTTTGTTTTTTATTCATCTTTCGATTGATATTTCCTTTGTAATGGTACAAAGGTACAAAGTTTTATTTGAAAAAATAAATTGAAGTTTTTTGTTATACCTAAATGAAATTACATCATCAACAAAAAATTGCTCTTACGATTTTTAATTTTTCTTTATATAAAAATTCTTTCTTTGAAATTGGAAAGCATACTTCGCAAACATTTTATGTTTTTGGAACTTAAAACCAAGTTGTATTTTAATTATTTAGTAAGTTTTTTTGTATTTAAAATTAACCACCTGTAAGCACTTGTCTTTAATATAATTATAAAACACGTATTTTCAAAAAAAAATTTTATTTTCATTATTTATGGCGTTTTCGATTGGCAGTCCGGAAGCGTCCGGAATCATTCTGAAAGCGTTTTATTCGTACAAAACTGACAGTTTTGTGTGAATAAAATTTTTTCAGAATGATTCCGGACGCTTCCGGACTGCCAATCGAAAACGCCATTAGTCATATTTCGACATTTTGAGATCAAAACAAAAAGTGTTAACAGCTGTTTTTAGGTGCAGAAATGTGGAAATTCAAAGAAAAAACTATTGAATATTTAGGTACTTTTAGACATGTTCCAAAAATCCAAAAAGAAAACCCTGTAAGTTAAGAGAAAAAAAATAGGTTTTTCGAAATAAACTTTCGATTACTAACTTATATCGACATTTCTATGTAACATGTTGATCTCTTTTGATAAAGTAGTACATAGTACCTACATATTTAAAAATTAAGTTAATAACGTCAAAAGCAATTCAAATAATTCATATGAATTTGTGGGATCTTTTTTTTTGGTTTGTTACAGAAATGTCACATGGTGATATAAAAAGATAAAATAATGAATTTTTAAACAGCTTCATTATTCAAAGTAGTTTTTATCATACGAGCAAGTAAGGGCGACCCAGTCGTGCATTTTATGTTGGTAAGCAATATTTTAAAGAAAAATTGCACATACGCCAGAGTGACCAATTAGGATTTAACTTTGAATATTTTTACCGAACTAATTACCATGATTACAAAAGGTGAAAATAATTTTGATTTATTGAGTGTTATCTGTTCTTCAAAATGATAAAAATAATGACTGAATTAGTGCTTCATTTGCTCTCGTAACTGCATAAAGTGATATAAACACTGTGAAAAAAATTAAAACAAAATTTTAATAGTTTTGAAATCACAAAAGTGTTTTAAAATTTATTTTTTCAATGATGCCAAGTAGGTACTTTTGGAATCTCTATCTTTCATAACACAATTAGGAAGAGTTAAGACTTCTGCAAACATTTTTTTTGATATCGTCGAAACATTAGTGTCTTTTCAGTGAAAATGAACACGCATACGCCATAGTGAACCAAATATAAATCTTTTTTTAAAACTGGGTGGTCATTTGAAATAATTTGCTTTTCGTGAACACAAGAGACATTTTTACATTGTTTGTGTTTTTTTTATTTATATTTTGATTATTTCAAATGTTTTTGGTATGTATGCGATGTATTTTGATATTATTTTTAAAATATTTGTTTATTACATAGGTACTCTCATTCCTTTTTTCCTTGGATATTACCTTTAAATAGAAAGATAGTACCAATAAATAAAATAAAAAAAAAAAAAAATAAATAAATATTTTTTTTTATTTCTGAACACACTAGTCTAAAATTTTGAATGTACAAGTTTTTGCTTGATTTAATTTAATGTAGCTTCAACTTGGTGTTTTCAATGAAAAAAAATGAAAGTTTTCAGGGTTTGAAAAAAATCCATAGGTAATGGTGAAAAAGCATCACGTACAAAAAAAAAACACATAATTTAGGCTGTTAGTAAATCCAACTAAACCAAAATTCTAACATCCAATTTGTACCCTATTAAATCCTACCTATACTATTACCTAGCTTAAATTTGTTTTCTCATACTGTCTTAAACTCAAATGTTTCTAAAAAAAAAAATACTTAAAAAAAAACAAAATATAAATCAAAAACTGTCAAACATTATAGAATTTTTTAAATCAATTTTCTTAAGTCGCGAAACTGTTTTCAAGTCCAACATCCTTTCTCATTCAACAACTTAAAATATCTTCTGAAATGAAATCTCATCAAAATGCAACTGAATTAGAAAAACAAGATGCAAATATTTTAATTGGCTGTTTTTTTTTCTAATAAACGGAAAAAATAACTCTTTACGATATTTTCAAGAAAGAACGACATTTTCACAGAAAAAACATTCAAAATAATAGCAAATAAAAAAAAAAGGAAGAAAATATCCCGCCGCGTTCTGATGAAATATTCAGCTGTGAATCAAATTAAATCATTTACTCCCGCTGCCGTTACAAACAATTGCCAACGAGCGCAGCGTTTGTGTCTTCAAAAATATTCGTTGCATAAATCGTCGATGACCCCGCGTTGAACACAGGCAACAAGCAGCATCATTGCATCTTGAGAAATGGAAGTTTTTGTTTCTCATCACAACAGCTGTCTCCGATCTGACTCTGTCATAAAAAAATAAAAATGTTAAACTTTATAAAAGGATGCCAACATAAATGGTGGTGGAGGTAAAGGAGGAGGGGGTGGATAAAACTTTCGTTCTATTCATTTCAAGAAGACATTCAATTCCTTAATTTTTCTGTAAGACACTTGAAGTTGCACTTGAAGTGTTATAGCGAACAAAATAAAAAAAATAAAAAACAAAAAGCGTGCGACAAATGAACTGAAACACAAGCGAAATAACAAAGGAATTGCAAGTAATAATTAAACTCTAGGATGTCCTTTCGATGATGACGCCATGATGATGGCGGCGATGATGGGAGAAAAAACTATGGTCTGGGTGCCGAAAAAACAACTGTTAATTGCTTCAACAGTTGCAAGGATACACAAGTTTGTATGTGTTTTTTTTTTTTGTATCTTATTTTCTTCTGCTTTTCTTTCTTAAGTTTCATTTAATTTTTTCTTTTTTTGTTCGCTATGGCTTCTTTCAACTTCAATGCACTTAACTGCATTAAAGTTCGTGATTCTTCGTTTGTCCTTCTATTTTTTACAAGGATAACTGATTCTTGTTTTTTTTTGTTTTCTTAATAACAACTTATTTTAAGGATAACGATGGATATAAAAAAAAATTGTTACAAACGTTTCAATTTGAGGGTTTTATGTACTAAACTCCGGATCACTTGGATGAATATGGTAATTTTTAGTACCTACTTTTTTGTTTAAAGAGTTTATCCGGAAATATGAGCTACATCCAGTTAATCGAATTAGGTTATCAAAAATGATAAATTAGCAGAAATTTGTTCGTTTGAACCAATTTTTTTAATGAAAAATCATCAGTTGGGTCTTATTAAACGACTCGAAGTGTACAACTATTTTTGAATGAAACTAATTCAGCAATATTGCAATCAACATTTTGCAACCACAAAACACATTAATTAAAGCGGTGAGCTGCAATGCAAACAAATGAATAACAAAGTATCAGTGGCATCCTTTTTCTGGCTTAGGGATCCAGAAAAATATACACCGGGAAATCATGTTTTGCGTAAAACAAATTTTTTTTATAACTTTAGAATATATCCGAAAAAAAAGAGCAACTGAGGAAAGTCGTGTGTTGGTTGATGCAGTGGTATCAATGGTTTAAAATGTCACTTAGTGTGATGAGTGTAATTAAAATCCATACCTCACCTCCTAATGATGACTTGCTTACCATACAAATATAACAAAATATTTTTGTATTTTGTGTCACTTTTGGTCAGAATCAAAATCGACACACATATAACCGTTGTAATGGATTTGTGGGATGAAAAATTTCAAAATTCTGTAATCGACCACAATTAATTGTGCATTGGCAGCAGGCGCACGCAGTAATAACAGACAGGCAGTGTCGAAATAGTTGCTAACTGTATCCTGATGGAATCATTCACAAAAAAGTGCAATAAAGTTAGTATGCTTTTAGGCTGGCGTGGCGGTCTGGCGGTGTAATGGTGAACAAAATGCGCTTTGATCAAACACACAAAAATGGAACTAATTTTTGTTGTGTGTTAATACGGCGCACACATTGTTGGCATTTTAATAATGAGATAGAAAAGAGTTGCATACTTTGCGGTGTACCGTTGATGAACCGCATAAAACAGTTTGGTCTAAATTATCCGTTTGCCATGTATGCATAGATATCACTATGTGTGTGTGTGTCTAGTGAACGGTGGTGAGTTTGTTGAAATTATCGGAAACGCACGTTGTCGTCATTGGCCGACAATAGGTTAGATCTCTCTTTTGGTTTTGGTTTTAGTTTTCCAAAAATTAAATTGTTTGCTAATCACTACTTTTTTTAATTTTTTTTATCTGAAATAGATTGGCATTTTGAGTTTGCTCTTATGACAGTATGTTAAATTTTTACTATTTTGACAACATCATGTAAATATTTTTTTGTTTAATTACGATTTATGTACGTAAATGAAAAACAATCGTAATATTGACCAAAAATGAGGTTAGAATTGATATGACAATAAAAATTTACTCTTCAACTCGATAATTGAAATAAAGCCAGACAAAATTTCGGTCCATAATTCTGTCCGGTCGAAATTCATATTTTACATACACTTGCGGTCATAAAAACTGAAAGTCTTTCAAAAACACTTCATTCAATTTTCTGAATTTTAATTTTATAAATAAGAATAAGCTTCTAGCTTTTTAAAAATCTTAACAACTTCACTGTCCCTATACAAACTGGTAAAATAAAGTAGCTACGCTCATAATTTTGTATCAGAAAAACAGGCATTTTCTTTACGTCCCATGAATAACATTTGATACATAGAAGTTTTCTGCACCGTATTTCCAGCGTCCATGAATCATATATGATCATAAATATGTAAAATATTCTACGTCCCTACATAAATTGATTCAAAATCTTCTCTACGTCCAATTTTTTTTTTGTGGTAGAAAGTATTGCGACTGACTCAGATTTGAGGCAAAATGTTTTTTTTACCTTTAATAATTTGTTGCTTTGTTAAAAAAAAAATTTTACTTTGTGATTACATATGATTCATGGACGTATCATATGGACGTTCATATCATATGAACACGTCCTATGAATCAAATATGATTATTGACCAAAATCGATATAAGATGATTGTTATAGTTGGTCTCATTAAAAATGATTATACACTCTAAGAACATGTAATAAAAATACTCAATTTAGATTAGATTGATAGGGTTTAACCTAGGAATGAATGCCAATAGAAATTTGTTTTGCTCAATACCTTCGTTTTGGCATTCTATGTATAACATACCTCAAAAGTCTAGAAAAATCTCATGTCCGCAACTCGCGATTTTTAAGGTCAAAGCGCGAAATGGAGAGGATGGTATTATATACACATATGATACATGATATCATCTGTCAACCCGTATTATTATAACAGTTGCTAACTTACTACAGAAAAACCCTTAAAAGTTAACCAAATTTTAAATCCATTATCATTAACCCTCTGTCAGCACACGGGTGCGAATTTGGCAGGACAAAAATTAAAAGTGGTCACAAAAAAGTGTCTTAATAAGGGTGAAAATAATTTTTTTTTTGAATTGTGAATTGTGAATACAATATTCGAATTCCTCGAAATATTCTACATCAATTTCATATATGATTCTCTATAAAATAGTAAGATCGAAAAAAGTTATAGCGACATGAAAAAGTATAAACCAAATTCGCAAAAAAGAGGTGTGTTTACAGAGGGTTAAAAATCAAAACAATGCAATGCAAAAAAAAACATTCATATCTATGACAAAATGGTATTTTTTGAGAAAAGGGGAAATTTTGGGATATGCACTAAAAAACATCTTGGTACAATCTTGGAATTAGTGCTAATAGGCTAATTTTTTGGTTTCTATTTTTGTTTGGATATTCTATAACTTATGTCAAAAATCTAAAAAATCTCATGTCCGCAAGTCCTAATTTTCCTGGATTGAAGATAAGGTGCAGATTTTAAAAAAATTGAAAACTACACTTCAGATATTTGTGTCAGATCAACATGAATGAGGTGC
The DNA here is from genome assembly GCF_945859705.1 of Episyrphus balteatus. Lineage (NCBI taxonomy): Eukaryota > Metazoa > Arthropoda > Insecta > Diptera > Syrphidae > Episyrphus > Episyrphus balteatus. The sequence goes on along the minus strand of NC_079137.1, from coordinate 30,834,762 downwards.
ATTGCTTTTCAGGGATGGTCAGATTGATTTGTTTGTGAGTTTTGTTGGAATCAGCGTTAAAAAATACTTTGAAATCATATGGGTTATGTTGGTTTGAAGAAAAAAATGCGTTTTCTAAAATATATTTCAATTTTTGCTGCAGTCATATTTAGGGGCTGTACCTACAAAAGGATATTAAAATTATTTCTCTGATTTTTTTTTATAAAATATATCCGTTATTAAAAATATATGTTCATGAATCACATATGCTTCATGGACGCTGTAAACGCGGTACAAAAAATAATTTATGTTCAAATGTGATTCATAGGACGTGATATTGATGTTTTTTTTCCAAGCAAGAACGTAGAGATGTTTTTTTACAAGTTTATATGGGGACGTAGAATAATATTCGTTTAGTAGTAATGTTGAATCTTATATGATTCATGAACGTAGGAAACATGGAAAAAATAAAATTCATGAATCACAAATGATTCATTGGACAGTGAAGTTGTTAAATTGAATAATCTAGCAATTACTTTTAATGAAAAAAAAAATTAGTTAAAAATATAACAATAAATCGCAGAATTTGACAATTACGTTTTTATGAAATGAGAAAGAACTAACTGCAACACGATGAGACAATTTCCAAGAAAAAAGAAAAAAATAAATATTTCGGAATTACATCAAATAAAAAAACTAATCGAAATAAGATTTTAAGAGCTTCTTATTTTAAGAAACGCAATATTGTCAAATTTAGAGCGAATTGCTTTTTTTTTGGAGAGGGAGAGAACGATTAAAATCATTTTTTTCTACAAATAAAAAATAAAACACCTTTTTTCGGGAAACAGCACAAACAGTACTCATTTAATTCCATAAATCTTATTCCAAGTTAGGCGGAAAATTTATAAATTTATTTTAGATGAGTTCAAAATATAAATCATGTGCATTAAAAACCTAAAAAACAACTATGCAAAAAATTTAAGGATCAAAATTGTAGTATTTTAACTCAATACTGTTATTCTTTGTTAAAAATTTTCGTACCAATTAGAAAATTGTTGGATGTACAAAAATCAATGAAGCTGTTAGATTTTTAGACGAAATTTGTTTTGTTTGTTGCATGAAACATGTTTTTTTCTTTTTTTTTCAAGCCTTAAATCTTAATAACGATTAAGTTGTTTTAAAAAAATATTCTTTTTTGACTATCCAATGGCATACCCTTTGGGTACCCTTTGGGTACCGTTACTTACAAAGTAACGACCACCAAGTAAAAGCCAGTGAATGTGTTAAAAAAAAAATTGTTGACCGTTTTGGAAAATTAATTGATTTTAGTCATTCCATAGAAATAAAAAATATTTTCGAAAATTCTGTTTATAAAATCATGAATTAATTTCTCAAAACATTTAGTAAAATTTCTCCCGCTTTTTTTATTTGTGATTAATTGAATTCAATATGCTAAGACCTTTGTTATGTATAGACCTTGCTTGAAGTAAAAAAACCTTTTCTACCTTTTTCGTTCAGTTTATTTGTATCGTGATTTTATAAAGACTATCAAGTTAAATATAAACACAAACTTTTAATGCTTTTCAGGTCATAGGAAATTTGCTTCATTTATCATAATAAATGTAGAAAGAATAAAAATCCAATAAAAATTTACTTAATCAAATTGATCCAAATTGACAACTCAATTTGAATTCCCCAAAAAAAAAGAACCATTTATATACAAATGTTCACCAGTCACTCGTAAAATCCCAAACAAATCTATTGCATACTTTAGCATGCATTTTTTATACCATCTGTGTAACATCTTGTACCAAGCAACCAATACTCGAGTATAGTGTCTTCTTTTAGGCGCATCGGGGAGTTCTCTTCTATCCACAACAAAGAAAATACTTTTTACATAAACTCTATGACTTCTCTCCTTCGTTTCCGATTCTGGGGGCTTGAGAATTCGCCGAACCATTTATCATTTTGTTGTGTGTGTGTTGTTTTTTTTTTTTTGTGTCTTGCAATTGTCTGTGATTTACAAATGATAACATGACATAAATCAAAAAAAGGGAAAAATCTACACCACAACAAAAAAAAAAAAAAATAAAAATAAGAAATTCTATACCTCCATATTAGCCATCCACACATGAATTGACTTTCTTCTCTCAAAATAAAAATAACAAAGAGAAATAAAACCCCCTCAAGCATATGTGTTGGGTTGCGGCTGTGTGTTTCTTGTGTTTAAGCAAATGACTTGGAAAGTGTGAGCAAAATGAATTTAATGAGACGGAAACGGAAACAACATGGCGGGCGACGCAAAATTGATTTACTTCTTTCTCATTGCCATCGGACGCCTTTTCTTAGATTTTTTCCTAATCTAACCTACATCTTCGCCCTCTTCTCACAAATGACGATGACTTAAAGGTTATTATTATTAACTTAATTTTTATATTTGAACCACTATATAGCTGGCTAATACCTACAAGGAAAGCAAATGGAAGGTGATTGTGGTATGGGGGTGAAATGGTAAAATAGGGGAGGCTAATAATGTTAACCTCCCCTGGGCTATTTTATGAGTCGGCAATAACCTTCTGGTATACGCACGGCACCTACTGACAATGAAATTCAATTGGAGTCCCGAGAGTGCGTCGAAGGCGTTTGATGATGGTTTGAGTTTGATGAAACAAATAGATTGTAGGATGACAGAGAGAAGGTACAGATATAAGAACAAACACATAGATAAAAAAAAGAAATATAAAAATAGATGGAAAAATAGAAAAATAAAATGAAGGACACACCATGAGATGTCCCAATTTAATTACTGTGGATCGTATCCTACTAATTGCCTATTACCTTCCAACGTAAACTGCTTTTAGGTATATTTACTCTCCACGGGGCATTCTCTAACCTATAAATGTCCTCCCCAACTCCCAACTCAATTGTCAACCACTATACCTAAATACACCACCCCCATTCCAACCTCCAACACCTACCCAGCCCTCTATATCGTGTTTGATGGAAATGTTGGATTTTTTTTCTTTTACTTTATTTTCCATCAAAGTGATGAAAGTGGGATTCGACGTCGTTGTCGTTGTCGCTTCGATTCACTCCATCTCGCATAAAAGATGTGCGGAGAGACTCCCAATGGAGGTTTAAAAGGTTGCACCACATCACCGCACCGAACACACACAATCAGTTTATATATGAAGTGTATGTTGCCTTATAGGCTGACTTAGAAAGAATTAATAAGCACAGGGCTGTGTAGAAAATTTTTGTATATTATACTAAAAGTGAGCAAACATGACAAAACTATGATAGACAATGCGAAAAGGGTATCCAGTACGGGTACCTCCCATAGAAGATTAATAAGATGCAATGCATTCCAATTTATTTTTTTTTATAGTTTTTGAAAAAATAATGCTCAATGGTATTGCATTGGGTTGTATCTACATACACTGTTTAAGCTGTTTTTGAGAAAAAACTGGTGTTTATCCTTTCAGAATTCGTCTCACTGCCACATTTTCTTCTTAAATTAAGCGGAAATCCACTTAATTTAAGATGAAAATCTTCTTATAATCATTAAGACAGAAGGCATCTTGACAAAAATAACATGCAGAAATCCGTTCAATTTTAGGTGGCCTTTTTCTCTGTGAGCATCTTAAAATTTGTTCTCCAGTGAAAAACATCCAATTTCCACTATAAGATGTTTTAAGGACAAAATTCTATACCTATTTTTTTTTTTTTCAGAACAAAAAGTATCAAAATTTAATTAAATTGTGTTGCTGTCTTCCACCACTATTTATAAAATATGTCCTTCAAATCAAAAATTGTCATAAAAAAAACCCGCCAAATTTTTGGTTCTGATAACTTTTTTTCAGATATGCAAACACTTCATGTAAATCTACCACCCAATTGGTTTGTACCCAATTTTTTTTTTGTGCTTGAGTTTAATTCGTGTAAAATTTTTTACTTAACCAATTTTGAAAATTTAATTTGAAAATAATAATTTTTTTAAAGTACCTATCATAAAATTAAAAATTACACATGGTTATTGTCAAATTGGAGAAAAATAATAATCAAAAAAATTGAAGAATTAAAAAAAAAAATTTCAAAAGACAAAACGTTTGCCTATAGAAAAACAAAACAAAATATATTCATTTTTGCTATGCCCAACAACAACCCCTATAAAACACCTATTATGCCTCAAATAAATTTCGTTTTAATTTTTGCTATATACAGTAGGGCGTTCGTTATTTTTGAATCAAGTTTCTAAATAATACAATAATACGGCGCACATAGGGGTATTTGCCAGTTTTACGCGGACAAAATTATTTTGCCGGTTTTACTTCATCGACAAGGTAAAAACTTGTATTTAGTACTTGAATTACGTATTTTAACTGTGGATTTCAATAAAAACATTTTTCTTCCAAAACCAATTTTTGATTAAACAAAAAAAGTGTCAAGAGTGGACCCAAATGGTCTATTAAAACGCTTATAAATGGAGTTTTATTAATGGTATCGACAAGATAAAGGTCTAAAATTTATAGGAATCAGGTTCTGTAATTTAAAAAGTTGAATCTTAAAAAAACAACTAAATATGGATGCATGAAAAAAAGGTAGGCATTTTAAAAAGCCTAAAACGTTTAAAAGGAGCAAATGTGTCGAAGTTGCACTTAGTTGCAATTTTTTTTTGCAGATTCAATTAGATACGAGTTTAACCTTTAGAAAACATTAAATTTTATGACACAATAATGTGAAATAGTATATAACTTTTCACAGAAAGAAAACTATTTTTACGTTTAATTTATATTAAGATTCAACTTATCACTTTTTTATTTATAAAGTAATATAAAATTTAGATACAGCATCTAGTAGACAGTTTCGTATCTCTATATCAATATTCCATAAAAACATTTTTCTATAGCCACTTAAAAAAAAAGTACTTACATAAGCACTGTCGCTAAAAAAAATAATTTTTTCTTTGGGCTGAAAACTTTGAACTCTAGACCACTGCTGTTAATCATCTGGAGTGATAAATAATTTTAAAACTATAAGAAAATGCTAAGCAAGTTATCTACTTTTAGTAGGATGTTAATTTTATACGTTTGGATCAGTTTAAAATTTTGTCTTTTGTCCGCCTAAATCGATTAAATACCCCTATGTGCGGCGCACAGTGGAATGACCAGTGGAAAAAAGTCAAAAAATTTGATCTTCTAAGCCGGGTTTTGAAAAATGCAATATTATAGCCAGACTTCTAACTAGATGAACTGTAAATTTTTTTTTTGTAAAATGCACCTACAGCAAGCTATACAACCTCTTAAAGGTAACATGTCAAAAGTAGGCCATTTAGTGATGATCTACGAAGCGCTACACCGCGGAGTTAAATTGCTCCAAATAAACCGGTTTTTAATTGGATACTCTTAAGAAGAGTAAGCTTAACATATTTTATTGGTTTTTTTTTGCACTCGAAAGCCTTCGATCGTTTTAATAATTGGTTAAGTAACGGTTTATTTCTCCCAAAAACAGCTTATTTTCAAACTTCAGCATCATTTTTGATTCACGTGCATTCATCAAAAAAGTTATAAAGTGGGAAATACGACCTTTCCAAAAAGGTATCGTTCATCCGCGTCCACCCGCGTCCCTGCTAGCTATCACTGTTTGTTTCAAGCCTTTTTACGCACAATTTGTATGAAAAACGCACTTTTTGAGTTATAAAAATAACAATCCTTAGTGTACTTGTGTGACAAAAACTTATAACCGAAATACAAAATGTTTTTATACACTACTTAGTTGCCATGAGACTAAAAAATAATGTTAAAAGAAAAGATCATAAAAATCAGGCTGTTTTGAATTTTTTCCATACTTTGCACTGAATCAACGCACTGTGCGGCGCCCCAAGAGGGTTAAAGTTTTTTTTATCATTTGAAATAGGTATGTGTTGACTTATAAATCTATTTTTATTAGATATCGTCGGTGAAACCAGAAAAGTGTGTAACTCCAAATTTTCTGAAAATTAGATTTGAATGCCATCTGTTAGACAAACCTAATATCTACCGCTCCTTAAACTCAGAATCCCCTTAAAGTTCATAGTTTTTATTTTATAAGCAAAATTAGAAAATGAAAACTCATACAAATGCCTTCTAAACGATTTTGTTGTTTTGCTCTCTTATAAAATTTTCTAAAATGGAGTTACACACTTTTCTGGTTTCACTGACGATATAGCCTTCAATCAAAATTTTTTGATGAGGTTCTTGTCTAGTCTACATTAAACAACGTTTTCAAAAAGGTATAAACCATTTTTTTAGGACCAGGGGTTTAGTCAGGACATGCATGTTTTTTTTTCATATGCTTGTTTTAATAAAGCATACTTGCTTTAATAAACCTAAACCACCATGCATGCCCTGACTAAACCCCTGGTCCTAGAAAAATGGTTTATACCTTTCTGAAAACGTTGTCTACTGTAGACAAGAACCTCATCAACAAATTTTGATTGAAGGCTATATTTAAAAAAAAATGGCCTTATAAGTAAAAACATACCTGTTTCAAATGATAAAAAACTTTAACCCTCTTGGGGCGCCATGTAGTGTCAAAATAAAAATCTGAAAAAATTAGAGGATTTTTTTTTTATTATTTAGAAACAGTTTTTCCACTTAGGAACTTAATTCTCGAAAAAAAAAACCTAAATAACTAAGGCCCTAATATACAGTGTTAGATATATATTAACAAAAAGGGCCTTGTCAGGACTCTTGCTTCCCTCGGATTTGATTCCAAAGAAAAATATTATGAAATACAGATTTTTTTCGGATTGCATTGAATTCCAAGAAAAAATTAAACCATCATTTACATTCTTATTAATTTTTAATAACGGAGTCAAACGAAATCTCTTAAAATTAAACAATTTATGAAAAAAAATCCTATATCGTCGGTGAAACCAGAAAAGTGTGTAACTCCATTTTAGCAAATTTTATAGGAGAGCAATAAAACCTCATCGTTTTGAAGGCATTTGTATGAGTTTCCATTTTCTAATTTGCTAATAAAATAAAAACTATTAGCTTTAAGGGGATTCCCAGTTTAAGGAACGGTAGATATCAGGTTCTAATTTTCAGAAAATTTGGAGTTTAACACTTTTCTGATTTCACCGAGATAGGTGGTAATATTTTTAATTTATTTTTTAAATATGTTTTCTTTTTTTCATTCTAGGTAAGTGTCGCTTAAATCAACTCGCAAAAAAAAAATACCGTAAGTTTTTATTTCTAATTATAGTAAAACCCTTTACCACTTAATAGATACTAAAAAAGTCAATTTTGAAAATGTGTTCGTACAAAAAGAATATTCTTCAATGATTTATAGACAAATTTTGAAAATATATCGCCGTCAATATGCCAAAATTTTCAATTAGTTCAACAATCATACTTATAGGTTTGCCATACAAAGTAGGTAAATTACAAATTACGATATTACCGATTTACCAAAAACAAACACTTAACAACTTTAGATATTTTATGGACTTTTTTTTATCCATATTGCAAGGTTTCATGAGTATGATTTGGGTTGGGTTCGCTATCCCGCTTTTTATTTTCCCGTTTTTTTAAATCCCGCTTTTAAAATCCCGTTTTTCACTATCCCGCTCTTTATAATCCCGCTTTTTAATATCCCGGTTTTTGTAATCCCGTTTTTTATAATCCCGCTTTTTATTATGCCGATTTTGCAATCAAAATTAGTTGTTTTATTTTAAAAAATTGCGCGATTTTAATTAAAACCTTTAACATAAAATATAATATATAAAAAAAAAATTTGAAAATGTAAGGAATGTTATATTAAAGAAAAATCAATTAACAAACTAATATTTACTTTAAAGTTTCAAAAGAATAATCAAACCGTGATAATCCCATAGATCTATAATAACATAAAATGATAAAGTACAAAATACTTTAAATTAAGTACATACTACACACTCAAAAGAAATTTCATTTAAATATATTTCAACTTATATTTGGATGCATTTCAAAAATTTTGATATTTTCTTTTACTTGTAAACTCAATTTAGTGTTTTAATCATTTTATGTTTTTATAAAAGAAATACCGTTTTCATAATGTGTTGAAGGTACATATTCTGTGGACTTTACGACGCTAAAAATCAGTTTTACTAATTTTTTTGTCTATTTATCACGATTTTTTAAATTTATGAATTAAGCATGTATTTTGTAAAAAAACGGGATTTTCGGGATTTGACGGGATTTTAAAATGCGGGATTATAATTGATCGAGATTTTAAATAAGCGGGATTTCAGAAGACGGGATTTAAAAAATCGGTATTTTAGAAAACGGGATTTTAAAACTTTTTTTTCGGGATTTTCGAAAAACGGGATTTTAAAAAGCGGGATTCCGATACGCTCCCGTATGATTTATATCTTCTTTTTTTTAAACCTTCATCTATTTTTTAATAATAATAATGTAGCTGAATGTAACATACAGATGGCCTCTGCCTGGCCCTGGCATTATTCTTTCCATTCGAATCTACTTATAATTTCAACTAAAAATTGTACACACTACTGTTCATTGAAAGTTATTGGCGCCAGGCTGTCGTTTTTAATGTACCTAATATTTGTTGTTCTCCATTGTTTTTTTTTTCTTCTCCTTTTTTTTTCATATATCCTTGCCCATTTGACATAAATGGTGTCCTGTAGAGAAGCAAACATGGTTATAGAAAAGAGAACGACTTAAATTTTATGGAAGTAATTTAGGCCAAAACAAACTTCAATATCCAATGGAGTTATAGAGTTTCTCGGATATACAATATAAAAGAAATGGATACACTTTCTTAATTGTGTTAGGTGGGTTGGATGGGAGTGTTTGTGAGTTAAAGTTTTTGCAAATACTTGGGATTAAATTGGCAATGCGACTTACTGATGATGCATCAGAGTAAGTTAAAGTTTATTTTTTTGAAGAAGGATTTCAAAAATTTAAGGTTCAAGGTTTCTGCAGTAAATTTATACTTTCTGTAAGGCATGATTTATAGATTACAGTGGAAATTTAACTGAGAAAAAAGTCAAAGAAGAAATGATTTATAAAATGCGTCTTAATTTGTAAGGCTGAGAGTATTTATGTCTTTTGTAGAAGAGTAATGTTTGTCATTTTAACAAGCGGTTCTCTTTGGCTAAAATAAAAAGCCAACTTTTTACAATTGATAAAAGCTTGTGATAATCTATTCAGTTTAACATTTCCAACAAAAAAAAACAAAAACAACAAATTAAAGAATTAATTTGATCCATTATAAGTCCTAGCGAGTTCCAAACCTCCATAATTAAGTTTCCTCCAGTTGCGTTTCTGATTTATTTAGGTTAGAAGTTACCCAAAAGTTCACAAATTCCGAATAATTTACACGACAATTTAAACCAACTTTTTTGCTACAAAACATATTTTAGTCGATCACTCTTCCACCCCACCCTAAACTCCAACGCTCGCCACTCTACTCCGATGAACTCAAAAACATTTTTAATGCGAACAAATGAACTCATTTTGCCTTCAAATCTATGGGAACAATAATTCATTACTTTGTTGAACGTTGAACGGTTCGAGAACAAAAATGAAACGGTATAAGTCGGTGGTCTTTTTCTTTTCTCCTCTCCCCTCCTGTACCAAAAAAGTGTTAAATCGTCTGACATTTAATTTTCAGTTTATTCCTTTTATTTTTTTTTTTGAAAAATTAAAAAAAAAGGAAATTTCCCCTCAAGAAAGCCAAAAATATTAAAAAAAAAAAAAATAGAAAACAGAAAAATATCAAGTAAAAAAGAGCTTCCAAAAGTCCTGTCCTAGAGCCTTTTCAAGCCCGCCGCGTTGCTGCTACTGCCTTCATCGTCATGCTGCATCACCCTGCATCGCACACGCCATACATAACGTGCTAATGTGTATAAATGTCTTCCATTGTGTGAATGATGGAAAACTCCACTGAAACGGGCAATGATTAATGAATCCTTGTTGAGATAATTTCGAGTGTTATCCTTATCCAACGAGTTATGCTGGTTGTTCTGATCTGATAAATATCTAGCAATATTTGGTCCGCAGCAGGAGTCTATCTACTTCTCTCTTGGTCTCTCGGTTTGGCTAGATGAGAGGATGAATTTGAACCCGAGGACAACCGAAGGACATGCAATACACTATTTTATTTCGTCCTGTCGCGTCTATTCTGGAATCCTTCCCACCAAACCTTATACCCATTCGTTCATACTAAATGATGTCCATCTAACAAAATGAACGCAAAAATATGAAAAACTACCCGTAGAGTAGAAATGGTCATATCAGGACATAAACTACATCCTGACTACGTTATGAATCCTTAAGTCAAGTTTTTATTTCTCCTCTGTTTTTTTCTCTCTTGGTATAGTTTTGTTGAAGGATCATCTCATCATCGTCTCGTGTATCATGATTAGAGCAAAAATACTCGAGAGCTAAAGCTTCTCGCCCGCGGATTTTTATTTATTGATGTAAAACTTTCCGGAACTTGAACACACCATTCCCAGCAGAACAGGATTTGGGGAATGGGGTCATTATTGCGCACTCCAGCTATAGAAAGTATAGTTTTCTGGGAAATGAGCAGAAAAAAAGGAGCAAACAAGGAAAAGTTGATGTGCTGGAACTTATAATATTGTTAATTGTTTTCTTTTCTTTGCGGGGATTTCTTTTTATATTTTTTTGTTTCATATCCTTCGTCATTTATTTCTTGGTCCTGGGCTATGGTACTTGTTCATGTTCGGGTTTTCGTGTAGGACGAAGTTGGTTTTGACTTTTTTTGTGTTCGTCTTACGTATTCTACTTCTGCTTCTGCCACTCTCGTGGTTTTTCCTTTACTTTTTTCCAGTTGTGGCCGCGGGCGGGTGTGAGAAATTTTCGTTGCTTTTCTTTTAGTCTAATGCAGGAAAAAAAATAACGAAAAAAGGACTTCTGGATAAGATCTCATATACCTACACTTTCCAAGGACAGGCGGGCAGAGAGAGAGAGGGAGAAAGAGACAAACGATTCGAAGGGGGAAATGTAAGAAAAATCTGTGGTTTTATACCGGATAATGATTTGACCTCATTATTAAGTGCGTTCTCATAAACAGGGAAATTTAAGAGATTAAATTATTTTTCGGTTTATTTTTCATTTTTTTTTTTTGCTTTCTTCTTCTTTTTCCTTTATTTGGTTTGCTGGTGGTCTTCGTCAGTTTCACCCTCGTTGTGGTTAATGGGGTCTGATGATGTTTGGAAGGGTGGTGGGTGTTTGGGATGGATGGCGGTGGTCCTTGTGAGTGAAGTTGAATTGAATTTTTAGTTTACTTTGAAAGTTGGGTTGGTTACGGATGCTCAATGCTAGGGGACGAGCAGTATAAGATATCCTGTTTTGGTTTTTATTTCCTGCCATTAGTGAGGTTATAAGTTAATTTATTATTTTGATGAGTAGGTTGTAGATATTTAGAGAATCAGAGAGGTAAGAAGAAACAGATTTTTAAATTTAAAAAAAAGTACCTACCTACTATCGTAGAAGAGAAGAGTTTTACTCAAGTAAAAAAGACAAATTGTTTATTTAATTTTTTGCTCTTTTGGTTCAAGGCGAATAAATATAATTTATTCGCATTACACAGCTTTTCATGTATTGTGGTGCTTGTAAAGTTGTTATTAAAAAAGTGTTAAAAAAGATTTATGTATCAAATAATAAAGTAGTTATAAATATCCAAATCAAAAATATAGATAAATTAAAAAAAATGGAAAATTCTCATGCAGAAATCTCTTTAAAATAAATTACACACCCTGTGTCGCACGAACTTACTGTCATAGTAAAACTTTCAAAGAGTGTTACGTATGTTAACATTCATTAGAATAATGATAGTTTAATTTTGTTATCAATTTTATGCATAATGTAAAAAAAGATATAAAGTTGTTTTTAAATTTAGAAAAACATTTTAAAACTGTACTCTGTACGTCGTTTTATAGTCCAGTGCATTTATAATTTGACCCAGCAGTTTGTACTAACCCCAAATTTGTTTTGCTCAATCGATAGAGCATTGGCTGAATATCATTTTCATTACCCTGATTTTTCGCAATTTCGGCCGCTATCTTATGGATGTTAGTTTTTATTAAATATCTCGATTTCTATTTTTCCTACGTAAAAGTTGTGTATACAAAAAACATAGAAAATAAAATTTCGCGTCTTTAATGTTAAGAACACTTTTTCGATATTCTGAATAATTATTGAAAAAGTCACAAGCCAAAAAAGTAAAAAAAAAAAACGAAAAAATGACAATTTTAAAGTTTTGAGCACTTTTTATCAAAATTATGAAAAAACCTTCAGAAAAAAGATTGTTCATTTTAAAATTCTCTATAACTCTGCTATACAACTTTTTTTATATCGCTAGAAATACAAAAGTTATTAATACTTTTTGGTTAAAAAATACCCCTTTTTTACGAAATGAAGAGTCTTAAAAATAAAAAAGTTGGAGGTCCTGAATTTTCTCTTGTTACACAAAGCTATAAAATACTCACTAATCATTCAAAATTCAATTTTTGGTAAAAAAAAATTTAAGAAAAAAGTTAAGATAAAACACAAACAAAAAAGAGCATTTTTTAACAAAAAAAAGTATCGTACTTTCCCCCTCAAATGTTTCTGTTTTACTTGAGTAAAACTGAAAATGCGAAAAAAATATGGGTTCAAATGGCCATACTTCGGTAAGCTTTCAATGAAAAAAAAAAAAAATAATACGCACAACATTTTGAATTTCTCTTATTAGAGCAATGTTAATGCCCAAAAAAGTGACACAGCCAAAAAAGTAAAAAAAAACTCAAAAATCGAATTTTTAATAATTAATTAATAATAACTTTTTTGTTTTAATAGATAGATGAAGGAAATTTTTACTGTAGATAAACTATAATTGTGCAAAATTTCAATTAATTTCATATCCAAAATCCTGAGATAAACACGTCATATCTTTTGATCTAGAGCGCATACAAATTGTATTTAACTTTAACACGCATGCTGATAATATTACCTTTCATTTTATATTAAAAAAATGGATTTAATGGTATTACGTATTAGAAGAGAAAAAAGGATTGATTTTTTGATGAAAACTGATTGGGTTAAAAAGATTCTACCTCTTTTTGTAGACGTTGTATAGACATGGTCGATATAAATATTTTGAGCTGAAACAATAAGCTTTCAGATGATATAAAATTTATTATAGGTTGTCATATAAAAAAAATGGATTTAAAGTTGATTGAAATAAAAAAGGTTGATTTTTTCGTTTTTTTTTTTTTGCAAGAAAAAGACATAATCAATAGCCTAATGTTGTTATGAAAACATATACTTTAAATTGATGTCGAAGTTGGGTAAATGACGAAAAAAATGGAATTTTTGAACTTTGTCAGCTTATAAATTCTAGGTGGTTTAATCAAACCATAGTTTCTATACATTTTTGAAAAGGCCTAAATGTCTTCTATCTAAAACTAAAATGGGTATACAAATTTGACGAATCTAGATTTTTTTTAATGGGTGAAGGTCCAAAAAACCGTTTTTTGCCCTAACTCCAGATTTTGGGGGTGTTATGGAGTTTTTAAATAACGTTTCGTAATCAGTGCATCTAGCTCTACAAATCTTGATAGGTCTCCGCCCGCGTATATTTTAAGTGTTACACAGTGTAATTTGTATGTTATTTGTTTCCCAATATTTCTAAAAACAATTTAAGCGCTTATCTCAGTTCTTGCTTCATTCATTATTATTTTCACAAAATTTTCTCACTCAATCAATAAATTTTATTTTTTCTTAATCGCAACTGAATGTAATTATAAATAAGGGGCGTCGACTGTTCGATTTTCCTACTAAAAACACAAGATTTCTTTCCTCTCTATAAAATTCACTTGAAATTCTTGTCTCTGCGAGATTGAAATCGGATGCAATTAATAATAACCATTTAAGTGGGCGGATTACACTCCATTCAATTTTTGATGATGACGAGGCGCCTTCTTTCAATACTCTTATACATAAACTCTCACGATTTCTGTCAGAAAACTCTCCCCAGGGATGGACAGCTTAATGCATATAGATTACATTTACTGGTATAATATTCACAATATCTGTGCCCTCTATTAATATTATTGCGTTGGCGAGCCAGATGGAATTTTTAATCGGCTTCGCAACAGCTTAAAAGGGTGCACAGCTCATATAACGATGCAAATCTGATTGAAATGTGTTTAAGGGTGAAATATTAAAAATGAAATGAATTTATACTCTTGGAATTTCTCTATTAAAAAGAAGGTATACATTTTTCTAAATGACATCACAACATTGAAGGGGATTAGTCATTAGTTGAGTCTTTGGTCAATGGAAGGTAGCTGGTATCACCAGATCACACACACTCCTCATTTTTCCCGCAATTCTGTCTTCCTGTTTGTCCGTAAATGTTTTCAGCTACATGAGATTTTATCCAAACTTGGTAGCTATGAGTTTTTTTAGGGGCCCAATTGAAGGTACTTGTAAATAGATCAAAATGGAAAAGCTTATTCTTTTCAAAACGGGCTCATGCAAATTAAATTCAACTTTTTGCACATTAATTTCATTTTTTTTTTCAAACTGAATTTACCCATTCGCTAATCGAATTCACACCTTAATTTTCTTTTTTTCGAAAAAGGTGAATTTGGTTTGACAAGAGTTGAATTCGGTATTGTCATTTTAAGAGTGGTTAGTTGGCGGGGTCGATATAATTTATTTATTTTATTAACTGTGACAGTTATTATCATTCCTACACACATGTGTGCCTACTGTTTATACATCAAAATAATTTACTTGTTGAAAAAATGACCAAATAATTACAGACATATTTTTGAAGAATATTGAAACGTTTCAGTTTCATTAAGATGAAAACATATATTTAGTAAGTATCACTAGTTAACAAAAAAATGAAAAAAAATTTGGACACCAAGTGCCGTTATACTTTTCGTATAGATTTGAAAGGACAGGTTTTCGAGGTATGATTTTTCAAAATTTTGGGTAGTTATTTTTCCCATCATACATAGTATTCGGGCTATACCTATCTTGAGTAATAAACGATCAATCTGAACAGAAAAACCGGGACTTGAATTTTTAATAAATAAACAAGAAACACTAAAACAACTTTTCTGCGTCCGCTCAAGAGTTTTAAGTGCAAGTGATTTTTGCTGAAAGAAAAAATCAAAATCTTTTGAGTCCTCATAGTTTTAAATTTTGAATGTGTAGTACAATTCTTGAACAAGATAATTTTCTTCAAAATCTATGGATAAATTATAAAGATATGACCATTTTTGTAACGATCAATATTTTCGAGTCTTTTCGTTCCTTTTTAAGTTTTTGCCTATAAATTGAAAAACAAGCCGAATTTGAAAAGGTCTTAATGTGTTCTTTCGAAAACAGTCAAGAAATCTTAAATTGGTGAAAATTTGACAAAGCTAGATTTTTTGCAATGGATGAAAGTCTAAAAAAACCGTTTTTTGGCCCTAAGTTCTAATTTTTGAGGTGTAACGGAATATTTAAATACCGTTTTGTAGTCTGTGTAACAAGCTCTACAAAACGTAATAGGTTTTCGGCCGCGTATATTTTTAGTTTCACAAAATGTTTTTTATTATGGCACGATTAAATTGTACCATAGTAAAAAAAATTATATTTTGCAATGTTTAAACGTATATAACTTTTTTCCTATGATTTGCACTAAAATTTTCTTTTAGATAATGAAAGCTTATACAATTTTGAATCGAATATAAGGAAAATGGTTTTCCTACATACTCCAGAAATTATTTAAAAATGCAATTGTTTATAACAAAGATAGGTACAGTCATTTTAACAAAAAGACGTACAAATTTCATTCGCTTATAACTTTTAACAAAATTGAAATTTTTCAAAAGTATTTTGGAATATTATTTCTAATATATAAATCTTCCAATATATGAAAAAAAAAGCATCAAATTCGAGAAGTCGTTTGTAGGTGGCCCACTTGAGAAAATTTGACTCCTATTTCCTCTGAAGAACTCTATTGGAATAAAAGTTTCTGTACACAAAATTCTTCCAAATCATTTTAAAGTTTTTAAAGAAACACAATTTCCTGCTTTGGGCGTCAAGTTTCTATACTCTATATTTCTATAATTCCTTTCGCCTTTACCAAGTATTCCCTTTAATTTTACACTTGACAAGGCATTAATCTGTCCATATTCTCTATCTCCCTTTTCCCTCTCCAACCATAAAAAAACATACAATTTTCAAAATAAAGTGTCCGCGTAGCGATCACATAATCTTTTACAACTATGCCCTCTGGGAGATTACATGTACTATTTCATTTTCTTCTGTTGGTTCTTTCATATATATACTCTTTTTATGGAGATACTATATACTTCTCTCTACTTCTAACGAAGCATCAATATAATTTTCATCTTCACTACTAGACTCTTGATGACATCAGTTTTTTTTGAATATATACACACTAACCCCCATCATCATATTATAATATTTGCAATGCTCTGTGTCTATATCCTTTTTGGTTCTTTAGTATATTTTCATCCACTCCTCCAGAGCCCCCCAAACAAATGGCGACACAGAGAAGAAAAACAAATAGAAGGACACGATTCGGTGTACAAAAAAAAAAAATTGAAAAAAAAACTCAAGATTACACATAAAAACGAGGAAGAAATTCAACAAATGAATAAACAAGTGCTGGTCGATGTGGCGCCAGGAAACTTGTTACGCACAAAATGTGAATTTCAAATTGCTTCAGTCGAATCGTTAGTCCGTCCGCCGTCCTCGTCGTTGGTCTCAGTTCTTTGGTCGTAGTTCGTAATCGTCCTGCAAATTGACTGCAAAGCGCTCACGTTGTCGTCGAGTCCTTTTGGTTTGGTTTGATGGTGGGGCTCGTGGGGGAGTCGAATTTAGATGGATGGATGGGTAAATTGAAATGAGGCTCAAAACCTCCATCCACTTTCATTTCATCAAGAGGAGTGTGCTGCTACACTCTCTACACATTACACGCCGCCGTTCGAGTGACCACAGTCTGTTGCTCCTTATGGCCCCTGAGTCAAGTCCACTCCCTTTTTTGTTACTCCACAGAAAGGATTCGTATTGGATTGAAACGGAGGTGGCTGTGTGTGTGTACATATTGAGGGTAGGCTGTGGTGAAAGCGTTCCAGCACGTTTTTGCTGTATGAACTCTCTCGCTTTTTGAAAAAAAAATTAACAAACGAAGAAAAAAACACAAGTCAAGCCAGTAGAGAAAAGCTGGCCCATATCGTTTTACATCGAGGCCGAGACTGACATTTGCATTTTCGAAATCGCTTCGAGATTCTAGTCTGTTTTTTTTTTCTTTTCGCTGAATACCAACGTTGATGGTCGTCCTCGACATTTTTCTCTTGCCATACCTCTGGTTATAATGCGAGAGGATTTTTCATTCTGTTTGCTTGTTAGTCCCACCATTGACGCCAGAGATGAGCTGGAAAACGATGATGACGACGTGAATGTCGGCGAAATCCGTCGCCGTGATTTACGATATGGGTAGTCTTTCGACATCTGGGCTGGTAGTGTATAAAGGCTGGTGTAGTACTTTTAAGAGGGATTAAAGAGCAGGATGCACTTCCTGTTGCGATGCTGGTTTAAAAAAATAAATAGTCCTATGTATAGGACTTTGGCAATTAAATTTAGCGAAAAACAATGCATGACAACCATCACACTCCTACGTCCCGTCGGTCGCTTCGTTGTGGTCGTTTTTGTTTTTACCACGCACGTGAAAGAGTGCTTTTCCGGTGTTAATTTCATTATGTCCACAATGGACAGGATTGTGTCATAAAATCCCTGACATGACATAGATATACACATAAAGTGCACTGTCCGTGATTCATTTGTCCCCTCTCGCTCTGGGGTCCTGTTTGACACTACGTGTGAAACAACTATGACAAGATGACAAAAAATTTAGCGAAAAAGGCAGCATCCCCTGGCTTAGAATGTTAAAGCAACTGATGGGGGCGAAAAGAGGGGGTGGGAAAAATCTTAAAAGGATTTTTATTATTCGCAACATGCATCAAGCCAAACACAATTGCACGAAGATGTGGCCTGTTCGTTGTCGTCGTTGTCGGGCGTACTTAGCGCTGCATCACATACCGACATCATCATCATCAACATCAACGTTGTATAAAATTACTTTTTGTCAGGGTTACGACTTGGTCGGTCTGTTTCGTCGAAGCTCGAATCTCGAGTCCTCAAAATAAAAGAGACTCTGTTTTTAGTTTTTTTTTGTTGTTGTTTGTTCATTGTGTCGAATTCAAGTTTCGCCCTGATAAAATGTATTTTCTCAGTGGCGCGCTTTGTTACTACCCATTAAAAGGATCATTACATATCCTTGGCATTTGGCAATGTGTTATATTCTTGTTTCTTATTTTGTCGTTTTTATTTTTTATATTTATGTATGTACACAATCGGATATCCGGAGGTTGAGAGAGAGTCGAGTATGGTTTTTTGTTTTTGATCAGTGGGGTAGTTGTCATGGAAAAAAGTGATGTTATATTCGAGGCTGTTTGTAGGGCCCACGAAAGTTATTTTCAATAAATAAATAAATAAACTGGGCTTTAAGAATAAGTGAACAAAATTATAAATATAAAAAAAAAAATATAAATTTCAAGATTCTAAAAAAAGTTTTGGTATAAACTTAAACTATAACAAATTCTTGATTGGTTGTAAAAAAAATCTTTCAAAACAGACGTATTTTGGCAAAGATTAAGCCATTTAAGGGAATGGAAAGCAAAAATTATAAAAACCGTCATAACTCGAAAACGGGACAAAAACGAGAAAATTCATGGTTTTCGTTTGGGGCGGTGACTGTGGGACACCCTGTATAATAATATTATTTACTTTTTGAGACATAGTAAAATCCTAATAAAAAAAAATGGAAGAAAAACTCTTTGAAAACTTGCCTTACTTGCTGTTACATCGGAGTAATAAACTGTTGCCCCAAATAACTACGTGAAAATATGTAAGAAAGAAGAACTGCTCCGATCAACGAATCGGTCGGAAGCAAATCAAGACCAATTTTTAGCACCAAGTAAACTCCCAAAACGGAGCGTGTCTATCGTTTAGTATTAAGTTGGTTGATAAACTTTGCTAAAAATCGTATTTTTGCCTCTCTACAAAATTTATCAAAATGCCCAAATTCTATAAAGTAGAGTAACTAAAGGTTAAAAAAATAATAATTTTAGGGAACCCGGCCGAACACCTCTGATTATGATGATCTTTTTTTTCAAACGTCGGTAATTAAAAATACTTTAAATTCTATAGATTAAAATTTGCCGCTGTTGCCGTTTTGAAATTTAATTGAAGAATTTTGTGAACAAAAAAATTTTTTTCAAAAATTTTGCTTAAATTTCATAAATTTATTAATGCCAAAAGATTGTATAGGCAATTAAAGGAAAACAATTATATGGGAACGAAGGACAATCTTCCATCGTTTAGGTGATAACTGCAATTTTCTCACAAATTGACTTCAAACACAAAAAAAATATTTGAACACAAGGGCAACACCTACAATATTTAAATATACATTTTTAAAAATCTAGAAGCTTATTCATATTAGTAAAATTAAAGTTAAGTAAATTCAGGAAAGAGTTTTTGAAAAAATGGTAATTAAACTCAGATTTTTGAAAAAAAAAAATTATAAAAAAAATTTTAACATAATGTTTTAAAACTTTTTCGTAACATAAAATGCATTTATTTTTCAATTTTTTTAGGCCACATTTATTATTATTTGAAATTATAAAAAAAGGTCAATATGTATTACAATTTATGAAAAAAAAAAAAGTATTTAATTTTCGAAGAACTTTTTTAATAGAAGTTTTGAAACAAAAAAATTAACTAATTTTTTTTTAAGTTCAACATTTAAATATAAAGTTATTTTTTCTTCATTCTCATTGTTGAAAGTAAAATAGCAAAAGTTTAATGTTCTTATTTGCCAAAGTTTTTGATTAAATCAATTATTTCAATGCAAAAATTCAGTTTTTATCGAAATATCCAATGAAATTGGAGTAATTTTTAATTTTCTTTTCAAAACTATGATATATATTACCTTTTCTTCTTGGGAATTTAACTAATCATATCTATGTCCAAAATATTTATAAAAAAAAAATTCATATTTAAAAAAAAAAAAAGTTTGAAAAAAATTCATTTAGGTAATTTTTTTTAATAAATTTCTTTTTTTAATTCTGAGTTTAAGGACCATTTTGGGTTTTTTAAAATGTGTTTTTTAATATTGTAGGTGTTGCCGTTGTGTTCAAAATATTTATTTTTGCATCGTTTAAGCGATAAAATTGCATTTATCGCTTAAACGATGGAAGATTGTCTTTTATATATTTTTTCCTTAAATTACCTAGAGAATCTTTTGGTATAGTTTATTTTATGAAATTTAAGCAAACAAAATGGTTTTGTTCAAAAAAAATTTAATTTTAATTTAAAAAAACAATACGGCAACACCGGCATACAGACGTTTGAAAAAAAAGATCATTAAAATCAGAGCTGTTCGGCCATGTTCCCTAATAATATGCTTTAGTTACTTCACTAATAACCTTTATGAAGTTTGATAGACACATCTTTTTTATCAATGATGGGCGAAAGCAAATGAAAATAACATCTTCCATAAAATTAAGCCCTTAATTTACATTGTTAGTGTTTGTCAAATATGAAAAAAAAAATATTTTTTTCAAAACAAAAATAGTAACAAAAAATTTTGAGAAAAAAATCACTAAAAATTTCTTTTTAAAAATTTTGAGTTTGAAACTTTATTTTTCCATAAATATTTATCCAAAAACTCCATTTAATAGAAAAAAAGATATTTTTTGTTGAAACTTTTATCATGTAAAGTTGACTACTTTTTCCTCCGGAAGAAAAATATTTTTTTTTAACTCAGCATAGATTTGGAAAGTTCTTAAAATGTTATATTGAACGAACAAATGTCACATTATAATTTGACATCTAAACAAATAATGAATGTTAAAGAGCATAATTATCCACTTCTTCGCCCTAAGCTCTTTGACATTAAAATACACCACTGAGCTTGGATGCACCTTGTTCGGGGGCAAGGATTTTGTTTGTTATCCCTTATACACCCTGTGCAACCACCATAAAGTTTATATTTTGTTTTTGAAACATTTTTAGGGTAGATGAAGAGATATACAAATATATACATATACTATTTATACATGCATACAAACATACATGAATTGCATATAAAAAAATAAAGCTGATACCAAGCTGTTGGCTGTTAAGTGGCATTTACCATCAGTGAACATCCTTTTTTTTGTTATTGTTGTTGTTATTTTTGTTGCTTTTGAATAGCTTGTTGTTTGTGGCAGAGAACAAAAGACCAAGAACGAAGAAGAAGACGTTACTGCATTGAGCTATAAGCTGGCCTTTTGTTTTTTGTTTTTTTTTTTTTTTTCTTTTTTATTTTGCTCCGTTACGCTAAGCGCGCAGTGATATCCTTTCTGCAATATGTCCTTTTCACTCTAAGATTTCATGGGAATTGTTGTGATTGTGTCTTTTGTTTTACAATTTCAACTTAAATACGTTTATATGTATGAAGATTTTCTTATAAAATAAGAAAAAAAATATATAAATAAACTAAAGCAACTATACGAAGAAATAGGGGCGTTGCGTTGTTGTTATTGGATGTTTTGTATGTTAAAGCTTTAAACTGCGATTTTATCACTGTTTTTCGATTAGTAGGGGAAAGTGGCCTAAAATGGCACCCCAAGGTAAAATGGCCCCCTTGCAAGAAATCGTAGAATCGAAAATAATTTGAAAGTTTTATGAACGCAATTCTTTAGTTTATCTGGCAAAACCAACATATACGAAATTTCAGGAACTTCAAGATATTATTTGGAATTTGACAGGTCAAACTATCTCTATCCACATCAAAAAGTACACTCGTTAAAATTTTGTGAAATTTTTTTTGCAAAAAAAAAGTATAAAAAACATTGTATTTTGGAAAAAGAAGTTAATGTGTGTACGCATGAAGTATTTCTTATTAATTAACTGAAATAAGTTGGTTTAAAAGGATTTTAAATTTTTTGGTGTAAAAATTAAATTGAAAAAACTCAAAATGGGCAAAATGGCCTACTTAGTGCTCGGGTAAAATGGCATACCTATTTCACATGTCATTTTAAATTTTTTTTTCACATTTTCATTTTTTTAAAGGAAAATAGTTGCTATTTATGAACGATGTACAGAGAGGAAGTCCTGGACTGAGGAAACCCTTGATTCCGTCAAAAATGTAGAAAAAGGCTTCCAAAACACTCAAAGTTGCAAAAACTACAAAAAAGAGACGAGCAACCAACATGAACTGGGTTTTGAATGACTCGATGAAAGATCTGGGGGGATTAAGCACCACTTGTTCCAAGAAAATGGAAAAGAAGCCCTTTGATTCAATTTTGCATTTAAAATCACGTATGTTTGGACAGTGTGCCATTTTACCCGGGTAAATTTGATCAGTGAAATTTGTAGACGTCTTGAAAATTAAAAAAATTAAATACTTTTTGGAACTTTTTCAACTCGCAAATGAAAAAAATGTGAGAGTAATATATTAAACTTTGAAAAGTATATAGCATTTAAGTTTTAATGCTACTGTTTTTCGAGATATAGGACATTTTCCTTAGGGGGGCCATTTTAGGCCACCTTCCCCTATGGGATTTTTTATGCGAAAATCTATTTCAATGTTTGTTACAATATATATAAATCCAAGATACTTTGTTGATGACAAAGGTAAATAAATTGCCCAGAGATAAGAATCTGTTAAACCTGAGCTCACAATACTTTACTTTTGAATTTCTATGGACTGAAAGAAATTTATGGTAACCCTTATAATGCTTACTTTATGACTTTTATGATATCAGTTGTGGTTATGTCTAAAAAATCTATAGTTTCGACGCGATTAGAATAGAAAAACTGGTGAAATTTACAATCTTCCAACTTTTAAAGTTACAATATTTTGTCTATAATTTACAAAAATCACTTGTAATCTAAGCCCAGTGGCTGACGATGACGTTGTCTCCAAGTCAGCAATAAAATGTACAAAACTGCAATAAAGTCTGCATTTGTCATGCTTTATACATATTTCATTTGTGACCTGTCAATTGTCGCCTCTCATCTTTCTTTCGCTATCTATAATCTGCCATCTATTACATCACAGGGAAAAATAAGCCACTCAGAATCAAGATGATCCTGTTCTTAAATTTATCTTGTTAAAATAATCAGATTTCTTATTGAAATAAATAGAATCTCTTTAAACTCTGTTAAAATCAAAGTAATCTTCATTTTATTTCAATAAGATTTTTCTTCTTAAAACAATTTTAGTGTATCTACTATAAGAACAAAATGATTTCAAATTAATTTTATGAGCATTCTTTTTAAAATTAAAAGATTAAACAAAAATAAAAGAATGTTCGATTTAATTCAAAAGTTTTTTGTCTTTTGGGCATAAATTTTACAGATTTTTCCGCTAATTTAAAAACGGCAATGGAGAAATCCAGTTATTTTTATATAAATTCCATTTTTTTTAGCATGACTTGTAAAAAATTTTAAACTGTATTTTTTGTTTACTTTTTCAGGTAAGATAAAAAAAATCTGTTTTACGAAAAAAAAACCGTGAGTATTTAAATAAAACAACATTATCCTTCTCCTGTAATCTTATATATAAAAATGAGTTCGTTAAGTGTGTGTGGCCGATAAACTCGCGTTTGGCTGGTCCGATTTTGGTAATTTTTTGTTTGTTTGAAAGGTATTAATATGTAGATGGTTTGTATAAAAAAAATAATACCTTTTCTCCCACTTTCACATAGCTGTCAATTTGTACGAGTGAAAAAACACTCCCGCCAAAACATTGCTTTCATTTGTGATAGGGTCAACCGATTTGTAGGCAAAACATTGTGCATTTATATAGTTTAAAATTGTTGCATTGATTTCAGAAACATTTTTATTTGTAACAGCCATTATTGCACGTTCACTCAGCCAAGTATGATTTTTGTAATTTGTCTTTATACTTGGAAAAACACTGAATCAATTCATTTTTTGAATTTACATTGAAAAAATTGTTTTGAAGTGTAATTCGGCCTTCCGAATCAAGTGCCGCTATTCCATTAACAATGTCCAATAACTGCATAAATTTCAATAAATTGGTTAATGTTCATTACAATAAACCAGTCTTTTTTCGGTTTAAATGTATTTTCAAACAGGTTCTATTTTTTTTTAAAGTGCACTCAGCGAAGCGGGTGGGGGTAAGCTAGTATTGAATAAAATCCTTTTTTTATAACTCTACTAAGTTAAATAGCTACTTGTATATTTTTATATAATTTCAAAGTAATCCAATAGAATTTTTCTCTTCAGTGCATTTCCTATAAGAAAGGAGAGGGAAAAAAAAACTCAATCAGTTTATCTCTTAAAGTATCTTCTGCATAAAACTGATTCAAAGCACAAACTGCATTTTGATTTTTTTTTTTTAGTATTTCTCAATCAATCGCCACTTTGTATATACACACTTATTCTATCTAGATTCTTGCAGGATGATTTTTTTTATTCTCTTCTTCTACTCCTGGGCTTTATGCCTCAAAAGCCAGTTTTATCAAACTTTTTCCATATCCATTCACTTCAAAGGAAAATAGAAGATAGCTACCTACCTACACATGCACATAGATAGAATTTTTTTTATGAAGAATAAAAAAAATAAAAGAAACCATTATCGTCCCTCATAAGGTGGATGAAATAAAATTTGTCCTCTTGGTGAAATGTGTTGCGGTGGGAGAGAGAGAGATGGTGCTGGAAGAAAACTTTTTCCCGAACCTTTTGTTCAAGTGTATAAAAATGAAAAGACGCTTTCAATCACTTACTTTTTCCTCTACATTAATCCGTGATGGGTCCTCACTTCGCAAAACTCATTTAAGAATTTTAATTTTTTTTTCTCTCTCTCTCTCTCCTACTACAACTGCCCTAGGTAGAGTCTATGTATTTTTTTCGTTTTTCTATTGCTCTCTGTCAGCAAAGTAGAGTCGAGTCCTTGGGAGTCCTGTCGTCAGTCATCCTAATCCAATCTTTTCGATAAAATTTTAAATTATATCCATCGCTCGTCACCCCTTTTTTTCCTACTGGACAGTAGTATCTGATGATTTCAATGTACCCATATAATACAGTCCCAACGTTGGGCGCCACTTTTTTTTTTTATTTAATTTTTTTTTTAAACAATATTCTCTGGAGT
Organism: Episyrphus balteatus; assembly: GCF_945859705.1. Taxonomy (NCBI): domain Eukaryota; kingdom Metazoa; phylum Arthropoda; class Insecta; order Diptera; family Syrphidae; genus Episyrphus; species Episyrphus balteatus. The sequence goes on along the minus strand of NC_079137.1, from coordinate 30,809,532 downwards.
AATTTCCAATTCCTTATTAAACAGGAGCATATTTAAGATTTAAATAGTTGAAACAAAAGGGTGGCAAGTTTCATTTCCTTTCTGTGTTGGCTGGTGGCGGTAAAGAGTGACTGTGGCAGTGTTTGGTGACGGTACAAAATGGAAAACTATTTCCGGGCTACGGGCTAAAACTTGGAATTGAAATAGAGAACAGGATGTCATTATGTTAAACGTTGTGTTGTGCGACAGTTTCTCTTCTCACACAAATTCTTCTCTGTATATGTGCTGCAGTAAAACCTTTTCAAGCAGCACAGTTGCAGTAGAAACAGTAGCAACAGCAGCAGCAGCATTATCGGGGGACCGATGATGATGATGATGAAGATGGTACCACCGTTCGTGCTGTTAATTAAAACTTTTAATTCCAGTTGAAAATTTTATCTGGGAAATTAAGTTTGAGAGTGAGTGCGCGCTCCACTCCAGAGCGCAAAACGAAACGAAACAACTGTCCTACTGTATACGTCGTCGTTGTCGGCCGACATCGAGTCTCGGGTTCTCCAAGTGGACAGGATAAAATTCTATTTTTCAATTCTTTATTCCAGGGTTGTTATTTTTGTTATTTCATTTTTTTTTTTCATTTTTTGAGTGGACGGCACGCGAAATTGTAATTATTCCAAGTGAATAAGGCAAGAGGGGGTAAAGGAGTAAAGTAGGTAACTGAAACTTTTTTGTTGTCCCACAGAGGGATGAATGGTTATTATATGTAAGTGTTCCCACCCGCCTTCTTGAAAAGTCCATCATTATTGTAGAAAGGACAATGATTTCCTCTTTGTATTGCTTTAATCTGTGTGCTTTTTTTTTTCTTACATTTTTTTGTTTCTTAGCTTAGTAAGGATTTTTTATTTATTTTATTTCATCTCTCCTGCTGCCATCAAACGGCCAGAATTTAAGGTCCACATTGTTTTTGTGGTAGGAAAATGTTTTGGACTAATTATATTTTATCAAAACCAAAAACAAAGCACTAAAAATATGTCTTCTTCCTTATTTTTTTTGGCTTGTTGTGTTTTGTTGTTATTGTAATTGGTGCAGGACAATGGTTGGTTTTTAATTAAGTAAGCTACCAGAGGCAGCGGTTACCATCACCAACCGGTGAATTTTTTTTTTAAACAATACAACAAGAGTCAAGGGTAGAAATAGTTGAGGTGCACACGACTCGTTGAATACGGTTATTTTTTTATTAATATTCTTGCCTTGAAAATAAAAGAGGATTTTATTTTCTTGAAGACGAACAAAGATTGCAAATAAAAGGAAAGGAATAATCACCAAACGGAGTTTTTTTTTATTTTTTATTTATACTCGTCGAGTTTAAAGACTGGGTTAAATTAATTCTTTATTTTCTTTAAATGACCAATTCCAAAGCTTCCTTCTGAGGTTTTGAGAAAATATTGTTTAACGGTTTAGCTTTATATTGTTTTAAAGTGATTGAGCTTATTTAATTTTGTTTAGACGCTATCTCTTCCTCAAAGAATTAAATTTGGCAAAGTTAATTTTATGACGTTCATTGAGCCATTTATACATATAACATTCCGCAAATCAGTCTATCTGTACCTATAAGGAACTAAAATAATAGACCCATAAATTTCAAACTTGATATAATGCGTTTTTAATAATATTTGAAGTTTTGTATCAAAATCTTAAGAGCCATTTTGGAGAAAATTAAACTTGTAAAAAATTTCGTCCTAAGGTTTTGATAAGAAATTTCGTATATTAATTTCATTTAAGGTCTTCTTATGAAAAACGGTTTTTGGAATAATGACGAATTTTTCTTGCACAAAATATATTCTTACAGTTTTAATATAAAAGAAAATAAAATCAAAAAATTAATTCTTATACAAATTTAAATTTTTTGCTACTTTAACTCTACTGTAACTCATATTCAAATTTCTATTAAAATTACCTTTGTTGATAAATAAAATTCTTGGATGGAATGATATCATAAAACGCAAAGGGTAACAAAAAACATGGGTTCACTTCTGAATTTTTTACTTGCGATAGGTACTATAACGCAAGGATTCATAAAAAAATTGATGATAGAGAATGCTCTAACGATTTCGATTTTTAAAAATCTAGCTATTTAAATTAAAAAAAAAAAACATTTTTAGAACCATTTTGCTAACGGTAGGTACTTTTTCAAAGACCCTTTATCTTGATTTCTGACTTTCTTGAATAAATAGCTCCTCAACCGATTTAAATGAAAATTTTCAAAGGTACATAAGTATTTGAGTATTCGTTAAATCAATATTAAAAAAAAAAAAACACAATTAAAAAATTTATTTTTGGAAAAATCAAATTTTTGGCTTGAAAAAAAAATTTTGAAAACGGATGATTTTTTTTTTAATTTTTTTTTTTGTTTTTCATTAAAATGGCAAAACAATTTGTTTTTCCAAAAATGTTTGAAAAATTTTATTTATAAAAATTATTTTGTAAAATATCTGTAAATTCTTTATAAAACAAGAAAGTAAATGGTTTCAACGTCAAAAATATGTTTTTAAAATTTGAAAAACAAGTTTTATTTTTTTTTACATTTCTTCTATATTTTCTCTTTAAAAAATAAATTAAATGTACAAAGCTTCAACATTCTAAGCAAGTTTAAGCATAAGAGCAAATACGTCCGACTCATGCCTTGGAAATTGTCCAAAGAAATAACGTTGCACCATTCTTGCAATTTCTGTATTATCATAGAAAATTTGATACTCTCGATTATGTGTTTCTTACTTCAACCTTCTTGGTACCTAATTTTCGTAAGTACAGAGGTTTTATCTAGATATTATCATCTGAAGATGCCTATTCTTTTTATTGAATGGTCGGTAACGGAAATAGAGCTTAAAAAAAAAACTATACTTTTCTAAAGGACTATTGTTTGCTTATTCCGAGCCCGTCGTCAAAATCTTACTGTCTAGTGGCTTGTCACGTTTTTGAAATACTTGAATATTAACAGGTCGAAAACTCGTTTTCTGGTTAATTCTGACGTCGAAATACATCATCGTAAAATTTTGATTTGCAAAACTACTTATGCAATCTCAGAATGCCATCGTTTTAAATATGCATATTTATTTTTTTAAGATGATTTTTATCAAAGAAATTGGAAATATAAAGTTGAAGTTTGCGACTTCCGATTTGAATTAAAAAATACGAAAAAAATATATTTTTTTTTTAAATTAAAAATTAAAAAGTTTTTAATTTAAAATTAGTTTTTGAGACCGAAATTAATTGATTAGTATAATAAGTCAAAAACAAGGTATGATAGAATAAATCTGTAAATAGTTTTGAATTCAGCACACTAAAGATAATTTAAATCATATAACAAAGTTCTTGCTTCCTACTTCTTTTTTGTTTTTGCTGACCAGTGCATAAATCGTCTTGATTTTCATAGTTATAAAATTTCAATTCATCACCTGTTTTAATAAGTTACATTTTGACCCTGTTGAGCACCCAAAACATTGTTCAATATTCTAATTGAGCATTATTGTGCCCTCTACCCAGTTTTAGTTCTTTTATCTTAAAACTTTTTTCATACTTTTTCTCAATAATCCCAATTAATTTAGTGACAAGATCATTGAACTGTGATTCTGACTATAAAGTCATAAAATAAGTCCACAACTCAAATTAAATTTTTGATTTTTTTACTCTCATCATAACAAAACAATAAGTCATATATTTCAACTTTGTGATTGTACAAAAATATTGCTTTCGTAAATTTTTTTCAATATTTAAACAGTATTGACTGAAATAATATTTAAACCGGATTTATCAGTTCACCGAATTGACTCTTTTTGGCTCTTAAAATATTCATTTAAATTTTTAAATATGTTAATTTATGTCCAGCCACAATAAGTCCCATTGGCAGTGAGTCAGTCAGTCAGTCATCCTGCTGCCTCAACATCATCAAACTTGAATAAATGTCTGCCATGTCCCATCAGTCAGTGGTTTGTTGTGAATTTATTTCAACACAAAAAAAAAACAATGAAACATAAAAAAAAAAATCATTTAACTTCGTTGCATTATTAAATTACCGAGGAAAAAAAATAAAAAATTAAAATTAAAAAAAAATAAAAAATCCCTCAGGATGATAAATCCCACCTCACCTGATGGTGGGAAAAGGATTATTACCTAGATATCGCGGTAGCTTTTTGATGGTCAAAGTCACAGGAGTCAGTTTAAAATTACCTACATAACAAAAAATTGTTTCATGATACAAAAAAAAGAAAAACAATAAAGACAAAAATTACCAACAACAACAATAACATCATGAGCAAAATGAAACACCAAAAACAATGTGCGGTGTGCCGACGACGGTAACAGGATGTTCGATTCAATGAAGTCATCGATCCTTAAATTCCACACATAACAATCCACTCTGGGTACTTGGAGGGGATTCAAGCGAATTTTTACCCTCTAAAGACAAAAAAAAACAAAATGAAAATAAAATACAAAAAAAGGGACTACTACCATGATTCTGTTATTTACCCCCAAATCGTGGTTTCCAGGAAGAGGTCTCTCTGGTGGTGCGGCATTTGCGTTTTTTTAACTTTTTCTTCCATCGTACTCGTCGTCCTATTTGAATCCACAATTCAGATTCCTTTTCTTTTGTTTTTTTTTGTTTAATTTTTTTTTTGTAATCGTTTTGTTTTCCGTGCAGGGAAAGCTCCTCTTTCATTTCATTTTCCAATCACCGTCATCGATTTTTGTTTTGCTTTTTATAACTACCTTCACAAAACCTACCCACCTACTCGCCGCCCTCTTGAAATGATGGTTTTTCCATTGTTGTATTATTTCAATTTTTTTTAACATTCTTCTTAAAGACTGTATTGGTTTTGCGAAATAAAATTCGAGCTTTTAACCATAGACGCTAGTCTGTTAGAGTAATAACAGCAGGTTTATACGACCTGGCTGAGCATCTCATATTTTTAAATCTTCACCCCTTCCTTTCGTTATCCTTAAATTTTATATATAGAGTGCAAAATCTGGACGATTATATTGTGGTAATCGAAATGGGCACACATCTGAATATTTGCGGTATACGCGAGTTTCCTGGGGGGGGGGGAGTTGTTGGTTGTTGGAAATGCTGCTTCTGTTTGATGCTGATGTTGCTGCAAGCTCGGAAATTGAATGATTTGAGTTGAATGAGTGAAGACTGTGAAGAGGAGGATTGTAGAGACGAAAGGGACATGACTAAGCCTCGACGAATTGATTTCTGTGACAGTAGAGTGCCAAGAGTAAGCAGTTTAATTGTTGTTCTTCATCCCTGATGATGGTGATGGAATGGAATTTTGCACCACACATTGAAAACTGGGGGAATTTCTACGTGTGATGTAGTATGTTGTCTTTCTATCTTTGTTTTTGTTGGAACAAATACCAGGAAGAAGTGTTTTTTTTTTTTTTTTGTTTATTTAATTTTATTTTACTTTGTTCACTCTTTTGCTTTGTTGTTGTGCATTGATTTGAAAATAGAGTTTGGGTATACTTGGTTGGTTGTCCTTTTTTTTTTGTTTCATTTTAATAAGATGGCTCCCTTTTTGAAAGGATCTCTGTGGTCGTATTAAATACATAAATGCTTTTACCTTTATCAATATTTAAAAAAGCAAAGATTTTTAAGAAGATGAAGATTAATTTTTTTGTTCGTTCCTTTCTTTTTTTTCTCGTTTTATAAATTGAATTATAGTCCGGAAATTACTTCAAGTTCAATGTTATTTTTGGATGCCAAAACAAAATTGGTCAGGGTATAGAAATGCTTAGAGCTTTGCTTGTTTTTGTACTTTTTTTTTCTGTGAAATTTGATTTTTTTTTACCTACCAAATGACAATCGGCATTTAAACCCCACTCTGTAATCAATTATAAGTTCAAAGGAATCTTTTTACCAGCTATTAGTATTTAGCATTTGTTTTATTGACAGATACAAAAATTTCAAATTTCAAATTACCAAATTTCTGTTTAGTTTTTTTTTTAATAATTCCTTTAATGTAGAGCTTTTTATTTATTTTATTCGTTTTAGAAAAAGCTTTGCCTTAAATAAATAGTTAAATTGTGCACTTCGTGGAAAAAAATTAAATATGCACCACTCACTGGTAAAATTTTTATTGCAAATAAATGTATTTTGAATTGAAAAAATTTATTGTAAATAAAAAATTTTCTGCATTGAAAAAAGATTTTAAATATTTGTCAAATTTCTTACAATTTTTTACAATTTTGACCGTACATTAGCTATTTCAACTATATTTTTGAGCCAGCCTAATGTATGGTAAAAGTAAAATAACCAAAATTGTAAGAAATTCGACAAATATACAAAAAATTACTGTACACAATTTGCATTGAATTTTTCTTTTTCAATGCAGAAAATATTTTATTTGCAATAAAATTTTGTTTTTAATGAAAAATATTTGTATATGCAATTTTTAATACGAATATTTTTCAGTTGCAATAACATAATTCAAATATTTTAAATTTCTTATTGCTCCTTAATTTAGGATTACCTATGAAAAAAATGTTTGTTTTATTTTTATTTAATTTCATAAAATTTTAAGTTGGTTATTTTCAGACTTAAAACAACTAATACCACAACAGCATAATAAGGTACTCCAAAAAAGTATAAAAGTTTTAAAAAAAAAGGCTTTTGTTTAAAGAGAAATAAAAAAACAACAGTTTGAGAAAATTTGATTTTATTTATGCTCTCAAGAACCCTGTTTTTTTAATTCAAATTGTAATACTTTTCGATATAACTTCAACTTTCAAATCTTTTATATTTTTTTAGAAACTGCAATAACAGAGCATGTTTTTTTTAAATAATACACTACCTAGTGTCACACCATAAACTTTTTTTTTAGGGCTGTGCTCTCAAACAAAAGTAAGAAATTGAGTTTTTTTAAAACTTGGAATTGTTAAAATAATTTGTAGCGAAATGGTGTATTAAATAAAAAATGTTTTGATTTATTAATTGTTTACAATTATTAGAAACTGTTTTAGCAAAAGAATTGTTAAAACAAATCTCAAGTATAAGCGGAGGTAGCATAATACTGTTACAGAGAAGGGATTTTCTAAATTTTACGAAAACTGCATTAAATTGAAAACCGTAAGAATTTTGGATGAACAAGTTAACAAATTCTGTAAGGTACCAAATTCCATTATACTTTTGGGACACCATATTTCACAAAAAATGCTAATTTTGGTTTAGTAACACCAATTACTCTGAAGTATAATAGTCCTTGCGAATATGCAATTTAAAATATGAATCACTTTCGTCCGAATTTTTTCTTGGTTTTGTTCGTCCTTAAACTTGTTATGATTGCATAAGAACTTTTCTCGATTAACGATGAAAATGGGAAAACTTCAGAGAGATTACACAAATAATATTAAAACCAAAAAAAAATATTTTCTCTGCTCACTAGTTTAAACATCAACTCCTTCTTTTCATTATTCAATCCATCTGTTGCCTTTAGAACTCAAAAGTATTACGTTGCTTAAACTTTAAGTTTCCACAAAAAAAAAAAAAAAATAAAAAAACACCTTAAAAAAGCACCCACCACTTTCCACTCTCTGTACAAGTATTTTCTTCTCTTCATTAGAGAATCTATACGAGAGTATAATATAGTGGTCTATATACCACTCTCCAAGGAATGTATTTGAACAGTTTAAAAAGAACTTCTTTGTTCATGGAGAACTCAAACGACAATTTACTTTATCCTTCCCTCTCTCTCTCTCTCTGCTTTTATCCATAACCTATTGTATAACCAAAGCTATTCAATTGCTCGCTTCTTGCTGTTATACTTAGTAAAATTACATTCCACAGGATCCCACAGGACAACCTCCAACCGACCAGACCAGAACAAGCAACACGAAGCCTTTACTTAAAACAAAAAAAGTAAAAGCAAAAAAAAAAACATACAGCTAAATGCATTTTCTCGATTTTCTAATTAGGACGAAAAAATTCCTTCAATTCAATCACCACACTCTGGATACACACGTGGTGATAGCGGTAGCAAAAAGGTGGGATAGTAATATGGTATTTGTAGAGCATCAAGACTCTCCTGGCAAACCCAGGAGATAATGTGTTAAGAACTAGGACTTCCTGTGTATCATGTCCTCCTCCTCCTCTTGCATTGATGTTCTCTCCTTTTTCCAATTAAATATCCCAAAGCTTGTACTGTACACTCGGCATCGGGATGGGACTCTCGGACTCGGATGGAACTCGGACGTTTGTATAACGGCATAGGAATGTAGCTGCCCAATCAAGGATGCGAAGTGAGGCAAAGCGAAACGAGCACGAGTTGGAGTATTGTGTTGATAGTAGTGGTCTTCATCGTTGTCGTCCTGTCTGTAGTCGTCCTTCGTCCTTAGTCCTTATATGGCCAGCAGCAGGAGAGCTCTAATGATATCGTCACGTTCTTTGGATTGTTTGATGTCACATGCGATTCTTCGATATATATCGACCACCAAGGTGTCCTGTTTATCCTTTCCACCCCACTCCATCTCTTCTTCCCTTCCAACCAGCATAATGTTTGGATAGAAAGGACGACACATTGTGTAAGAACACAAAAAAGACGTCCTTATCCAGTGTGTGTATCTAAATAAAACAATAACAAATATGGATGTTGTTGTTGTTTTTGTTGTTTGTTCTAGCAACAACCATCATCAGCGTTCGGGCCGACCGACAGAGCGCGGCAGAAGGCCATCAGGACACACTGATAACGAGCACAATAACTCCGATCCGATGTGTAAATGCAGGACGGATAAACCTATTGGAACTGCTGTTCCTGCTGGTTGTTGAAATTCGATGTGGATGGGGATTGGATAGAGTAGAAATGGTTGGGAAGAAATTTGAGCTTCAGTGTTTTTTGATTGATGACCACTTTAATTGCGGATATTAAATGACAGTTTGGTTTCGTCCTTGTTGCGTTGTTGCCCTCGCCTTTCATTGTCCTGTCCTGTCCTCCTTGTCATTGTCATTTCGTGTTTGCACACACATTATTGTGCAGAAATCCATCCCCAAAGCGGGTTGATTTCAACTTCAACACACACACATCCAGCTCAACACTGCACACACCGACACACTTCATTAGTTTTTCCTTCGGCTTCGGCACTCCCACCCGCACTCAAGCTAGCTTTTACGCTTTATGTGTTTGTGCAAGGACACTGTTTCGCTATCACCGCGCGTTCACTATACAAGTATATTATGTAAATAAGTGCGGGGCACAATGGAGAAAAAGTCTCAAATTTCACGCATTTCAACAGCACGAAAATATAACCCAAGACCATGGGATATGGCTTGGCCATGGCACAGCTCAGTAAAAGCAACAGCAGTGAAAATATATACATATACAAAAGCCAGGAATTAGATGCGACAACAATGCCAAGCCAAACCAAGCCAGGCCAGGACAGACCAAGACCGTCCAGGACAGCAAAAGAGAAAAGCAGCAGGAATGAACTGAAAAATATGACCGACCACCAACGATTGCCTGCTGCTGCCTTGAAAGCAAAGAAGGACATTTCTTAAAATCTTTGTGTGTGTTCTTTCTTTTTTATCTGTTCTGTTCTCTCTGGCTGTTTTTTGGACTTGTGGGGATTCGGGTGTGCATGATGCATGCATGCACATCAAGCCCCTAGGGGTTCAAACCCCAACCCTCATAATTGTGCCCACCGAACACATTGCAAGTCATATCCAGTGTAGTCGAGTGGGACTGGCAATGGGGACTGCATTCAAGAGTTCTGAATGCTTCCTGCCTCTCATGCCTTATTCGTTAGTGTGTGGTTGATGGTTATTCGAGAATCGAGAGCATCAGAGGCGTCTTGGGTTTTCGTTCGTTCGTTGTTTGCGGTTAAATTGATTATTAAAGAGGTGTGCGCACTGGATGGGAAAATATGTTTTGGATAAAAAAAATAAAACTCTACCGAACACCATCAGTGCTCTCTTACTACCAAGTCGGTCGTCTATAGAAAAACATATAGCTTGATGACGACGTCGAGAACGACGGCGACGATGACGACGACGTCGACGTAGAGTAATCAGATACTTTTTTGTGGCACAAGGGGCAGAGATGAATAATTAGACCAGTGGAGCTTAAAAAGGATTTAGAGTAATAGAAGGGCGGTTGTTTTTTTTTTTTTGCTTTTCTTTGTTTTTTATGATCGTTTACTGAGTTAACTTTTGGTTCCTTTATTATGGTATTTGAGACGAAGAAACAAGGATTCATAACAATTTTTGGGTAAAGAAGCAATCAATATTTAAAATTTTTTTGTTATAATGACTGAGTCCTTTCTTTAATTACATGAATTGCTTTTGAAGGTTTAATTTTATGTTTTTTTATTATTTTTTTTTTTTTTATTTATTACTTTTCTGGTTTTTATTGCCCAATATGTACCTACTCGAAAAGGTTTTTTCTTTAGAAAGTGGGTTTTATGATAGGCTTTTAAACGATGAAGACAGTTGGTTTGTCAATAATTAGGTTACAAGACTTTTTTTTTTAATTTAATCTTTTTTTCCTAAATATTAATGGAGACCCTTTTTTAAAGGACACAGTTAAGTAAAAGTGGATAATTTTAATTTTCAAAGTAGCCTTGATTTGAGCAACGTATTAAGCTTAAAATTTAACCTTTAGTTCTAGCTCCAAAAAATTATTAAAGGAGCTTTGTTTTTTCCCGAGATTCGTTTGATTCGTATAGGTCCAGGTTTTGAGTTTAGTACTTGTTTCAAAGTCTGGATCTTCAGGTAAAACGAGTTCGTATTCAGCCCATCGAACCATAGCTCTAGCCCTTGTCAACGAAATTAGTGAGACGATTTTATGCTCATATTGAACTTGTATTTATGGGCTAAAGTAGCCAAAAACTGAAAAACTCGGATATTTTTACACATTTTAGGTATTTTGGACAATGACACTCAAGTTCAATAATTTAGAATGTTCATTGTGCTATAACCATAAACAACTTAGCAGAAAATTAGAACTTCTACATTTAAAACCAATTATTCCTGTACAGAAACGACAAAAGTAATTGGAATAGTATACATAAAAGGAACTTTTTTATTCAAGTTTACTTTCCATTTTAAAACAGGAAAAAATTAGAATTTAATCGTAACAAACGTTCTAAAGTCGTTTCATTTCGTATTTTTGTTGAAAATGCTATGACCCTTTCTTCCTTTATTTGTATGAGTTATTTCCAATGAGTGTACATGTCTATTATTTCATGCGAAGAAAAAAAAGTATTATCCAAGGGTACTGTTTGTTCGTTTGTTATGTTTTGAAATTTGAAAGTAGTCTGAGTAAAAAATTTTTTCTCAAACCCGGATCCAGGGGCGTTTTCAGTACTCATATAACTACACGGAATGATTTATAATAAAAGACCTTAATGAGAACACTTTCTGATTAAATTAGTATAAATCTAACAGAAGGTATCTTCTTCATTTAATTTGGTGCTGTTATGATCTCGTTGTCGGTCGACGGGTATAGGTACGGTGACCATATTTCTATAAGCGAAACCCGGGACAGATAAAAAATTCTTTGGATCGTTTTGAAAATATTGATTTTTCAAAAAAAGTAAAAACATAAAAATGCATACGATAGTATCATCGCTATCTGTCAATAAATTGCACTTGATTTTTTTTTAAATGTTAAATTTTCCGGATACTCTCTGTTTCAATTTCAGTCTTTTTTTCCTTGCATACTTGATTTATGTTGATTGGATCTTTATAAAATGAACGGGTTTTTAAGTTCCTAGCATTGATTTGATTTTTTTTGTTTCAAGCTTTTTAATGGTGCAATTAATATTCATGTATGTCAATTAAATCCTAACCAATGATCGTTTTTACAGAAAGCAAAGTTTGATTCCATTTTTTTTTTGCTCCTAAGTGTATTTTATGGGAGCATTTTTTTTTTTAAATCATTTTAGTCGTTTACGAAATGTGAAATCAAGAAAGCGGTTTAATAATAGGGTATTGTTAATAATTTCTAAAGAACTAGGTATGTTTAAATAAAAAATGTGAGAGCTGTTTAATATTTTAATTTTATTTTAAATGATTTGAAATCGATAATCTTGAATTCATCTTTTAACATGCTTAAAAGTTTTGAAATTTAGCTTGCTTTTTTACTCTTCCATATGTTGCTCATTATCCGAAAAAAAAAACTTTTTCCGTTGTAGCCTTTCAACCTGACAAACACAAGCTGGAAGCAGCTTACTAGGCATAATGCTTTTAAAAAAACTTATTTTCAACCACTGTTTTCTTGTTTTCCGTGCAAAGTATTTAAGATTTTGAATTAAAAAATCAGAAAATTTGCAAATACGGGACAATCGCGGGACAGATAACAAAATATGGGCCACTTGTACGTCCCGGGTTTCCTAAATAAAAACCTGGGAAAAGCTGTAGAAATACGGGACGGTCCCTGGTAAACCGGGACGCATGGTCACCATAGGTATAGGTAATATGCCTGCCAAAAATAACTTGCATCAATATTTTATTGTAGTTCTTCGTAATTCTTCGAGCTTTTGAGCAATTGAAAACTTTTTCCAATATTATAATGTTAAATTTTATAAATATTAACGAATCATAGGTATTACACTGCACAACAAGGTTTTGGATGAATAAACTATACAGTACTTTTCCAAGGATTTTTGGTGTGCTGAACTCGAATACGGTTTCAGAAATATTCTATCAGCTCTAGTTTTTAAAATATTGATTTTAGAAAATTCAAAAACACGTTTTTGGCTGATAGCTCTGGTCAACAAAATTTGACTATATTTGATATGTCCCTATCGTTTTCTAGTAATTAAATAGAGACAGAAATAGTCAAAACGTTAACGTATGATCGAAATCGTGTGCCGTAATTCGACCCCTTTTTTCCTTCTGTGAAATCTGTTTAAATCTTTCCGATATCTGTTTTGTTATTCGAGATATCTTAAGTTTAAGTACGTGTGTTTTGGCTTATTTTATCAATAACGTTATTTCAAAATGCTTAGTTACTTTAAATTAAAATATTTCGGATTGTAAAAAAGATATCGCAAAGATTTAAACAAATTTTAAAAGAAGAAATTCTTTATACAAACCTTCAAAAAGAGTGTTGAAAAAAATTATCTCACATTACAGCATAACTTCAGAATCAGGTGTTCTTGCATTTTCTAACGGTAATATTTTAAAAACGGGAGCTGATAGAATATTTTTGAGTTCGGATTCGAGCTCAGTACATCAAAAACCTTTGGAAAAGTATTGTTTGGTTTATTCATCATACAAAAACTTTAATTTTGTTGTGCAGTGTTATTGATATATGGTTTGTAATGAACTGAGTTTTTAAATGGTGTTCTTTAATACATAACTTACTTTTTCTTCTCAAGACCTGCAATTAGAAAAAATATACCTATAATATCGTATTTTTTTAGGTTGATATCTAAAATAAACTTACTATCTATATCAATAACATAAACAATTTGATTTAAAAAAAAAAAAAAAATAGTACGTATACGCCACAGTGACTGATTGATTTGTCCATCGCAAATGAGAATATTTAATATCTTTATGGCTAAGTACATTTGATAATTTGATTTGCTTCAAAATGATATTCTTATACAATACAAGTTTACTTAAAAAAAAGTCTTGTACATTATTTCGAATATTCAATGAAAAAAAATGAGTCCATTCATTTAATTAATCATTTTCTTGAACTATTTTTTTGCTTCCTCGCATTTCTTTAAAAAAATCCCATTCGATTATGGAAAATATTTTCCACCAACAAAAGGCTGCTGAATAAATTAAACAAAGAAAGAAGACCGAACTAACAGAATATATAGAGACCTAAAATCATTCTCATTTTATAACATAGCATCAATTGACCATCGTCATGTTTTTCCCATAAAGAACATGACTATGTGACACAATCTTATAACAGTGTCGTTTTTATAATAAGACGACTCGTTGAAAATCGATAAAAAAGGAAACATTTAAGGATTATTTATCTCCCTATTCATTTTTTATATAATATTTTGCTACTTTTTTTTTGTAAACTTCTGTCAAAACATAAAACTCTTTCCTTTGACATAATTTAAATGTTTTTTTTTTTCGTCCTTTTTTTTAGTCCTTTCCGTTGCTTTGATGAGAAAGGAAAAACAGACATTCACAACCTGCTTTGCAATTCATCCACATTTTGCGGGTTCATTGGCCAATTGGAGTCAGTGGAAAAGGGGAAATAAGGGCGGCAGTCAAGAGATGATGATGTTTTCAAGTTTCCTTACCCCCAACCGTTGGCATATTTTAACTTAATGACTTTTCTGATAAAGGGCGAGTGAAGTAGATTTTCAGTATTATTATTTTTTTTTTTTACTTTTTTCTTCTTTTTTGGAAAAATGTTTTATTTACTTCTAAATATTTGATGTGGCTTGGAAATGAGGGGACACAACTTTCCATCTATCTTCTATACCATCCCTTTGCTATCTCTGTTTCCACAAGTTTTTCGTTTTTTATTTTTGAATTTTTTTTTTCTCGAGGTCATTACGTCAAATTGGATTTGTATGAATTTTTCATTTGATTTCATGTAAATTTTTAAACTTGGTTTTTCCAACAACAACAACAACGAACAACGACAGCGGCGGCGGCAGAGTAGAAAAAAAAAATCAAAATAATAATCAGAGGTAATTACAGCGAAAATTGAGTCACTTCCTTTTCTTCTCCTTGATATGGCAGGCAGGACATCCAGGACGATTTTAGCTTCGATATATACTTAACTTACTCCATTTTATAATGAGATACTATTTTATAGACAGGAACTCATTAAATTAAGACATCCTTTAAGACTCACAAATTAAAAATGTAACACTGCAATGAGAGTGTTTCGTAACCTTGGTCCTTGGGAGTGAGCAGAAATATTCTTATACTTGCTAAATAAAAACGAGACTTTTGATAAAGTGTCACTTTTGAACTGAAATAGTAAACGAAAGCGAGGGAGAGAGAGAAGGAACGAAAACGAAGAAATAGTAATGGAGTGTGTAAATAAAATGGAGAAAAGACAATTTGTAGATTAAATAGATATTTTATCTAATAAAAGGGTTGGCTGTTTATTTATTTATAAGTTTCAAATGTTCATCATCAAAGTTGGCGGAGGGATTTATAAATTACGTTTGGTTGGACTTGGACGTTGTTGGACGAAGTGAGCTGTCTTTTTTTTTCTTTTCTCTGTAACTTCTTTTGAGGATTAAGAGGGAACTTTATGTTAAAGGGAAGTGTCTTAACAAGGTAATTATAGAGAATGTTTGTTAAATTAATTTGCGCTTAACAGATGTTATTTTTATTTGAGAGAGCGAAAGAAAAAGATTAGCTGAGGGAATTTTAGATTAGAATATGATTGGGCCAGCTAGCAGCGAGCTAGAAAGGCATGAATAAATATTAAAACTCTGGGTCTAATACAAAGGTTTTTTTTATAAACTTAGCCCTGATTTTTCAATCGTCAGTTAGACTATCAGAAGAATAAATGTCAATATAAAAAAAACTTTTATTCCTAGGAATAAGCTCTATCTGAGGTTTATCTGACTATTGAAAAATTGGCCCTTAAAATATATAAATATGTACCTACCTACATTCAAAAGAATTTAAGTGATAGGTTGATCAGTCATATCGACGGTTAAACTTCATAACCTCGTAAGTCAAAAAATTCGAAAAAATATTATTAATGCAAACAATTCAGAAAATTCAGAGCTATCTTTTGGTATATTCAGTTCAACAATGTTGTTTTGAACATTTTTCAGGAATGACGAAATTCAAAAGCTCGTATGGATAGATCCCATACAAAAACAAGAAACACAACATATTGTTTTTTGATTTCTGAAAAACTTGCAAAAACAAAGTTTAACCGTCGATATGCGTATCGAGAATTCTTCTTTTGGATTCTTTCAGACGAAATTTAAAACAAATAAATTGGTTTTATAAATTGCATTAACCCTTTCCAAACAGCGTGTATTTTCAATTGTTTTAATTACGCTAAAATAACTTTAAGAGTTATGAGAGAAAAATCAGTTTTGACAAAAAATAACGGTACCTGTCACTGTCATATAGGTACCAATTTTCTAAAAAAAAATTAATTTCTCGATTTTGTTAAAAAAAATTATTGTTAGTTTTTGCATTTTTTTTTTCTTTTTTAATAACACTGTGCAAGTTTTTTGAAAAAAAAAAAAAAATTTTCAGACAAGTGCGCTGCTGACTGTTCCCACCTATTTGGGACCTGAGAAATCGATTGGCATCATTAGTTATTCGATTTATCGGTACGACTTCAAACAAAATTTTTTTTGGAAGCTTTTTCAATAATTTTAAGCATTTTGCCCGGTTTAACCCTTTCGGACCAAGCGTTACTCTCATATAACATATTTTTAAAAATTCGTAAAAAATATTCCATTAAATATTTTTTTAGGTTTCGATGCCTCAATTGAAAGATAATGATGCCTTGTTACTGGATTATTACAAAAATTTAGTCAAATATCATACCTTTAATTTTTTTTATCGAAAAAGGAACTGAATTTCGCATTTTTTCTTTTTTTTAGCAAAAATTTTTTTATATACATATGGTCATAATTTTGAAAAAAAGATATAAAAAGTGTAGAAAGTGTTTTGCTTTTTGGCTTAGAAGAAGTAGCATATATTATTGTTCCATAAAAAATTATTTTCTCAGTTGTCCGACTTTTTTTGGTGGTCATAGGCAGTGCATGTTACTTACATGCAATATGAGAGTTTTGCTATTTATTATTTTGGAAAATAACTTTTTGCTATTAATATTTCTTAGTTGTGATGTTTTTGATACGATAATACTGAAAAAACATTTTTTAATATTGATTTTCATAGTTTGGGTTCGAAAGGGCTTAAAGTCATTTTTCAAAGTAAAAATTATTAAAAAAAACTTCCGAAAAAAATTTTGTTCGAAGTCGTACCGATAAATCGAAAAACTAATGATGCCAATCGATTTCTCAGGTCCGAAATGGTGGAAAACACAGTCAACAGCGCAATTGTCAAAGATTTCGACTTGCACAGTGTAATCATTATTATTAACGGTACCTACCATAAAAACATTTTTTTTTTAATCTGAACTTTTCTAAAAGAAACTCTTTTTTACAAAAGCATTTATACCTACTGATTTAATATAAAACAGAAATAAATTTTGAAACATATTATTTTAGGATTTAAGAAAAAAATTAATTTTGGTTTTTGAAAAATCAAATTTTTGATAATGAGGTATCGAATTTTTTTCAAATTTTTGGTTTAACTTGTTGATTGAATTGCTTTAAAATGGCTTACCACCTATATTAAAATTTTTTTTTCAAAAATGTATAAATAAATTAGTTGTTTTTAAAAACGACTTAAACGATTTTGAAAATATTTTTTCTACAATATTTCTTAAAAAACTAAACCAAATTGTATATTGTTTTGAGGTCAATTTTATTTTAGATATTATTTTTTGTCCTCTGAAGATCGAATTTCATGTTTTTTTTTATTTATTTTTTTAACAATTTTTTATATAATAAGTCTTAAAAATTTTAGTAACTTGAATTTACAAAAAAAGTTCGTGCGATATTTTTTTTTTTTGTTACATTAACAAATTTTTATTTAAAAATTGTTAAAAAATTTTAGTAACTTGAATTTACAAAAAAAGTTCGTGCGATTCATTCGTGCATTTTACCATTTTTTTTTAAATGGTCGTATCTTTGTTAGCGTTGTTAGTGTAACACAGTGGCTAATGCGATCAACTACGACGTCAGAAGTCTGGGTTCGTATCCCAGCTCCAGCACATAAAGAATCATTTTCATGGTTATGTCGAAGTGCATCTGTACTTAGTGATTCGGACTTGGTGGTAAATTGTAGGCCCACTTCTATTTTTGCTCATTCATGAGGTGTCGTTGTTATAAAGTGTTTAAATTTATTCTTTCGGTGTTTGCAATAAAAATATGAAAAATTGTGAATAAATGCGCTCATTTTAATAAATTTTATCAGCAACGTCTCTGTATTTCCTAATGAATATTTCCATGGAAGGTTTAAGCAGATTTATAGATTTCTTGGATCTGCTTGCGTATTTTTAAGCTTAATAATTTTACAACAAATGCACTTCGGGCATATTCACATAGTTTGACCAATTATATCTTTACTTTACCCAAACCTATTACCTTCTTACAACTACATACGCATGCATTACAAATACGTTCTTAAATGATTTGCCATTAATTCCATGAAACGCATACCTCTGCACATACCTTGCTATCGTTTTTGCAATCCCATTTAAATAATTTAGCCGATTGACAGTTAAGAGTAATGTTCTTTACCAATACCAATCCCTAAGCTCATTTCCGATGAGTTCTATTGCCGTTTTCACCGTCGCGTCGCCTCGCACTTGCAACAAATAAAAATTGTCCTTCTTTTCTCTTTACTTATACATATAGTTACGAGTATGAGAAAAATGCCACCCTATTCTTTTCATTTTGCCACCTTTCACTCATTCCTCGTTTTGTAATAAATCCTCGGAAAAGTTAATTGTTTTCGTGGCGGCGACGTTGCGGTTGTAAATTCTTTTGCGTTTCTGCACACCAACACCCCCTATATATATTCACCCCCTATACCAACAATAAGAATAAAAAAAAGGGTAACACCGCACCTATTTCACTATTCCCTTCATCGCCACCTGCTGAATTGTGTATAGATATATTGCTGAAGGACTTCACCACCATCGTGGTCGAAAGAAAATGTCAGGGCGAGGGGATATACGAATACGTTGCATCTGCCATTTCATCATGGTGTCACCTGAGATTGAACGACATGGTTGTCTGTGCAGCAACACACATAACCAAGAAAGGACGACACAAAATGACATCGGCATTAAATTATGTCAAATAAATGACAGTGGAATTCTATCCTGATGGGCTATCGGTCCTCCCCCGCACAGTCCCGCTTGCTCCTCCAACCAGTGTATATAGTGTCCATTTTTACGATGGCATTGTTTGTCATATGGCATCGCTTACAGAACACCCCCAAAGCTTCTACCGCCGCCGCCACCGTGCTTGTCCTTCAATCTGTCGATATAATATTTTTGTACGTGTGAGGTCCAATTCAATTGAATTTATCCACTTTTACGGTCAATCGATAACAAAATACAAAAAATAAAAAAAGCAAAAAAAGCTGCTTGCCGCCACTTTAACTATTGCATTTTGTAATTAAGCGCGTAGACCAGAAATTAAATGTTTAATGAGATTTAAAATGCCAGAAGGATGTTTCAACGGAGTTTTTTTTTTTTTTTGTTTTAATACTTTTTTTGTAATGTATTTTCCAGTCGTCCTGTTGGTTTTTTTTTCTGCTTACTTACAGCAATTAATTTAATCCCCCTCACTCTACAGATTACAGCGCGGGGGAGTACAACAGAAGGAGGAGGGAGATCGGTGGAATTTAATGCATAAGGGTTGAGTTGGTTGTGTTTTCATTTTGGTTTCTGTTTTTTTTTTTTCTAGCGAATAGCACACTTTTGTACAGTGTATTTACTTCCCTATTCGACCACAGCGACAAAATTTGCAATTTCACTATCTCCAAGCAATTTCAGATAAAAATGCTGACGGGCACCACAAAATCAACAACAACAATTTGTTTTTTTAAACAAACATTTTGAATTCCTGATGGTGAACAGAGAATTGGGACAAGTAAACCTAATTATCGAGAGGATTATGAAGAATGCTTTGGGATTTTTTGTATGTTTATAGTAAATAATGATGGGAAAAATAGGAAATAAGGCTTTTTATTTGGGAATAAGTATACATTTACCTTGAAAAACGACCTAGGCATTTAAGACATTTACCTTACAAACTGTAAAAAACTGATTATAGGTACTTAACTGCTGCCATCACTGTAAACAGGGATTCGTGTACTTTCAATGTTAAAAACTTTGGATCTCCCCAAAACTAGTGGTCAAATTACGGCAAACGATTACGGCATACGTGACTTACGTTAAAGTCGAATGTTGTCTCTATCTAATGAGAAGAAAAGAGAGAAAGATATATCGCCAATACGTTAACGTGTTATCGTAAAAAAACTTTTTTCTACAAGATGACGACATTTTAAGTTCTGTTCTGCTTTGTTTCAAATATTTCCTTGCTGAACCGAATTGAAACATTTTGAGAACTTGATTTCCTTTCCTTTCCTTTATTTCGGTTTTTGAAATTATTAGCTGTTTTCGTAGTTTTTGCTTTCACCTATCACATAATTTTAAATGCAGTTTTATTGGTTTTTAATTCTTTTCAAATATTGCATTCAAAAATTTGTGTATAAATCAAAAATTTTAATTTTTTTAAATTTCTATTTGAAATTTTTGCCGTTTTTATAATAAATAAATATTATTAAATACTTTACCCTTTCTTGTTTGCAACTTTTTTGATGTCATTTTTTAGCTGAATAATTTTGTAACAAAATTCAATAAAAATATTGTAAACATATCTTTTGTAGTTCGAGAAAAATAAATTTAAACGTATAAAAACGGCAAAAATTTCAAAAAAAATTTAAAAAAATTAAAATTTTTGATTTATACACAAATTTTTGAATGCAATATTTGAAAAGAATTAAAAACCAATAAAACTGCATTTAAAATTATGTGATAGGTGAAAGCAAAAACTACGAAAACAGCTAATAATTTCAAAAACCGAAATAAAATATTAAAAAAAAATGTTAACGGGAAATTTTGAATGTAATCTTTTAAAGGAACTATTTTCCAACCAGAATCAACAAACATTTTAAAAATAGATGATTTAACTCGAGAGAAAAAAAAATTTATGTACCTATGAGTTAAAAATTTCCCATACAAATTTGTATGGAAAGTATGACCTTAGAGGCACGGGTTAATGACCCCCAAAAAATTTTTTTTGCTAAATTCCCCTTATTTAGGCCCTAAACTTTCGATCTGGGGGGTGTCTCCCCCGAAAACATCACTTTGGGAAATAACGGACACCCTAATGTACAGGCCCTCATTTTAAAAAATGGCATTTAACATTTTAATATTTAGTTGTCAAATTTAACATCTTACGTAAAAGTTATGCTTTTTATAAAGTCAAAAACCGCTTGTATTGGCATTTCTTGACGGAAGTAGTGAAATAAGTCTCACTTAATGTCTTTAGTGTGTTGAATCCCAAAAGGCTGCAAACTTTTTATTTTACAAAATGGCTGGCAAAATATGCATTTCAATTGATGTAGGTATAAAAGTTCGAAATTTAGTTTAGTTTTAGATTTCAATGGAAAATTAAAAAAAAAATTTAAAAAAAATACATAATACGTCCAATTTAGAGTGAAATGCCCCAAATTTTTCCTTTTTTTCATAAAGGAATATTTTTGAAAACTGTAGGTATGTAGGTATTTTCAATTTTCAGAAAATCTTTGGATATTTTTAGATTTCACTGTTATCAACTATGTTTTAAGGCAAAACTAGTGAACATTGAACATTAAATTTTTTTTATGAAATAATTTTATAGTGTTTTCAAAAAGATTTTGATATGCCTAGTACCGAAGTCAGAGAAAATCTATAACGTCACGTTTTTTGGATAGAAAAATTAACCAATGCATTTTTTTCTTAACAACATGAAGTCATAGGGAAGTTTTTCTTCTCTCGTGATTGAATCTTTAAAATGTTGTTTTTATTGCATTTTTTGACAATGTCAGTTTTGTTATTGGGTGTTTGTTCATAATGAAAACTAAAAGTTGTCATTTCACTATTTTTGCATTTGAATCGTTTATTTCAGAAACAGCATAAGTCCACTTTTTCCAATTTTTTTTTTTTGAGATTTCTCATTTATGTACAGTTATTCATCTTCTGAAAAAAAAATTAAGTATGTCAGACCCCCAAAATACGAAAACTGAAAGAAAAGGGTTCAAAATGTATGGAAAGATTTCACACGGTGACAATATTTTTGACTGTTAAATACATGACTTTTTACCAGTTTTAAATAATTTTGGCAGCAATCTTGACACCCCCTTTTTTATATATATATAAAAAGGTAAAGAATTACTCTATCTATGTATATCTATTAAATTCATTAAAATTGTACTCAGGGTTCAAAAGTTATAGCCAGATTTCTGGCGCATTTTTAACTCTTTAATTATAAAGTTTTACCAAAAAAATTTCGTTTATTTCAGAAACGACATAAGTCCACCGACTTTAAAGGCTTAAAAACCCGCAAAGACCTAAACAAAAAGTTTATATTTTAAAGGTTTCTAAATGCATCTTAGGCTAGATTATAACTCGGCATACTCTAAATTTGAAGTATTGTGGAATTTTAAGTAAAAAACAGTTTTTTTTGCTCCTGAAAAATGTATGCTCATGGACTTATGTCGTTTCTGAAATAAACGATTCATTTGTTCTAGTAAAAAAAAACTAAATTCAGCTAATTTCATCAAATAATCTTTTATTTTTATTCTCTTACAGGTAAGAGACTAACAACCAAATTGCATTTATTTTAAAAAGGTATAAGTAAATAGTTACTCTTTCATCTATAAGTTATTGCCGATTGTATAGTCCTTTTTAGCTTAGATTGAAATTTTAAATCCATTTTTTTTTTGGATAACAGTACCGTAAAAGCCTGAAGGTATAGGTAAACTAATTTCAGACCAGCCTCAAAATAATAAGAACCGGTTAAGCATATCCTCGTTCCATGTCATCCCAGAAAACTTCCTTGAATTTCTGTCCTTATAAGAGAAATTTCTTGTTATCAGCTTCCGCAGCTTTCTGAAACCGTTGGTCAATTGGCAAAAGTAAATGATTGAACTTAAATTAACTTCTGATGACATACTAGTAGGTTGCCATGGATACAAATTAACAAAATATTTTTTAGTTACCATCGTTTATAATGCAAATTAAAATCTCTTTCAAAACCTCAGAATATCCCTTTCAAGCTAAGATTCCTCGCATGAGTTGGAAGAAAACGAGAGGCCACAGAACAGAACAATAAACCGAGAGTCCACAGTAAATTTCGGGAGTGAAGGTATAACACAAAATTTGAGTGATTTCATGGTTTGGTTAGAATTTCATTAAATTATGTGTTAAAAGGTATTTTTATATAATTTTAAAACATGCGTGTTTTTAAAAGTTTACGTTAGTTAATTCTAATTTTTGTTCCGTTCGATGTGTAAAGCAGTGGCAAGTGGCAACCCTACTTGACTAAACTGTACTGCTAGAAAATTTTCTCACCAGTTATCGAATTGATACATCTTCTATTACAAAAAAAGTCTTCATGAATGATATTATTAAATTTAAGAAAATTATTTCAAAAATAATCTTATTAAAATTCAAACAGTAAATAAGCATGAAGAATAGGGTGGGTCAAAACATCGAAATTCTTTTTTTTTTTATTTGGTACTCAAAAAAATCGATTGCTAGACCCCTCTAGGATATACACACCAAATATGAGCTCTTTATATTAATGGGAAGGTCCTCCGCTTTGCAATTTTCCATTTTTACATCAAGCTTCTACTAAAAAAAAATAATTTTTTTATTAATTGACTTTTTAGCAAATTTCTTTTCATATTCTTGTAGGAAATTGAACGCTCTACAAAAAAGGCCTTATACACTTTTTTCGTTTATCTAACCGTTGAATAGATATTTGAGGTCCAAAAATAGAGAAAATCTTTAAAAATTCGTTTTTTGTTCTTAATTTTGTAACAAATTGAAAAATTATAATAATCAAACGCGCAAAACAAATTCTTTTTGCAAATTGATTGCTCCACAAAAAAGGTCTTAATAACTTTTTTCATTAATCTAACCATTCTAAAGATATTCGAGGTCAAAGTTAAAAAAAAGTATAAAAACATTTTATATTTTTAAAAAATTTCCAATTCACTGAAACTTCATTATTTTCAAATAAGCAAGATATATTCTTGTAGGGGCTTAAACGTTCTACAAAAAATTCCTTGGAATCAAATTGATTGCTTTAACCGTTAAGAAGATATTCGTATCCAAACCAATGCTCACTGATTTCAATAGTTTTCTTATGACCCGTATGCATTGCGATTTGGATACGAATATCTTCTAAACGGTTAAAGCAATCAATTTGATTCCAGGGAATTTTTTGTAGAACGTTTAAGCCCCTACAAGAATATATCTTGCTAATTTGAAAATAATGAAGTTTCAGTGAATTGGAAATTTTTTAAAAATATAAAATGTTTTTATACTTTTTTTTTAACTTTGACCTCGAATATCTTTAGAATAGTTAGATTAATGAAAAAAGTTATTAAGACCTTTTTTGTGGAGCAATCAATTTGCAAAAAGAATTTGTCTTGCGCGTTTGATTATTATAATTTTTCAATTTGTTACAAAATTAAGAACAAAAAACGAATTTTTAAAGATTTTCTCTATTTTTGGACCTCAAATATCTATTCAACGGTTAGATAAACGAAAAAAGTGTATAAGGCCTTTTTTGTAGAGCGTTCAATTTCCTACAAGAATATGAAAAGAAATTTGCTAAAAAGTCAATTAATAAAAAAATTATTTTTTTTTTAGTAGAAGCTTGATGTAAAAATGGAAAATTGCAAAGCGGAGGACCTTCCCATTAATATAAAGAGCTCATATTTGGTGTGTATATCCTAGAGGGGTCTAGCAATCGATTTTTTGGAGTACCAAATCAAAAAAAAAAATTTAGATTTTTTTGACCCACCCTAATGAAGAATCAATAACAATTTTCTTAATAATCTTTCTTCAATTGCATTTAACTAGAGCTAAACAAAAGTTATTTTTTTCTATCAAACTTTATTGATATGTGTAAGTAATCGATCTTTCCTCTAGACAAGGTATTTAAATTTATTTACTTTAATTTTCAACAAGCAATTATTGATATTTTAAGCAAACATCTTAATCGTTGCATATTGTAAGAATTTCATTACAATCTTTGGCCATTTAAATGCAAACAAATTTCTATACCATAGCAAAAAGCACACAGAAATATAATACTTCAAGATTCATTTCACATTTATATATGCATATAAAGTTGATTCAAGAAACAATCAAATTCTGTGGCATTGAAGATAAACTTAAGCTCTGATTTTGCATTTAAACATTTCGTTCTAATTTCAAAATGCACATCAGTGAGTTAGTGTTGTGTGTTTCCATATCCTTCAACTCATAACTCCACAACCACAATTATTGTTTTTCAATTTCAAAAATTTTTGGAAAAGCAAAAGGGTTTCCCTAAAAGTCTGCATTATGATCACACTACATATACATAAATAATATTGCAAATGGTTGAGATGTTTGTGGTTCTTTGTCCCTTTTATCTTTAAGATACTTTATTTTTATTCTTTTCCATATACACTCTGTAACTCTTGATTATTACAGCTGAAAGAAAAATTTCTTGGGCATTTCTTGAGTGGACTATTAAGCGTTTCAAAGCAATCAGTATCAGAAAAAAAGGACCATCAAGTCACTCAACCACTTTAAAAATAGAAATGTTAACTAGAAAAACAAATTTAAAATATCGTATCTAGAAACTGGTATCAATCCAATAATCCAGAGTGTGAAACTAGATAAGCAACAAAAGTAGTCCTAGAATTTATTATTTTAAATGCACCTGTTGCCATTAAATTGCCAATATCAATTCAGTGTTCACATAGGACCTACCTAAATATCTCTTCTGTAAAAGGTATTTGGAATATGAGAGTACTTTCGTTCATCCACAAACACACTTACAAGCCCAACATACGCATCATACACCTCGTTTCCAAACAAAAATCTACCTTTTTGCTATAGAGCATACCTAAATTTCAAGCTTATTCAGATTGATGCGTCAAACTGTATAAATCGGCCATCAATTCTGAAGATGATTTCTGCTTAGATTGGGCTATATCATAATTGGTATGCTTAGGGCGCTCTCTATCACTGTTTAAGCAAATTTTATCTCCCCCTTTTCATATAGTAGGTACCCTGGGAAAGTCTTAGGAAATCGGTTATGAAATATGTAGAATGCTCCAATATGTGTATGTTTATATTGTGGAGCTCTTGGTATTTTATATATGTAGGCATGCATTTTATGAACACACATATGTACGACCATTCATAGAGTGTTGTTTTAGATATAAAGTATTTTTGGATATAGAGAATTTTTGATAACGAATATACACAAACATATTTTGAGAAAATAACACTAAAGTGGTTTAAAGTGCATGTTTTGATAATTAGAAAAACTATACAAGTCCTTAAAAGGTTTTTCTTCTCAGTGTAGTTAAAATTAATAAAAATGAGTTCTTAGATCTAAAAGAGGTGTGGTATTTATTCAACAGATTGAAATGAATAGAAAACAAAAAGGTAAAAATTGAGATCAATCTGAAGATGGGAATTGTTATTCCCGAAAACGTTAATTGTTGAAAATAAAATATTGTATGAGTATAAGAAGTGTACCTTTCTGTCTTTAATAAAAATTTGCATATACAGGGTGTCCCACAGTCACCGCCCCAAACGAAAACCATGGATTCCTGAGGTCATTTTAAGTCGAAAAACTTAAGAGGTAATTTTCTCGTTTTCGTCCCGTTTTCGAGTTACCACGGTTTTTATGATTTTTGTTCTCTTTTCCCTTATCTGGCTTTATCTTTGCCAAACTACGTTTGATTTGAAAAATTTTTTTTACAACCAATCAAGAATTTATTACAGTTTTAGTTTGTCTCAAAACTTTTTTTTCTGCGGACAACCGTTTCTCCACAATTTTGCATCAAACACAATTTTCTTCGTTTTTTAAGTTGTTTTTTACACTTTCATATCATTTAAGTCAAAAAACCACGTTAATGAGTATTAATTTTTTGTGCTTTTTATTAAAGCCCAGTTTATTTTCATAAAAAAAATAAGTTTTATTTCATAAAAAAGGCTACTGAAATTAATTAAAAAAAATAAACAAACTGAGTGAATTAAAAAAAAAAATAATTTTTAAATACAAAATTTATTTAAATGCATTAACACTTTTTCTGAGCTTTATTTATTTGTTCTTTTCTTAACCACAATAGCTCAGAAAAAGTTTTAATTCATTTAAATTAATTTTTTATTTAAAAATTATTTTTTTTTTTTAATTCACTCAGTTTGTTTATTTTTTTTTTAATTACTTTCAGTAGCCTTTTTTATGAAATAAAACTTTTTTTTTTTATGAAAATAAACTGGGCTTTAATAAAAAGCACAAAAAATTAATACTCATTAACGTGTTTTTTTTGACTTAAATGATATGAAAGTGTAAAAAACAACTTAAAAAACAAAGAAAATTGTGTTTGATGCAAAATTGTGGAGAAACGGTTGTCCGCAGAAAAAAAAGTTTTGAGACAAACTAAAACTGTAATAAATTCTTGATTGGTTGTAAAAAAAATTTTTCAAATCAAACGTAGTTTGGCAAAGATAAAGCCAGATAAGGGAAAAGAGAACAAAAATCATAAAAACCGTGGTAACTCGAAAACGGGACGAAAACGAGAAAATTACCTCTTAAGTTTTTCGACTTAAAAGGACCTCAGGAATCCATGATTTTCGTTTGGGGCGGTGACTGTGGGACACCCTGTATAAAATAATACTAAAAGTTAAAATTATTTGAAAATTGAGTAGGTATTCCAAATGTAACTTTAAAAAAAACACGGTCACTTTTGAGGTTTTGTTATTTCCGTAAATCTTACATAAAAAATCTGTGTCACAGTTTTTGAGATCATATTTTTTTGTATAGGCAGTATTTATGAGAATGTGTTGTTTGTTACATGTTTTTCACTCTTTTAACTGCACTCACAAAACTTGAATCGTGATTTAAGTATTTTTGTTTGAAGAATTTTTTTTTATTATTTTTTTTTTTTTTGAGGATTCTGAGGATTTTTTTTTTTTTTTTTTTTTTGAAAAACACCAAATTCGCCCACTGTTCCACCTACATTTCTAATTTATCTGCTTCTCGAAAAGACTGAATCAATTGTGATAAAATTTTTAGGGTTTGCAACGAAAACTTTAAAGAAGTTTTTCTCAAAACCATCCCGCGCACTTGTCTATTTTAAACTTAACACCTCTTGTTATGCCCACTTTTCTTACGTCTCTCCAAAACGCCTTCATCAATTTTAGTTGAATTTGCTTTGCAAAAAAAAATTGTTGCGCAAAAATTAATTTTGTATCCCCTGTCAGTCATTTCATACCTCAATTTATTTAAATTTTAAAAACTGCGCTTCCGGTTCGTTGTACGGAACATGAGTTTAAAAAATTCCATTTCAAATTTTTTTTATTGCACATAATTAATTTTTGCGCAACTTATTTTGTTTTGCAAAGCTACAATTTCTAAAAAAGAAAAAGAATACAAACTTAAATGCAACTGTTTTGTAACATTGACAGTTACATCTGAAATTGAGTCTTATTTTAGCGGAATATTAAATAACAAGAAAACTAATCGAGCTACAAAATCAAGGTTTTTGGGTTTCGACTTAGTCTATGTTACTTAAAATTTCTGCAAAATTTTTTTTTGAATTTCGCATTTTTTTGGATTTTGAAAGCTTACTTTTGAGTTTACGTTTTTAAACAAAATCTTAAATATTTTAAAAGCAGATTGAGCTACAAAATCGGAATTTGCATCAAAAATCTTGTTTTCAAAAGCTACAATTTAAAAAAAACTTAAAAAAGTGAATTTTTAAAAATGTCTTCGCTGGCCTGATCAAACCGGAAGTGCACTTCTGAAACTTTAAGTTGAAACAAAAAATGACTGCGTGGAGCTACAAAACAAATTTTTACGCAACAAATAAGCATTTAATTAGCTACAATTTTGGGCATCAAAAAAATAATAACTTTCTTATTTTCGTCCGCTATCTCCAATCTTACTTTAGCGGAATTTCGAATAACAAATAAAATGTTGAGGCTACAAAAACCAATTTTGTGAAATTGAAAAGCATTTAAAAAGCTACAAATTTGGAGGTCATGTTTTTAACATCAGATTTTGTCCGCTAACTTCAGACTTATTTTAGCGGAAAATTCAATAATTCAAAAACTATGCGAGCTACAAATTAGCATTTAATTAGCTACAATTCATGAGGTTATTTTTTTATTCCGCCACAAAGTGTCCGCCAAATAAAGTTACGTGATTTGTGCGCTTTCGACAAAAAGGTCTTTGGTTGCGTTTAATTGCGACTGAAACTGTCACAACAGCAGGGTTCTACTTATCTAGAGTCTTCTTAGGGTTATATTTGCCTTGAAAAACTCTCCCTTAATAGCCCACTTACGGTAAAGGAATCTGTACAAAATTTAAGATGAACGTTAAATAAGCGATCGTTTCTTTGGTCCAAACAATTACGACAGTAAACATTATTTGCGATCGCTTGCTTTATCGCACAAAACACATTGAATAAATCAGTATTTCTGGACTTACTATTAAGTGGATCCGATTTTTTTTGCATATCTAATAGTTGGTTAGTAAATTTGAAAAGTTATTGCTTTTCATAACTTCAAAGCGACGGGAATGTTCACTCTTTTTGCAATTCAATCAAAAAAGGCCGATTCTTGTCTGTCTAGTGCATCCGCCATTTTGTTGTCTTCAAAATCACTTTGGTCTTAAATCCAAGTAGGTAAGAGAGATGTTGGGACTTCCGCTAAAACTTGCATTATTAAACTAATTTGACGAACGTCATATCCGAGGAATCAGTTAAAATTCTGTGTAAGCGTCCTTTCTTTCTCTCCAAGGTATTATGTATGTTCTTTTTTCTTGTGTCACCTATATTTCTTCTAAAATTCGTTTTCTGTTAACCAATGGTACTTATTTTCACTTCCGTCCTTATTGATTTATTGGTTAAAATTAAGTTTGTGTCAATAAAATCAGCGCAGAACTCACTTGGCCACTTAAGACTCCCGGAATTTTCAATTGCGTTTAGGAAGCCAATATAACTCCTATTCCCTAACGGACCTATTCGAAGTTGTTTTTCTTGTAAGATCAATGTATGAATTTGACCACATTAAGGGACTAGGCTTATAAAAGAATGTTAGCGAAATGTTAAAAATGTTGAAAATGTTGAAAACACGGTGCGACACTGAAAATACACCCGAGAAATAACATAGTGTAGGCTGTTCGTATGGTCGAATAATGCATAAAAATATTTTTGTTATATTTTTGGAACCCTCCATTTTTTTTTTATTTACAAAAAACCATTTTTACAGACCTTACGATGTAATCTATCAATATTTCAGTCATTTTTCTAACAACTCTCAATATGTTATATGTTTTTGGAAAGAGGATTTCCAGACCTTTTGAATGATGTATATAAGTCTATTGTTTAAACAAATTAAGTGTAGGTTTTTATCCCACAAATCTTGAAAAAGTGATTTTTTCCCCAATTTTTTCAACTTTACCCAATTTTTTTTGCAAAATAAAACAAACAAAAAAATAAAGTAAGGTTATATTCTGAAAGAATATGTATTTAGGCACAAATTGGCGTATTTTTTTATTGAATTTGACCAAAACTGCGGAATCTATGCTATTTTTTCGTAAATAGAAAATGTGGCTTTTCATGATGTGAATTGCAAGGTTCACAATAGGGTGTTCATTATTTTAAAATAATAAGAATTTCTATGCTCCTAGGATCTTATATGGTTGGAAATAAACTAAAAAAAATATTTTCCAAGTTTCAAGTCTCTAACTTAATTTTAACCTGTGCCGGCAAGCGGTTGAAGTTTCTTATGGGAATAACATGGGGTTTCTTGGACCTTGTTCGATCAATTTTAAATTCCAGCCAAACCATTCGTTCAAAAAATTTAAAACTTTACAGACTCAAATTTAATAAGTGTAGCTATCATGTGAAAATTTTTAAGATTTTTAATTGTTATAATTTTAGAGATTTAGCTTGGTAAAAAAAGTCATTTTTTCAGACTTTTTCAAAAATCGCTTTTTACCCGTTTAATGTCAAAAAATTAAAAAACATACATTTTTAAACACAAATAAGCGTAGTATTTATATTTAAAATTTATATTCAATTCAAAGTTATATAATTAATTAGTTTTTTGTTTATTTACTACAGTACTTTTTCTTAAATCGGGAACACGTTTTTTGAATATCGATGTGACTTGAAGAATGAATACAAAACTAATTTTTTATATAACTATGAATTGAATTTGCATTTTAAATATACATGCTATGCTTATTTGTGAATGAAAATGTATGTTTTTTAAATTTTTGGCATTAAACGTGTAAAAAGCGATTTTTGAAAAAGTCTGAAAAAATGACTTTTTTTACCAAGCTAAATCTCTAAAATTATAACAATTAAAAATCTGAAAAATTTTCACATGATAGCTACACTTATTAAATTTGAGTCTGTAAAGTTTTAAATTTTTTGAACGAATGGTTTGACTGGAATTTAAAATTGATCGAACAAGGTCCAAGAAACCCCATGTTATTCCCATAAGAAACTTCAACCGCTTGCCGGCACAGGTTAAAATTAAGTTAGAGACTTGAAACTTGGAAAATATTTTTTTTTGTTTATTTCCAACCATATAAGATCCTAGGAGCATAGAAATTCTTATTATTTTAAAATAATGAACACCCTATTGTGCACCTTGCAATTCACATCATGAAAAGCCACATTTTCTATTTACGAAAAAATAGCATAGATTCCGCAGTTTTGGTCAAATTCAATAAAAAAATACGCCAATTTGTGCCTAAATATATATTCTTTCAGAATATAACCTTACTTTATTTTTTTGTTTGTTTTATTTTGCAAAAAAAATTGGGTAAAGTTGAAAAAATTGGGGAAAAAATCACTTTTTCAAGATTTGTGGGATAAAAACCTAACATATAACATATTGAGAGTTGTTAGAAAAATGACTGAAATATTGATAGATTACATCGTAAGGTCTGTAAAAATGGTTTTTTGTAAATAAAAAAAAAATGGAGGGTTCCAAAAATATAACAAAAATATTTTTATGCATTATTCGACCATACGAACAGCCTACACTATGTTATTTCTCGGGTGTATTTTTTTTTTTTTATTTTGTAGCACAGTGAAATGTTTTCTATAACAATTTTGATATCAAGTTAAGTGTGCAGAACCCACAATTATAACAAAGTATCAAGACTGCTACGTTCACCAGTCTGTAAAACTTCTTCATGGTTAAAAAGGGTGTAGTTAGATTTTACGGGCTTAAAGTTAACAACTTGATCTCTTTGATTTAACGAGGTGAATTCGCAACCAAATAAGAGTTCTTTCTAAAACGCATAATTAAAGCGTCCTGTACTAACGCTGATAAAGAAACAGATCAAAGAATCACTCAAAACCATTTAGTATCAAGTTCAAAGAAAATCACTTTATCCATTGATGAGGAAGCCTATCATAGATTCATACAAACAGAAAATAATATTAAGAGTTCAATGTTGCCCCCTCCTCTATTATCAAAATATCATTAAATTTCCTTCTTATTACGCGAGAAAAATGATTAATGCGTTTAAAAAAAAAATCCTAAATCAGTTGGAGGCTATTTTTATTAAAACTATCAAACTAATAAAAATACTGGAAATACTGAAAACGAAAAAAAAATAAACAACTTAAAATCGCCCCAGCCTTAGAGCAAACATCAACCCCACATATACCTGGGGCCATGAATGACACTGCTATATACGAGTAGACATTGTAAACTAAATGAAAAATTAACACTTCATCCTGGGAGTCAACTCCACTCGGCATAGACACACTGATAGTTGCATTTGTATACAGGCATCGTAAAATGTCACCAATTTGCTAGAAAGGTCGTTTGGCATTAGTTCCAGTTGCACCCCCAACTTTCTCGCTCGCTCTCCCTATCTCACTCTCTTGCGTTTTGCTCTTGCTGTTGCTCTCCCTGTCTCTTATATTGCCAAGGGGTTGCTTTTGCCTAGTTGCTGCTGTTTTTTTCTGCAACAGACGACGACACACATATTTGACTTTCTGGTGCGGTTGAACTCGTTTTACACGAAACATATGCATGTACTCAATTCATCGGGGACACAACCAGGCACTAAAAAGCTCTATCAAAAAATTGAACATGCGCCTTTCCACGAAACTCTCTTATATTTTTCAAAAAATCAAAGCTTTTCTTTCAATGAAAAATTGGAACTCTTATACTGGCGCCGGGGAGACGACCACACAATATTCAGAGTTCCGAGATAGAAAATGTAGAATGAAAAATTTTTTTAAACGTTCAAAAGCAGCTCTTGGTGTTGTAGTGTTTTCAGTTATCCAGTCAGTTGCTGTGCAGCCTGCACCCTGCCAAAACCAGGACGACAGGTTGAGACACAAAAAAGCTATACATTCCGAGGGTTTCCATATTTTTTCAAGGAGAAAAATAACAACCGAACTGAATTGAACAACCGAAGGAAAGAGAAAGAGGAACATGATAAAAGTGCGCCCGCGCCCTTACCACAAAACAGCACACATTTCAGCCCTCATTTCACCGGCAACGTTCCACGGCACACACAATGTGTTCTCGGTCGTTGTAGCTGCTGCTGCTGCTTCTACTGTTTCTGCTGTTCCTGCTGCTTCTGCTGGTACTTGTGCTGGAATTTTGTGGCCTCTTATCGCCCCAGGCTGGAGTTCATTCAAATAGAACCGCACAGCTGAGTTTTCATTTAGTCGGTCGCAAGTTCTCGGAGTGAGTTGAACGTCGCTCGCATACCACCAGGAATATAAATTCCATCAAATATCCTCCTCCTGGTATAATTTTCTTCAAAAAAAAAAAAACAAAATCCAAAAAAATATAAAGAAAAAAATAGGACTTGTGAATCTTTGAACAGTGTTTGTTCTTCTTCCCAGCTAGTGAAATGGAGGATAAAAAAAAAAAAATTATAAAAGAACTCTCAGAACTCAGAACAAAAGGATAGACGAACAAAAAAAAGGAAAGATTCTGGAGAACCACTAGAGTCATCAGCATAATCCTTCAGTTGATCTGACTCCGCAAGAGACTTTCATCACCGCATACAGCAAGGTATAGCGCACCGGGGAGCACTAGTGATATGTTTTTGAGGATGACATGTCACAAGGACCTTCTTCGTTTTTATATTTTTTGTGTGTGTCCCTGTCATCATGGGTTAAGTAGTCGAAGCTGCTTCTAGTGTGGTTGGCTTTGAAACTGCAAAGTGGGAGCTAAATAAAATCCCCATCATGGGCTGAGAGATGTAGAGCCAAACATCCCCCTCGCATATCGCATAAAGGTGGGCATGACTGCGTGTAAAATTACAAGGATCACAGAGATAGATTTTTCCATCTGTCTTCAAAGAGCCCAGGTCTCACCGAGGACGAAGAGAAACTGTGACATAACTATTAAACTAGTCCCCGTTGTGTGCCATAAACTTCATGACGACAACCAACGAACAAAACCCTAGACTCTTCGACCCGAATCCAACAAACCCAACATCGCCATAGCCATACCCAACGCCAATGAGACTTTTACCCAACCAACACTGAATTAATGTTAATTACTTTCAATTAAAAAAGTTCCTCACGAGACGTTGTTCGTTTTATTATACACACACTCACATACATTTATGCGATCTATGACCATTTTTTTTGTATTCTTGTGTGTTTAACTGTAAAGTGTTAAAGTTTAAGTGTTCGTGCTGAGTTCAAACTTTCTCCTATATAATATACCAACTCCTTAATTTTTTATATGCCGAACTATGGAACTATAAAGTTCTATTTTTTTTGTAAAAAAGAAGAGAAAAAAAAAAGACGAAATCATCGGCAGTTTTTCTTGCTAGAAATATTAATGAGTCGGGTTTATTTTGTGAAATTTATGGACCGAAAGTGCAGTAAACGAGTAATTTTTGTTTTTTTTTTCTGTTCAAAAAGAAGACGAAATTTTCTCAAAGAAGGAAAATAAATTCTTCAATTGATTAACGTAGATTTTTATCAATTTTTTTTTTATTGGAGATGAAGTTGAAATCTTTGTGTAACAAGAGAAGACGAGAGAGAGATTTTTGTTGGCGAAGTTTAGTACTGAGAAAAATGTTATATCCGTAAATCCTTCCTATTTTTTTGGTTGGTCTTTTTTTTTTTTGTTGGAAAATGACACTAAGTGAAAAAGTTTGTTTTACTGCGCCAAGTGCAATTGAGAGACAGAAAACTATGTTTGGTCGATTGATCCGGGCAAAGATGAAAATCGAGGTAAGAGAATACAAAAAAAATATATATGACTTAGAGATTAAATGAAATAGATTACCATGGTGATTTTAGTAAAATGGAAAGAAAAGAACATAAATACAAAATAAAAAATAGATAAAAAAGAAAAATATATTGATTGAAACAATATAAAACTAAATAAAAAATAAAATAAAATAAAATAAAATAAAATAAAATAAAATAAAATAAAATAAAATAAAATAAAATAAAATAAAATAAAATAAAATAAACTAAATTAAAAATAAAATAAAAAAAAAAAAATAAAATAAATTACTCCAAAATAAAAAATAATTATAAAAATTGAGCAAAATATTAATTTAAAAAAAAGGTTTTTTCACTAAATTTAAATTTATTTTTGGAATTATCTCACTAGCATTTTGGTTTAATGAATTCATTTTTATACTTGGACGTAAATAACTATGGGGCTTATTTTGTTTTAACATTTGGAATATACGAAATTTATTTAAACTTAAATGATAAGCTTTTTGAAGTTAAAGATTCCTTTTTTTAAGCAATATTTTTTTTAATTGTTCTTTTATATAATTTCTTAAAGAAAAAATGTTCCTAATTGCTAACAAAGTGTTAGTAGTAAAATGTTACCACAAGTTCTTAGTTAAGTTTACAAACTGGGTCAATTAGTAGTCTCTGTTATCAAAACTTTTGTTAATTAAGCTATAAGATATTGATTTTTAATTTGTATCAAATATCAATTGATAGTTGTAAATCGCAATAATGGTATTGGTTTCAAAACTGATTTACATTTAAAAAAAAAACAAGAACATTTTAAAAATCATGTATTAAAAAATGATCGATTCAGCGTCCTTTTATTTGCCTATAAAGTAGTGTCGATCGTTACATCGCGTTTTTACAACACGGATTCAAGTGTGAACACCAATAACATACGAGCAAAATTTTGTAAAGTTTGCCGGAAGCATGATTGAAGAAAAAAAAACAGCATTTGTGTTGACTGATCTGTTCATTTGTTTATATTAATCTTCTAAAAATAGCTTAATGTGACTTATAATATAACACTTTCATTTATAATCACTCGAATAATAATTTTTGTTCAAATACATTTTTATTTCGAAACATTAAAATCTTAAAAAAATATTTTAACTTTTTTTAAATGCAAAGTAGAAAAAAAATATGGATTTTGCTAAGGACTGGCTCACAATACACATTTATTATTTATAAAATTAGATAGGAAATTAAACACAAATTCGATAACGTACCAACATTTTTGATGAGGTTGCATTGGGCCAACGAGACCAAAAATCTTAATTATTCATTAAACCAAGATTATTACGATGTGAAAATTCAGAAAAAGCTATTCCAATACACAATTTTATGCCCATGCTTCAAGAAAAAAAAAAACAAATATTTTTTTTTTCTACTTTGCATTTCAAAAAAAAAGTTAAAATATTTCTTTAAGAACCACTATTCAACAATTTCTAATGGTAATGTATTAGAAGAATTATTGTAAAATATTACTTAAGAAAAAAACGATGGAACTAATGCATTTGTGATAGTGATTTGAAAAAAATAATATAGTAATATAACCAACAACTTCCTAAATACTTTAGATAAGATAAAAACCTTTACTACTCTGAAATACTCATTAAACGCGCATATTTTTAAAAAAGTTGGCCACCTACGATCATATAGATTTTTTTATACTAAAAGTATTTTTTTTACATTTTGCATCGAAAAATTAATTTCAATTTTTTTTTTAAAGAAAAGGTGCAACAGTTATGAAAACTTTTAACTTCTTATTTAGTGAGTCAATTATTGTAGAAAATTATAATAATAAATAAATTTTTAAAATTCATTAATTCGTGGTTGTGGTGAACGAAAACGTAAGATGATAAAATTTAAAATACACTGAACGAAAAAAAAGCTTATACATATTTTTTAAACTTGTCGTGGTAGAAACTTTTTCTATTTGGTTTTAGAACAGTCATAAGTGCAGATATCAGCCGTTTCAGGCTTATCCATTTTTTACCGGACACCCTGTTTAATGTATAAACAAAAATAAAAAAAGTTCTTCCATTTCCATTCTGATCTTGAGGTACAAATTTTAATAAAAAAAAAAATCAGATTTTATTTTAAAAATAATTCTGAATTTTTTACTAGAGCTAAGGTAAAGAGTTAAGCCATTCGTTTAAAAAAATGTATGGTAATCAAATTATTCGAAAGTCAAATATATGAGTATGACTTCTATGAGAGTGAAAAGCAACAGTTAATAAAATAGATTTAAAAATCGTAGGAACAGCTTTTTAGAAACTTGATACGAGATACAATACATGGCAAATATCGTATTTTTGTTAGAAAAAAATTACATACACTTTTTTTTTTAAGTTAAAAGAGTCAAGAACGATTTTTAAAATTGATTGGATTTTCCAGTATGTAAAACATTATTTATTTAATTTTTTATTAAAAAAATTTATCGTTTCGATTAAAAATCAAAATATTTTGAATTTTGTCATAATTAATCAAAAAAAATTTACAAAATCCCATAGCGAAACCTTCCAATATTCGGTTATGTTTTTCGTCTTCAGAACGGGAATCTAGGCGTACATTTGGACGTTTCTATTTATTTTGTCACTACAATTTTGATCTCCTGTTTGACTGAAAGAAAATTTAGTGATGTTTTTTAACTTTGTTATTGGATTGAAAATAGGTTTTCGTCAAATTCTTTTACTTTTTTTCAATCTGTATGTAAATCGTTACCAAGTGTTATTCATATAAATTACATACCTTAGGTCATTTAAGTACCAATATATTATTTTAATTATTTTAATGGTCTTATTTTGCCTGAAAAGAACTTAAGGTTTTGAAATTAACAAATTAAAAACACTATAGTAATCCATCATTATATATCAATACTTTGCGTTTGGTGTTCCGTATTTGGCAAAAATACCCATATCTGCAAATTTTATCTGTACCTATCAGATTTTCCAATATTAGAACTTCTATCAAATAAAACAAAGCTGGCAACCCAGCATCAAAAAATTTATCATCAGTTCTTATCTAAAATTATTATGTCTGATCAACTAACAGCTCTAAAGCTTTTAGACCAATACCATTTGCATAGAGGCTTTTTTAATTACCATTCGTTAAAAGTTTTCAAAATCACAACAAAACCCCCCAAACAAAACACTGAATCACAAAATAGTTTTTTTTTTCTGAAAAACAAAATCATTTAATGAATTTTCTCTAACTAAATTCGAACCGCTGCATCTGGCCAAATTATACGATATACACCCAAAATTTTGAATCCAAAAGCCTGAAAATATCCTCAACCACAATCACGTAAAAAGCATTCTTGTTCATGCAATCACCCCCAACCAACCCATATGAGTGTGTATTGGATTTTATTTGTTTGCCGCAATTTCATGTGCTGATGTGTAAATCATCAACATTTATCCCCCTTCTCGATAATCATGGATGCACCACTCAACCTCAAAAACACTGAAATCCAATCGAAATGGAATTCCATTTAAAAATTTTGCACCCAACAAAAATGGTTTGTGTTTATGGCCGTTTGTTGAAAGTAACACAACTATTGCAATTCAGGGAATTCCTATATATCCCGAACGAAAGAGAGCTATTGGACAGGAATAGGTGCATATAGTATTGTGTTGTGTGTAGTAAGGTGGACATTTTTTATTTTTTAAAATTCCTTTCCCAACATAAAATGCATTGTTCTGTGGTGAGTTAAATCAGTTTTTGCACTTCAAGCTGAGGTTCCTGCTGCTACTGCTGCTGTTGCTGCAGGGCACCAAAAGGTTTCAGTTCGGTTTGGTTAGGTATTCTATATTCTACTCCACACAATCAAAGAGTCGTTTTTGATCCTAGATTCCCAATTTTTTTGTTTTTTGTTTGTTTGTTGGTCCTGCCAAAGAATTTGAAGGTGAAAAACATTGAAAATTTCATTTCAATTTCTCTAGAGTTGGAAATGTGGAAATTGTGAAATAAACACCACCCGAATATAGCGCAAAGCAAAACGATAGAATGAGAAAACAAAATTGAATTGAGAGTTTGACGACCGGTAAAGTGACGTTTGGATATCCTGAAAATGTCGTTTTGTCGTTGATTTATATACGAATACGAGGTGTAGATATGTTTGTGTAAAGCCACAACATATACTTTCAATTTTACTATTTTTTTTTTATTTTCAAAAAGAAAACATACTTCCAACATAAGATCATAGATTTTTTTGCATTGTGTATAGGTATCATTCAGGACGAGACAAGTGTATATTGAAGTTGTTTCTTTGAGCAAGGATTTCAAGGATATACGAAAAGAGGCGAATATTTTGAGAGCACGTATAAGTGAGTTGGTTGAAGCTCAAGGATTTTTTGGATGGACAGTAGCTCCCTGAGGGTATGTCAGAAGGATATCTATCCTCCCATTCCACTGATAGACGGTGACATTTTTTTTTTCTTCCACCGAAAAAGGATTTTTTTTTTGTTTCTATCCTTAAAGAGATAAAATAAAAATAAACAAGAAACAAGATACTTTGCGAATCTTAGAAAAATAAGAAACAAAATATTTTGTAAACCCTCTCGTTTACTGAAGAGGTTGGAATATTTTAGGGTTTTGATAGAATAGACGTAATGAATATTTTTTTATTTCTGTATATACTTTTCGTCCTTGAACGGTTGGTTGTTTTAATATTTACAAAGAAAATTAATTTCTAAAATATTCAATTTAAGAAGAAAATTACGTAAGCAAGTGGAGAAATGAATATTGAATTTCAATTTGTATCGATGTAAGAGGACGAAGTGTCTGTTACTGATTTGATGTTAGAGAGTATTTAGTAAATTAGAATATTTAGCTTTTGAGATTTTTATGTTTTTAGATTGAACTAATGATGAAATCTTTGCAGTTTTCATTTCATCCAAGAAAATTAAAAAATTAAATTTGGGAGAGGTATAATGGAGTATAGAGATATTCAATTCAAATTGGAAATTTAATTTAATTGAGAAGGATAATTTAATTGAAAATTGAAATCATAGTATGTCGAAGAAAAAATTATGTCAAAAATTCTACTATTTTCTATTGTTTTTAGAACAATTCATTTTAAAAAAGGATAGTAATGAAAAATTACTACTTAAGCGATTTCCTTTAAAATTGGTGAACTGATTTCTAACTTTCTTGTAAACGACTTAACCGATTTCAACAAATTTTTTTTCATGCAGAAACTTAGCAAAATTTTCGAACACAATGGATTTAAAAATACAAATTATGTATTAATTTATTTATTTTTTTTTTTTTTTTTTTGAAAAATCAATTCTTCGACATTAGATCGATAAAAGGATTTTTATATTTTGAAAAATTTTTATATACTACAGTTATTTACAAATTCAATCGACTCTTACCATTTTCCAAAAACAAAATTCCTTATAGAAGAAATTAAGTCGAAACAAAATCATTCCGGGATGGTATTGATATTTGCATGAGTTATTTTTTTACAAAAACGACTAAGGTATCATAAAAAAACGAAAATAATACCAACAACTTGAGTCTTAGTTGACCAAGTGTAGAAATGAAATAATATTCTTTCAATATTTCCAATCTAGGAAGTTGTTAGTATCAGAAACGAAGGAAATTCCAAATTGTGGTTTACATATTTTAGTTCTTTGAATTATTAAGGATTTGCTTCTTTTTATTTATCAGAAAAAATTATGGTTTTCCACAAATTCCTGCGTTTTTCTACTTATAAAGCTTTCATCTTTTAATGTGCATCAACTTCATCTTATCTTCTATGAATTTTGATATTTTACTGCAAAACTGGTATTTTTTCAATAGATTTTTGATCAAGTTTCTTGTTTTTTAGTTAACGGAAATAGACAAAAAGGCTAAAAAAAAGTTATACACTTTGATCAGAATTTTGTATGCTGATGAATAATGATTGTCCTTTATCTAGAAACACTTTATGTTATATCAATGTTGTCAGTATATAGAAACGTACTTAAAGCATGAAAATAGTTGTTAATATCGTAGAATTTGTAATTCATTATTTCTAGCCTAACGATTTTTGAAAATCATCATCCAACTTTTCTGGAACACTTTTCAAGAAAAAAAGCTATGCATTTGATTATTTTTAATAGTCTTTTAACCATGTTTTCGAAGAATTACTCATATTAAAGTTAATCGATATCCTGTGGTTTTGTTACAAGCAAACACCATTAAAGAAGTTATGTAAACACTTGATGAATTTCAGCTCTATATATTTCTATACCTATATTTACAGAAATATTTCCTCTACAAAAAATCGCTGATATTTTAAAGAGAAACAAAATTTCTTAATTGAATATTTCTTGTTAAACAAACTGTTTTGTTTTTTTTTTTTTATTATAGTGTTCAATGTAATCAACCATTCAGTAATTCAATTTAACATTTTCAATTTCTGTT
Organism: Episyrphus balteatus; assembly: GCF_945859705.1. Classification (NCBI taxonomy): domain Eukaryota; kingdom Metazoa; phylum Arthropoda; class Insecta; order Diptera; family Syrphidae; genus Episyrphus; species Episyrphus balteatus. The sequence continues at coordinate 30,767,996 of NC_079137.1, read as the reverse complement.
TGCACCATGTCTATAATATGTACACATATAAAGACTGCATGCTACACGTGATTTCGAACCAATTTTTCGTGTCATTTCCAAATACATACATGCAGCATATCCTACTCTTGCCTTCTCTTTCTGTCTTTAAAAAACAAAAAATAAATAAAAACAGATTGTAACTCCATTCGAAGAGTGACAATTCATTCGCAGCATTAAATATCCATTTACGATATATTCCAGAGAGGGAAAAAAATCGCTGGCTCGCGTTATAAGAATTACTTCATTCGGTGAATAATACAACCATCAACCGTCATATGGATGAAAACATGACCATGGTCGAATTTTTTTCAAATAATATCCTAAGGCGTTATTAATTGTTGGGCGCTATACATTTTTTTTTAATAATCAAAATTTCTTCTTTCAATAACAATCTGTCAGAAAATACACGAATCTGTTAGAAATCTGTTCAACAAGGACGAAACTCTCAACACGAAATTTCGATAGGCAAAAATATTGGCCCTCAAACTGAAACATGTCAATCTCATTATCAATCCGTTCCTGGAGATATGACAGTTTTTCAGTCACTAATTAATATCTGTTTCTGTGTGTATATGTTGTTCTTATATCTGTGTATCGTATTTTTTATTTATTGATTAGTCGAGTGTGTCTCTGTGATATGTCATGTTTTTTTTTTTTTTGTTGTTGTTTGTCCTATGATATCTCTCCCTCATTCAATACTAACTACCCCGCACTTCACCATTCCTACCATCAAGCAACGCGCGTGGTAAATTGGAAAAAATGTTCGCTTAATTGATTGCACTGACAGATATCAGGATTACATCATTTTATATAAAATGGAGGAGGAAAACATCCACAAAATCACCCATTTAGGCATCAATAAAGACAATTTAGGAATCTAAATGCCAACACGCCCTTACTTTCCCATCAAAACACACACAAATGTGATGAGCAAGAGATGGACATCGGAATAAATAACATTTCGACAATTTCTTCTCTTGTGACATTCTTTTACTTTTTGTACGGAACGGAAGGGATTTGGCGGGGAGGATCTTTACTCTGACTTTTCTTTTCTGTTCTGTCTAAATATAAATCAGGTTTTATTTAGGTAAAACACTAATCTTTAGGTCCTTCCAAATGTTTAACGATAGATTGAGGAGGATTGTTTGTGGAGTTTATTGGGTGATGGTTCCGGAAAATTACCATTTACCTTTTTGGAAATGGTTATTCCATGGACAAGGACATGGAGAAGAGAAAGACGAGACAATCATGAAAATTTTATTAGCAATCAATAACATTTGGCATCGTACAAATCACACACTTATCCCGAGGAGACAATCCAATAGCTTTCATACATATATGTATGTATGTGTATAGGAATGAAAACAGCAGACACCTTAGTGCGGTGGATTTGCACCAAATATAGGGAGAAGTAGTAGGTCCTTGGACCATATAATGGGAGTTTGTGTTTACTCTTAATACCATTTGCCTTGAAAGATTTATGTGGCATTTGTTAAGAGGTGTGAGTCTAGAGACTATACAAAATGTCCTTAGTTCTCCTCTATTCGGTGTTCCTCTATACTTTATACCGCCAGAGTAATGTCCTTAGCGATTTGCAATTTGGTTGGAATTAAAGAATTTGAAGGAAAACGCTTAAGCTGTGATTCCCAGTGGAGGTGTAATGAATAGATTACATGAGAATTTACTCTCATTCTCTACTCTCTCTTCCCCCCTCCCCTTCCTTCAATTTCCTTAGCCCCTTTTAAATATATATTTATTTGTGTACCTATATATACACACCTCAAGCCTCGTGATGGTTTAAATTAAAGCTTTACGTGTTTATTCCCTTCAATTCCCACTGCCACCTCGAAAAAGGTGATAATTTATTCTTATGGGTAACAAGGTTTGTTTGTAGTTTGTGTATAGTAGTGGTAGTAAGTTGGTTCTCGTTTTTCTCCATAGGGTGTATTCTAGCGAAAATTAACTTAATTTTTTTTGTTGTTGTTTTTGATTTTGTTTTTGGTTTGGTTGAGGAATAAACATTAACAGAGACGAACAAACTAACATTGACTTAGCTATTGTGAAGCAAAAAAAAAAAAAACAGTTTATTTCGGAGTAGAGCACAACTTAATGGAGACGCCCAGTGGTGTTTACAGAATTCCATTAAGTCGCTAAGGCTTTTGTTATATACTCTTGATTACTATCAACAATAAGGAACATTAAGATGTGCCAAAGCAAGTTAGTTTTTGAAATGTGTGTTTCCTTAGTGTTATTAAGATTTTTTTTTTTTGTTGTTTTGTTTGTTTGGAATATTAGTTGAGGTTGTAATTAGGCATAACAAAAAAAAAAAAAAAATAAAAGATAGCCAGAAAGTGTACAAGTTTTATTTTAATGTTAATAGTTATTCACACGCAATACTTTTCTTATATATGTTTTGGTTTATTTTTCTAAGGAATTTTGATTTGGTAAATTATGTTTGCTTTGTTTCCAAGGGCCAAGTGATTAGAGAAGTAACTCCTCAAAATCTGGAATTTCTTCCATTTTAAGAGCGACTTAACTTTGTTTAAAACTTTTATTGGTAACACCATTAGTGGCGTGATTTACCTACACGCCACATTTTCGATGTATTAAAAAAATGTAGAGCGATTTATTTTCAATCGAACTACAATGTGCCATCATTTTTCTGCTTATTAGCGTTACAATGCAAACCAAAAATTAAACCAAGTAAATTTTAAAACCATACACTTTAAAATGTATGGAGTTGTAAGTAATAAACTAAGTTTTAACTGAAATATCTTCTCCCAAAAGGACCCCAGACCTAAGGAAAAGAGTAGTTGGAGTATTAAGATTTGATGAAATTTTAGTACGTTGCATGTGACAAAGTGACGATCAAAAGTTCAATGTGATTAACTCCTTAACGTTTATGGTTAACGATTTATTTACCTACCCTAAAACATAAAATCTGCTATGATGCAAGATTATTGTGTTCAATTGTTTGTAATATAGCGATGATATTTTCTTAATAAATTATCTTAAAAAGACTTAAAAACCATAAAACTATTTTATATCTTAATCTCTCGTAAATGATTAAGCCAATTTCAACACAAAGTGTAATGCGGAAGAGTAAAATTAACCATCACATAATAAATTTACAAAATATTCAGTAACAAATTTTTTGGATTTTTGAAATATGTATGTATTTAATTTTTCTTTTTTATTTGAAAAATCGATGAATTTTTGTTTTAACTTCGTTTTAAAAATTAAAAATTCTGTACATACAAAAATAGTTTTAAAAATCAACAATTTTCAATTTATTTTTTTAAATTTCTTTTTGTACAAGAAGTGAACTGTTTTACTTAGTTTTGTAAATAAAATCATTGGAAAGGGATTTAAAGTAATTATAAAAACATATTTCATACTACCTACTTGCGAAATTCCTCAAAAAATTCATTTTTTTTTTCATAAAAAAGCTTTCACATTATAAATTTTTTTCGCTGAAAAATTGAAATAAAATGTTTTTAAAACAAATAATTTTCTAAAAATGTACCTATGCTTTTGAAATTATTTTTTCAAATATCAGCTTCAATTTCCTACAAAAACTAAATGTTTTTTTTTTTTCAAATTGAGCTGAGTATCTGATTTTACTCATTATTTTAAAAGATTTTTGGATTAAAATCTTACTTGGTATTAAGAAAAATGTTTGCAAAGAAATGTTTGTAATAGAAAATGTAAGCCTAACATTCAACGAGTCCTATTTCGAAATCATATAAATCTTAGTCTATTTTTCTTCAGCTCACAACAAAAAAGTTCTGAGACTTATTTATTTTTTGTTTGACTATAAGTAAAGTTAAAGAACAATATGTTAAATGAATTTAAGCTTTCAATACCATCGACCTCATTACAATTTAAATTGATTAGTTTTATATCTTTGATTTTATAATTCCTTCCAGAAAGTTTTTGAAAATCAAACTTCAATTAAAAAAATTAAATTTAATCAAATTTAATTTGATAACTTCAATTATTCCATCACTCTATAAAATTTAAATTGCTAAAAGTCAAAATAACCCTACAATACCATTGACTTGAAATATTTGCCCCAAACCATTTCTTTCTAACGATTTCAACTTCAAAGAGTAAAGTCAGATTCAGTACCTAAATTTGTACATCAATAATAATCAGTATAAAGTAACCCACAATAAAGTAAAAGTCAATTTCTCATATAATAAAATTAATCGATTTTAATGGATGTTTTCAATTAATCCAAGACACATTTCTTCCATTTATACAACATCCAAGCACATATAAGAAACTTTCTTATATTATTTAATAGTATAAAGTTTCCCAAAGGAATGTTCCATCTGGGCTAACAATAAATTGTTGAACAATCCAAAAAAGGACTTCTACATAGGTAAAAGTACTGTTAGTAGAAGAAGTAAAAACTTCAATTCGACAAATATATTTTTGTGGTTAGAAAAAGCAAAAACCCTCAAAATCAACACAAAACACATAGCACACAACACAACTTGAATACAAAACTCTAACATATTTGTCTATGTTATGTCTTGTTTTTTTTTTTGGGAGAGAAAAGTCCAAATGAACATTCACATCACACTAATGGATTAAAAGGGGTGAAAAGTTACAGTAAATCTGTCAGATATGTCCATTTTCAAAAAAATAAACCAACAACTACGAGAGAGAGAAAAGAACAGATCTGAAGGATTCAATCAAATTAGGTACCAATACTGGATGATGGAGAGGAGCGAACAAGAATGAAACAAAGTAAGTCCCAATTCGTTCCATAAGTTCGTTGTATTCCCACATTAAAACCAAACCATAGAGGTATAGGTAAGGTATGTCAAAATCACTTGTCCTGCAAATATGACTTAATTGAATATGAATGCCAGAGTCAGAATCAGAGAAAGGGAGAAACATTGGTCCTAGAGAGAAGTTTCTGGCATTGACTAATGGACTGTTTCAAGGATGTCTACTGTTTTGTATTTATGATGAATCACTTTTATTTTTTTGTGTTGTTCTGACTTTTTCTGTAAACCTTCTGATGGATTCTTCTCTAGAAATTTCTATACTGCACACCGAAATGGATTAAGTTTTTGTCACATTTAAGACAGTTCCTATTCACAGGTGAATACCAAACACATCAGAAAAGGGGGCGGAATTCTTCTTTGGCAAATGAAAACCTCCTAAAATACATCCTCGTTACACTTTATAGCAGACGTCATAAACTTATATTCGTTGGGAATTTTATGTGATTGCTTCACAATGCTGCACTCATTTAGTCAGACATACATCATTTGAGCGATGTACCAAGCTCCAATATTGCCATATTGCATGTATATCTGCACTACTTGAAATGGAACTCCCTATATAATTGTTTGCAGCATCAGGATAGTGATATGCTACTGCAGCAGCATGTTGTATCGGTATTCAAAGCTCAATTCGACATACTGACTTCATTCAGTCACCCAAAATCCCAATGAGACCCGAGGTGCCCGAACCCGACTGGCATATAGAACTGATGCCTTTCTGCAGTATGATGTTTTCAACGAGCATACTGCAACTTGCAAATGACAATTTATTGGGACGAAATTAAATCAAAATCCTATATGAGATATGACGCACATCACAGGAAGAGTGAGTGAGTATATTGGATGGGATGCATTTGAATGGTTTAGAGAGATTCTTTTCAATCACAGACACACACACTCTCGCACTCTCTATAGTCGATCGCCCAATTTCAATTCTCGAATGGCTGAATGGGAATTCTACACCAAGTGCAATGGATGGAAACAATAGAAAGGCAACCACTTCACTTGAACATTATTATGATGGTGCCATCGATATTTTCAAGGATATGATGCCACCAGCACCTTGATGGTTCTATATAAAACAAAAGAGTCTCTCTCCATATTATGAATATAGTGTGCCTCATAAAAAAATACAAAAACAAAAAAAAAACAAAAATAACGGTTTCAGGTAACACACCAGGCTCTCCAGAGTCATAAAAACCGGAGCCATCTGTGGTATCTAGACATGCACTTGTTTGTAATTTGATATTATGCCCATGCATAATCATGGAACAGAACCATCATCAGGAGTAGGATGATGAAGAAACAAAAAAAAAAGCTTCCTTCCTTAGCCTAGGGGCCGAGATTTTATGTGATTTTTTTTTTGTTTTTTCTTAAAACCCTCGAAATAACTCTAAGCCAGGTGCGGTGAGTGGAAAAACACGAGGAAAAGGTTTATCGTATATTCATCTTGTTGCCAAAATCGATTATAGGCAGCCAAGTGGAAGAAGAGGATACGATGGTATAGAATCTCATCATATACACAAATACCAAAAACAGGGTTCTCTATAAAGATACATGAGGACCAAGAGAGTCAATATACACACGTAACATAACCCGACTACCACAGGCTATCTTATAACATCGATTTCGGTAAAAAGGTTGTAGGCAGGAGGAAGGAATTAAGTCAAACGGTTGGCTAACACCGCATGTGAGAGCGAAACGTGGGCTATAATACCAACACAGGATGGTGACGAGGACGACGATGATGATGAAGTCGTCGTTGTTGCTGTTGCTGCTACCGCCATAGAAATATTACTTAAAAATGAAACACTGTTTGGTTTAGGGATTTTGATTTTACAGTAAAATCTCGATATACCTGACAAAATGCATTTTTTTTAAATCGGTTTTTTATTAGAATTTTAAAGTTTTTGAGCTTTTTATGATTAAGGTAGTATAGGGTCATCTCATTATAGATGGAACTAATCGTTCAATAGAAATTATACGGAAGCATTTCTTACACAAGGAAGATATGTTATGGTGAAAAATTCTTGTTGAAACATTGGAGTTACTTGAAATCAGAATATCGTTTCTGAAACTCTTGTAACTCTGGTAATCTTGTTACTTACGTTACTAAACAATTCCTGAGGTCTCCAAAAGTTGGCATATCAGGAAGTTTGGCTCTTAATTTAGTTTTTACTGTTGTTGAAAACAGTTCCTACTATTTTATTATATTCCTAACGTTTTTTGATGGAAAAATCTATTTTTATTTAACAAAAAAAAAACATTTTTACGCAAAATTAGACATTTTTTATCTCATCTCAAAATAGTATTTATTTTTTTCAAAAAGCTTATCTATCTCAATATTTCCTCCTCAGTTTTGCATAAATTTAGAGGGTTATTTTTTTTTTTATTTGGAAAAGTGGGAATACACTGTTGGATTCAAGGCGAACATTTAAGGAAAAATCAAGCTATTTTGCATACATTTATTGGGGATTTCTTCTTTTCAGATTTTATTTATATTATTTCTTTTTGGGAAATAAATGTGGATTTGAAAAAAAGTCTCTTAGAAGGATATATTGTACCAAATGGGACTTATCGTTGTATGACGGTTAAATAGAAAAAACGAGTGTTGTAAGCCAATTCATTGAATGAAAGAAAAAAAAAATAAATAAATACACAAATTTGTGTTCTTTTGTTAAGAATAAAGGGGAAAGCCAAATGTATGTTCATACTCCTTTTTTTTAGAAATTTGATTTGTATAGGGGTTAATGTTGGGAGTTCTTTGAAGTTGATACTATGTATTGTTTCTTGGAATTTACTCGTAATTCAAAATCAACTCTGGGTGTTCTCATTTTTCATCTCAAAGTTAAAAGAAACAATTCACCAAGGAATTGCATTTGATCCTGAGAATGAGAAGAAAATAATATGTGTTATGCTTTTTTTTGGATTGAATAAGCTTGAAAATTAAAGCTTATGAATTCTGTTTTGGGGGCTTTAACTTGACAACTGAATTTTTAACGACTTTTTCTTGAAGGGTTAAAAAAAATAAGACTTGTCCATAAAATAACAAAGATAAAAACTTTGTAAATGACTTTCAAATTATGTAAGACATACAATTTAGGGTTTTGGAAAAGAAACCAGTAATTAAATAGTTTTTTTTTCGGTAAACAATATTTCCTTTGAACCATTGGCAATGAATTTTTCGTCCCTATCTATTTAGTACATCTTTTCTAAACCTTTTAGCAAAAGGTCCAATTTTTTTAAATATAAAAATAATTTTTAGACTATTACTCACAGTACTTGTCATAGAACCGTTTTCTTGATATCTGACTTTCTCCTAAACGATTTGAACGAAATCTTGTATACAAACATTTCTAAGTAGCTAGTTCTCAAAACTCCATCAGTGCTTATTTTTTTTTTAAATATTTCAGTTTTGTTTAAAAACTCAATTTTTTGAAAACGGGTTGATAGTTATTTTTTGGAATTTTGTTTTTATGTGTCGAATGATAACACCGGCACACAAAAAAAAAGTGTCATGTACCAGGAACCACCCCTATCTTTCTATATGTTTTTGGACACGCCGAATTTCAAGACCGTTTGGCCCGGTTACCCTCCAGTTTTGAGCTCTGACTGCATTTTGTTTGAATTTTTATGACTTTTTTGGAGTTTTTTGCATTTTTCTCAAAAATGGAGGGTGTTCGGACAAAACGGACAAAATTCAAATTCAGCGGGTCCAAAAACATATAGAAAGATAGGTCTGGTTCCTGGTACATGAAACTTTTTTTTTTTTGTGTGCCTGTGTAATGTATAGAGAAAAGTATACCAATTTATTTTTTGAAAATACTTTAATAAATTTTTCCTTCCATAAAGTATTGCATTTTCTGAAAAGAATCTAATGCCTGTTACACACTACTGATATCGATACAATTTTACCAACCGTTTCAAAAAGCACCCGCATTTCAGCAATGTATTGAATACAAGGGTTTTAATATGCCTCAAAACAGGAAAGCTAAAACCACACCTCCTGGTGTGTCACAAGTATTAAGACTATGAATACTAAAGGTTTATGAATGAAAACTGTCAGTCCTTAAATTTTACCAAAGATTTCGTTAAATTTGATTGTTTCTTTCCTTTGGTTCTTGCACACAAAAAAGAGCCTCTTAAACAAGTCTTGGAAGAACAACAAACAAATAAGTCTTCATTTCCTTTTTAGACTTCTCATAAACATAAACTTCATTTCACATGTCAGCTCACATGTAGCAAATTCATTTCAAATAAGATAAGTTGTCACTTTACGTAGATAAAATTGAAAAAGACGAATCTGTATAAATCCTTTAACCAAAAAACAATTCCATAATGGAAGACATATTTTGAGTTTACTTATACTTTACTGTACTCAATATATATCTACTTATACCAGAAATGAATTTAAAGCCTCTTTTATATGACACAGCATATCGTCTCTCCAGCTTCTCTTTCCTAAAGTCCCGACAGAAAGGAACTCATATAGATTTATCAACGAATTTACACTTCCTCTTACTTCTCTTTAACATTTATAAGCTCGTAAGTTGGCAACTAAATGTCTTCCAAAATAGGTATATATACGAAAATGTATATACCTCCACTCATCTGTATCAGAGAGAGATTCCCTATACTAAAACGTTTTAAGTCTTAAATTCATATCCCACCCCTTTTGTGTGTGACAGCTTTTGGCGAAAACGTTTTGACACTTCACTTCTTAGAGCTCACGCGTAACGTTATCATCATCATCATCATTTGAGCAACCTCTAACCTCAAAAAGTGCAGCCATAGGAGGGTTCATAAAAATTACTTAGGTATATTTATACATATTCAACGCTTGAACGATTTTTCATCATCACCATCAACATCACTATCGTCGTCGTCATCGTGGTTGATGTTGATTTTTTTTTTTTTTTTAAGAAAGAAATAGAAGGAAATAAACGACACGGTGCGACACTATATACAGAAACGTGGCAAGCCAACTTCTCGAGTGTGGCATAATCTACCCAAAAGCTAAACGCAAAATATATATAATATTTTTGCTGATCTTTTAAAGGCTTTTTTGCAAGGAGAAGCAGGCTCAAACTCTAAGTTGTAAGGGTTCTAAATTGAAAAAAAAAAAAAAATTAAATGAAAAAATATGAATATCTATCTACCTCAGTTAAGTTAACCAAGAAAGAAGACACAACAGAACAGCAACATCCGCCGACTTTTGGAAGAAAATTAATTTATGATTTATATTTTTGCTTACTTGCGACACAGCACACGAACACCAATAACAACAACAACAAAAAAGGTGATATGCTTTAAAAGTTTGAACTATGCGTGGCGCCCAACGCCAGTCTCACATTCATTTAATTTCGTAAAGGTAGGTATGTATCTGCCGTCTTACACCCTCTAAAATTGTACATCATTCGAAAGGTTTTTAGGGTGTTTGTGTCTGATATAGGACGAAAACTTGATTACAAAATTTTGAGCTGAGAGGGAAGAACGTAAAAAACATTTAACGACAAATAATTTACTTTGCATAAATATCCATCTAAACTTTATTGCCTGTCTCCATTTTTATGTTGTAAATTTTCTCTCACATAAGAGGGCTGATGCGAGATATAGGGATGACTATTTTGAATTTTTAAGATACTGTCAAGAGGAACTTAATTTTGAAAAAAAAAATGAGAGAGTGATGTTTGGATTCTGTATTCTTAGAAGTTATTCATTTAACCATAAGAATCTGTTCATTTTAACTAGATTGTTTCTAGAGAAGTTAACTATTACAGTATAGAAAGTTTTGACAGAAGAAGATATCATTTTTAAACTTCTCAATTATATCAGATTTTTTTCATTCGCAAGAAATAGATTTGTTTCGTCGTAGAATTTTAGAGAAAATTAATTCAGAAGTCTGGTGTGATGGAAATTGTTGCATTCGATAATGAAATTTTGAGTTTTATGATGAGCAGAATGATTTTCTTGTCAATATTGTTTATTGTTTTGATTATTGAGTGGCATATTTCGGAGAATAAATTTGGAGGCAGATAAAAAAAAATTATAAAGCCTCTTTATACTCTTAAGCTTCTTTACTCTTTATGAAATTACTTCTGGTATATTTAATCATAATAATAGTTAAATATACCAGAAAGTAGTTAAATATACCAGGTTATTTTCTCTCTGTGCAACTGTCAAAACAGTAGGCCCTAATCAGGCCTAATTGGGCTTCCTGAGCAAGTGCTCAAGAAGTCGACGCACAGTGGTGCCGTTGATGCATTCTCAAGTAGCACAAAAGTCTAAAATACACCAAAATATTTGGAGTATTTTTTGCACTTTCGTGATATGCATTTTGAATATAAAAAATATACTCCGCTGGTTAAAAAATTAAACCGATTTTGGTATATAAATAGAGCTATTGGTATAAAAAATGAACTGGTTTTTGGTGAAAAATTATTCCTTTGAAATTGAAAAATACACGATAAATCTATGGATAAAATACACCATTTGAATTATTCTGATTTATAATTTGAACCAAAGTTTATTCTTTAACCTTAAATAGTTTGATGAATTAAAATGTACACTAGCTATTTCTTTTGAAATAAATGAAAATAAATTATTCTCTATCACAATACAATTAACTTATGATTAAATATGAATTTGAGTGCCTAGTTTAAGAACGAAACAAATTCCATCTACTGATTTTAGATACTACCCCGTCTAAAAATTCGAGCGCCTTAAAAATTTCAATGAATTAATGATTTTTTTTTTTTATTTTAAAAATCAGTTTTTCAAAAATAATAATTTTTTTGTTGTTTTTACATTTTTTTTAGAAGCGTTCTCTTATTATAATATAAACGAATCGAAAAAAAGTAAGAATGCGGGATAATTAGGCCGATATAGTTCTATTATAGTAATATAATTAATCGCTGTCTTCATTATTTAAATGGCGGCCATGGAAAAATATGACGTGTCCTACTTATGCAGTCTGGTAAATTTTATGTCCACAGGGTGTACTTCCTACACCAAAGAGAGTGTACAAAATATACGGTTTCGGTTCATTTGCGAATCGAATGATTTTATGCACCAATAATGGTGTATTATAAAAACAATTGAATATCGGCGTATTTTTTGCACGGAATCTTAAAAGTAATGTTGAAATTTTGCACAGAAAAGATGATGGTATAATTTTTATACCATCTTTTTTGATAAATACACCATTTTATTCAAATTTCTCAATTTTACACCAAAATTAATGAATTTACACCAATTTATACACCAGTGTGCTACTTGAGTTTTGGATTTTAAAATCATGTACACGTTCATTTCTTGACGAAATTTGGTACACTTAGAGGTATTAGTATTAAAAACACCAAAGGCTGCCAAATATTTTTTTTTACAAATAGTGGCTCCAAAATGGCGGGCAGAATAAGCTTTTAAATCGAATTTTCTTTTTCAAAACAGTATTATGTTAGAAATTTTGCTGAATTGATTTCAAAAATGTGTTCAATATTGGATTTAAGTATAATCAGTTGATCCAGGTCAACCAAATTTTTATTTTGTTAAGAATTTGGTTTTGAACTGTTTAGTAAGACGATAGATTGCATTGTATTTAATTTTTTGAACAAATTGCATCTTAATAGGAAGAGTTGAGCTAACTTATTGACACTATTCTCGCACATATTGTTCATCCCATTTGTAAAAAAAAAAACATCTACTAGTTCGCCCTTAAACCTAGGCCAAAATGTAAAAATTATAATCATTATTTTCTTAAAATATAAATTAAAATATAAACTTTTTTTCAACGTGAAACAATTTTTTAAATTTCTTTTCTTTCACTTTTCAGGTAAGTTGCTGACTAAATTTCTATAACCTCTAAACCTGAGTAAGTAAGCCAAGCGAATAAAAATCAATTAATTTTCACTTAAATGACAAGATAATCCCCAATAATGAAATTAAACTCCCACAAAATGGTATTAAAAAAAAAAAAAACAACAAACAACCTCTCACATTCTACTTTTCATCAAATCTTAACAAAATCACATTAATTTAAAGAGCTTATTATAGACCCTTTACTGACGAAACTTAATTCTACATCCCTACACAGTTAGCGCAGCAAAACGCGTTCCTTGTTCATCCTTTGTCAATTCAATACACAAACCAATGCCTTATTCACGTTCTTTACCTTTCTCTCACCACATTATTCAAGTTCTGATGGCGGCGGCTACCAAAACGTGGCAAAATGATTAACATCCGACAGAAAAACCCCAACCCAATTCCAAACCCCACCTTGCTCTGGTCCTTTGGCATGGAGAGAGCTTACACAATCCATCATTTACCCCGACGAATATACTAAAAGAGCAATAGGGTACAGGAAATTTCACAAATGGTGATCCAACTAATATGTTAGCAGACCACCGCACCCGACTCTCTCTATGCATATACTCTATCTTTCTTTCCCGTTCCTTTTTGTTGCCTGTTCTCATTCCTATGTAGCAATGTCCAGGACGAATATATACGCGTAGGTACACATACATATATAGAGATTTTTGTTATGAAAATACTTTGGAGTCCATTGAGGGAAAGTTTTTGCCTTTCCCTCACTTCTCTCTGACTGACGTATATATGGGAGCACCACCGTTTCGGAGGTAAATTAAATACCCAACCTTCAGTCGGCTGTAGATCCCTGAGTTGGCCATAAATCACTCGAATTATAGGCTTCGTCGAGGACTTAAACAACTTTGGCCTTAGCCAAGAGGTTATATTTATGTATATTTAGGTGTGTGGAAGCGTTGAGTGTGTATCGGGTAAAAAGCTGACGTTAGAGGTAAACGTCCGTCCATCACTAAATGGCCAGTGTCGCAATAGCACCGTTCTTCCGTATACAATACCTATACCAGTAACCCAGCTACTTTTTGCTGATTCCTGTAGAAAATTTGCATGAACTAAAGGATACATGAGGAAAGAGAATGTGATCCAGATGCTGAAATCCTCTCTCTTCCTGCTGACCGCATGCATAAATAGCTATGGAAAAGCATCCTTAGTCTGGGACTGAGTTGAAGGACAACATTTCACCTTATATATACCACACCGTCCGACCGACCGAACGACCTTACCATGACTTTTGTACACTTCTGATGCAAACACTGAGGTGTGCCGAGACTTCATATATATGAACTCTGGACAAGCGTACAAATTTCAAATTGCAAATAGATGAAACGGAAATAAAACCATAGAAGAAATCCTTTTATGTCAAAAAAAAAAAAATCCTAAACTACCCAACGACGACGACGACTAGAGGACGGATATAATTCCTTTTTGTGGTGAATATACATAAATAAGGTCTATGTTGAAGGCCCAGGTGAACCCTGACAGCTGTATATGCGAATATCATAACTTTCGGAATTTGGCCTATTTCGATTAGTCCTTAATATTTCCAGTTCTTTAGATTTGCTTATCATAAATAATATCTCAAACCTCACACCACTTATTTCACTATAACGGCCATCCGGACAACCGGCAGCTATTTTGTAAACACTTTTTTCCTTCCTTATTTTGGTTTTTTTTTTGTGGTTTTTGTACAAGGATCAAGGGAATATGTTTCAGCAGGCGTGCCTAAAGCTATGTCACATTGATAGGGATTATAGAAGGATGAAAAAGGGTCGAAGTCTAATATCATAATAGAGGTACATCAGAAAATAGGATGTTGGTATTATAAGAAATATGCTAACTCAGGATGAATATTTGGCAAGATAAATATTTATTGCTGGGTCAACATGTGTTCGGAGAGTGAATTGATCAGGAAGAGAAGGAAATTTTCAACAACCGGAAATCCCCCGGGAATATTTTTTTCAATTTTTAGATTTCTTCAGGTAAACATGAGAAATTCGATGAGAATAGTGTCATACTGACATGAGGTAGTTATGGTATGAGTGATGTTTCGTGTTGTGTGTCGATGATGATTAATTTGTCCTCAAAGAATTTGTTATTATTTACTTTAAACTTTTACTCTTAGTTTTCTTCATCTCAAAAAATTCGAATTAAAATCAAGTTCTAACAAGCTTTAAAGCTGAAAAAAAAGAAAATGCTGATAAATTTGTTGAAGTGTCATAAATTGATATTTTTTTTTTGCTTTTGGCTTCGATTAATTTACCTATCAATTCATTTTGCCCTCATCAAGACCTTGCCGATGATAGTTTGTAGTGTTCTAAGTAAATTCAGTTAGTGCAATAAATTAAACCAATATCTTATTTCTTAGAATTTTAACGTCCGAGAACCAAGTTTTGATTTAAATTGATTCCTGGAAATATTGCATTTGATTTGAATGTTATGAAACAACTAAATTTCTTCCGGGAGGTAGCATTTTTCTTAGAATCAATGCAAACAGGAACAAGTAGAAAATGGAAATTGTTAATGAGATGATATTTTGCAGTCATTGTTTGAGAAACAGGAAAGTATTTGGTCATAAGAAGAATTTTGTTTCCCAAAAAAAAAAAAAGTATTCGAGATATCCAGTTTTCATTGCATGTTTTCTTAAGAATTATTTTATTATGAAATAATTTAAAATAGTATACATAAGTTATGATTAAGTAAATATTTTCACAAATGAATGAAATGAAGAACATAGATAAACTTTTGTTTAATTAAAATCCTGGTGTAAAAATATATTGATGCTTTAAATTTCCTTTAAATTCGGTCTTTAATCCTTGTCTTCTTTGACTAGGAATTTAGGTACTACACAGGGTATCTCAAAAGTAATATTCCAAACTGAAAATGTTGAAAACCATCTTATGGACTCTCAGTTCTTGAGAAATTTCGAAAAATTCCTTCTTAGATCATAGTTTTTTTTTTTTTTGCAAACAATTTCATTTAAGAACTTTTTATTTTTCACCAAAATTCAAAAAATTAATGTTTGACAAAATTTAATTGTATTTGTTTTTGAAAAATAATTTTTTTGAATTTCTGACTTTAGATGTTGGTTAATATTTTTAAAATATAATTTATAAAAATATTTTTGTTTAAATAATTGTGAAATTGTATTTTTTCCAAAATTCATCTTAATAAAAGAACTAAATTTGCATACTTTTTTCAAAGTTTGGATTCATTTATCAAAACTTTATATATTACAAAAAAAATCTCAACACAATAACAGTCGAAACAAACTTCAAAGAAAATTCGGTTTTAACAAGTCTTCCGAGAGGATCATTATCATGAAAAAGTGCATCTACGCTACATTGTAGGCCCTTCAAATCTTGTAGATTGATAACACTCAAAAAGTAAATTAATCAATAAAAAGTGGTAATTTTTTTCAAACCAAAGGATACTTGGTACTTGGCTCGATTTTTATAGTCATAAATTATGAAAAAACAAATATTAAAAAAATGAGTCTTTGAAATTGAAATATATAATAATAGTTCACTACCCGACGGCACTGAATCTAGACTTACATACAAATAAAATGTATACAAAGTAATATTCAAAACAGGAACTAAATTCTAATCACACAATTGAGTGTTGTTACATTGGCAAATTTCCCTAAACTAATCATTAATATTGGGAAACGAATGATTTTTGGGGTCACTATGGCGTATACGTAACATATTTTTCTATAGAAAAACTGAGTTATTATTTATTATACTATTTCTATTGCTGATCGAATTGTCTTAACAATTTTGATCTTATAATCATTTTTGATCAACTATTTTTAAAAAATATAAATAAAGTTATAGACTTTTAAAATATCGATATGAAAAAATTGCGTGCATATGTTAAAAAATAAACACTTTTTTTAATATCTCCGAAATTATTTCTTTGAAGGGCTCATATCCAATTAATATTTTTTTTTTCGTGTACAAATTGCAATTTTTTTTATATATTTTGATGAATTTTTAGGCAATAAGAATTAAAATAGATTCCGTTTTTAGTTCTACAATATATCAATACTTTTTCACAAAAAACGTACAAACTAAAACTTCGAATAACACGTTTAACACACCATTTCCACCACTGCAGTGGCATATCAATTCTACTTCGTAAATTGTCTATTCTAAAAAATATCACGCTCTAAAAAATATCATACATATAATTTTTTTCCTCGCGAATTTATTGATTTATTAGAAAAGGTGGTGAGAAAAAAAACCAACTGCATAAAACTAAGTGATTTCTTCATGGGTTTCTTTACAAAATACTGCCATCTTAAAATAAGTGCATGAATTTGCTTAATTTCTTGCACGTAAGCAAAGCATCTACTGTGCAAAATTTATGTACAAACAAAATTGAATGAAAATAATCTTTTTAAATTAAACTGAAAATCCTTTTATTTTGTTAAATTTTTACAATGTCTTTCAATTTCAATGAGAAATCATTTCAAAATTCTTACTTAAATTAAACACAGTTCACATTGATTTTAACAGAGTTTAAACAAAATTGCATTTTTATAGACAACATCCTACCATTAGCGAAAAACTAATTTTTATATGTTGAGTGTTTTCCATGGAAAAATCAAATACAAGACTAATTAGAAGACTAAATCCTTTGTATTTGCCCTTCGCACTCGTGATAATAATCTATTGATTTCTAGTTTTTGTTTCTTTAATTAATCAATCAATCTGAACTTTATCTGTGGCTAAGATATATCACACTTATATCAAAATTCTCAGTAAATATACCTACCTACATTTCAATTATGTGAATGTGTTTCTTGTAAAATATCTATTAATGCATACATAATCCACAAAAGAAACCACAAACTCAACCAATTTATCATCCATTTGACTAATTAATGTTGCCAACAAATGTGGTTACAAATTAAAACCCATATCATCTTTTTGTCACAATTTATTCTACAGATACAGACACAACAAAATATATTTGTCTGTATATGTTTGTATCTTATATCTTCGTTCATCATTTAACATCTTAAATTGAGTTCAAATGAATAATGTCAACCAATTTTCATTTTAAATATTTTTCAATATATAACTGTGTTATAACTTATTTACTCTATAAAGTAGAAACATCAGATAAGTGTTAGTAGAACAAAATAGTTTCTCCACTTTCGATTAATTAAACAAAAACCTATTGAGACATTGTTTGTAATTGTTTTTGTAGTGTAGGTTCCCATAAGTATATGTGTTTTGCACTTTTAGATATCGGAATTCAAACAAAACAATAAACAAAAAAAAAATAACACAAAATGACAACATCAGCAACAACATAACCCTTAACAGCTTTTTAACTTCCACTCAAAAGCATCCAAGTAATTAATCATATTCCTACATCCAATGTGTCTCCCTTATTCACACACATACACACAGAATTTTACTACAATCGCACTATGTACTTCTCTGGCATCAATCAATTTCACAATTTTCACCGTCAACGTCGTCATCGTCGTTGTTTCGATATGATCCAAGGGGGTTAGGGGGTTGATTTTCAGTTACTGTTGGAGTTAGCTTTGTGTATTTTGTATAGCAAGATCCCTAGGGACTCTCTATATGGCGCATTACAATGTTTCTATTTTTTTTTTCTTTCAGTATTTTTTTTACTGCGTTTATGCATCTAGATCCTCCCTTCAAAGTAACTTTGCTTTTAAGTGCTTTTAAGGAGTTAGCTCCTTTTAATAGAGAGAAACTCCTTCATCCATGTAGTGCTAAGGTTTTGTGGGTAGCTTCAAGTCAGCAGCTACTTTGTCAACAAAGTCCTTTTCTATACACATACCTTATAAGCCAACACACAAAACACACCCACACACACACACATGCATGCTAAACAAAAGAAAGGAAACATAACTTTTTGTTTTGCTTGATATTTTCTTTTTTTTTAATATTTCATACTTCCGCGCTTTTATATTAGCAATGCCCACGTATAATAAATCCAATATCCTGTGCCTACAAATCTCTACGACTGCACACAATCACATAAAAAACATGGAAGTATAGGTATACACTATACCTACCTATGCCACGCATGAGATACGCCATTGTGTTGAATGTCAAAGATGACAAACACACGACCATGCATATATCTACCTAGACTCACATATATACACAAAATGGATAGTTGTCATGCACTATGTCATATCCTTACACCCATCCACCTTTTGATGGAATAGAACAAAGTAGGCACTTCGTATTAATTATATGGCCGTGTGCACAAGGACACTTACCTCAAAAGAACCTCTACCTACACCGCTTCCTCCCCCTCGAAACACACGCCTAGTTACATATATATGTACATTCTATGTTGGTACTCTGCTAAAACCTCATTTAACAACGACTACATATGCAACGTGACTTTGGTACAATTCCGTTAGGTTTTTCTTTCCATTTTTTCTTTTTTTTTTGCTGTATTTTTGTTTCTCCTTCAATTTTGCCCAGGATGGCATTTTTCCACATACATACATTAGTTTAGTTGCACATCCATTTACACATAGTTTGTGAGTCTTCATTAAAAGAGGAGAAAGGGTCCCTGCTATATCACCCTTGCAACCCCTTCTCTTCACCCACAAAACGCACTGTGTATAGTAAATTTGAAGGGTTTTCTGAGCGACATGTGTACTTACAACTTTTGAAAAACACATCCTTCCTCGTCGACGACGACACGACACAACGACAACGATGATGATGACGAAATTCTTGCACGGCAAACCGCTCAGTGTCCTTTTAGCCTCTCTAAAAAACTTGGTAACATTTTGAAGTGAATGCATTCCGACATTCTACTAGAGAAATGCAATAACAACATCTACCTACAACGAAGAATCAGCAATGTGTTGGGCGATGATGATGGTGATGTTGATGTTGACGGTAACGGTAACGTTGACAGTGACGTTAGAGCTCGGTAGGAGTAATAGCGCCATCTCGCTAATTACGTGTGCATTTTTAATAACTTCACCTGTCAGAGGTGAGAGATGGTGTAACACACATACCAACGTAATGTAGACAAAGTCACTTGAAACCACTTTTCTTATAACACAAGTTAAAAAAAATGAAAAGGAAAAAATAAAACTTAACGAAAGTTTTATATATAGTTATTTCAAAAAGTTCGTATAGGTATTTTGGTGTGGTTGGTTAAAGGTAAAAAAGGAACCTATCTCCTGTTGTCATTTTCTTTTTAATCTCAAATTTTATTCATGCTTCTTTTACGGAAGACAAAAAAAATAAGAAAAAAAAAAGAAAAACTTTAATAGCATGATATTTTTTTTTGTCAAGATAAAGTAATAACCGAGTTTTTAATTTTCCTGACACGCCCTTGATGCACACCAAAAAAAAAAAAAATATTTCCCATCGATATGATGCAGACCTGTCAGCGAAGAGAAATACCTCTTTTTCTTTGTAACATGCAAATCGCTATTGTCATGATAAGAGTAAAAGAATATGACGAAAAAAAAAAATATTACAAAATGGACACTTCAGAATGACCGGTTAACAGTGGGATAGATTGACCTACATTTTAGAAAAAAATCAATAAATAAAAAAATAATAATTTTTAGGACTTTCTTGTGACCTATTTGTAGATTTCAAATGTCCTAAATTAATGAAAATCCATTCATTATGGATCTTAAGTACAGTGGATCAAATTGTATATATTGATAAGTGTCAATGTGTTAATGACGTCGAGTTTTGTTAAAGCACCAAAAAGTGTTTTCAACTTACACCGTTTTCTAAAAACGAATGTTTTTTATTAGAGTACTTTTTCAATGTGGTACACTACTTTTTAATATACAGTGCTCTTAAATGAACATTTCTTGAACAGTTGAAGGCATTTCGAGGGCTACGGACTGTAAACTGATTACCCTTTGATTGTTTTAACGCGTGAGATTTTACTTTTGTACGTACAGTACTTTGCTTTTACAGTACTTTTGAGTACAAGTATTTTCAGATTTGGAGTGTGCATCGATTATCCTTTGATTTTGTAAATGCATTTTACTAAGAAAACTATTAATACCTGATATTGTACATTTGTACGTACCGAAAAAATCACACTTACAGTACTTTTGAGTTCGGGCATTTTCAAGAACTGTGGACTGTTGGTTGAGATCCCTTTTATAGTTTTAAGGGATTATTTTTACGAAAAGAATAAACAAGCTAGATTTTACTGTTGTACGTAGATGTAGTACTTTTTAACGTACAGTTAAAGAGGAGAACCCTTCTTTAGTGAATAACATTTTTTTGTTTACAAAACGAATTAACTATTTTTTTCTAGCAATTGCTTGCAACTGTCCCACTGTTGGTCGACTTGAACAACAACGAAAAAATCCGTCCAAGTCTCCTAGGCTTGCTGTTTGCAACTCAAAAATGAAAAAAAAAAAAAAAGAAAAGAAATATAAAAAAACTCAACCAGAAATTTCTCATTTAAAAAGCAATTATTTCCGTTTGCTCAACGTTCCTCCGATTTGGCAGAGGAAGTTTGGGAAAAAGGATGTGCAGCAAGCCGTTTTGCCCGTTTTATAACACGAAGCGATAAAAAAATGATGACATCGTTTATTTTTTTTTTTTTTTAACCAAAAAAAAAAAAGACAATAACAATGACGTTGATAATATTTCCATCAACCACATCACACAGGAAAAAACGTCGTCGGTCGTCGTCATTCGTCGTGTCAGCTATATAGGATTGGAGGGTATACACACATACTCGATGAACTCATGTATAATATAGATATATGAATGCATAAGGAGTTAAACGAAGGACAATACTAAAAGACCATCATCATGTCCGCATTTTTATGCGTTTCTCTTACTCAAAGTCATAGTCGTATAGACCGCATCCTTACTGTCTATCTCTATAATTTAATATGTACATGTGTATGAGCATGTGTGTGTTGTACGTTTGAGGGAACCACAGAAGGTTTGCGTTTGCTTTGCGCTCCAGAATTGTTGTATAGGTAGGTATTGCTTTAGGGAGGAAACTACTACTTAAACGTGGCAAGACATGTCCGGCTGTTATTAAACTCTCAGTATTCTGTTCCGGAATTTCCTGTTGGGTAGTAAATCTATAGGTATACAGACATTATATCCCGCACGGATGTCGTCGTCCTTGTTGTGTGGAATATGGAATGTGATAGCGAAATTTTACTGGAGATTGTGTAATGTTTTTTTTTTTTTGTTTTGTTTTTATTTTATTTTGCTTTTTTGTTAAAAATGACCACAGGACATAAAATTTAAACGATCTCTCTGTTTCTCTAGATGAGTGTAGTATGTTCGAATGTGTGCGTTTGTAGAAAAGGAGAGTGCGAATGATAGGTAGCTAGGCCTCGCAAAGAATGTACATCTGGCAATGATTGCGGCCATTGTTCTGATGCTCTCTCATGATGTACTCAAATAACAGTTAAATGTGAGAGGGTAAGGTACTTCAAGGATTTATGGTCGAAAGGATTGACTGATTGGTGAGGGTTTTTTTTTTTTTTGTTTAATATCATTTTCAAAGAGGCTTTAAATGGTGATTTAATAAGCAATGAATGTGGACGTGGTGAACATGTGACTTGTTTTCTTCTTTTTTAAGGAAAAACACATTTAGAAGGTGATATTTATGAGAAAGACTTGAATGGCAGATAAATGGGTTTAAGCTTATGAGTTTTTTATATCGGTTTAACTTTTTAACGACATGTCAATCATGGCGACAGGAAATAATTGCAGCATAAAGTTAGAGACGTATAATATCCTTTTGTCCTTGCTTTGTCCAAAATCTATCAAGAAGTCTTTTTATCAGCCTTTAGTAATACCGGCTCCTGACTAGTAGTTCTTCAGTTGTACTTAAAATTTCTATCATAAAAGTAGTAAATACGTGTACTAGGGGCCCCCAAAATTAAATATTTCGAGACCCCTAAAATAAAATTTTTTTTAGCTTAGAATTGATAGTTCTTGGGGCCTCTGTCCTGAAGTCGTGTATACACATTTGATTTTCCATCATCATACCCTGAAAAATTATTTTTGGGGCCTCAAAATTAAGTGCTTAGAGGCCCCTAAAATATAATATAATTTTTTTGGAGCCAAGAATTAATAGGTATTGGGGTCTCTGTTCTGAAGTAATATTCGGAATGCCACCAATAACGTAATGTTTTTATTTTGGGCCCTGATGTATTTATGTTGGGGCACCGAATTGATATTTAATTTTCCATTTGATTGTTTTGAACCACTGAAGTAATAGCTTTTGAGGATACTCAAATAATATTTGTCATGCCACTAGCAAATTTGATGAATATTTTTGGACTCCAAAGTAATAGATTTTGGAGCCCCCAAATTCATATTTGATTGCCTCTCAACTAAAGGGGTTCCTCAAAAATTATTTGTTGCGACCCTTCATATAATATTTTTGAAGCCCTTAAGTCATATTTTTTGGGGCTCCTAAAGTAATATTTAGTAATCCATCAACAAATGTAATTTAATTTAAAAAAACAATTTTTTTAAATTTAATTACCTATTTTTGAAGTAAGGCTTTTGGGGCCCCTGGCCTGAAGTTGTTTTTTTGCTTTTTTGGGGCCCCTAATGTATTATTTGTGGTTGCAAAGATTTTTCAAGTAATATTTTTTGGGGCCCTAAGATAAAATTATAATTTTTCTTTTAAAAAAGCAGTTTATTTTTTTGGGGACCCTTTGGGAAACCTTTTTATTAAATCAATATATATTGCGTGGCTACCAATGCATTATACATTACACTGAATGACATAATTTGTATCCGAAGTGATTCAAATACATTTTAATTTACTTCGTAACTCAATTTATGCCAACAGTTTCCTTCTCTGCATTGTCTCCAGTTGGGGCCCTGGGGTCGATCGGGGGCCCCGGTTCGCCGCCCCGCTTGCCCCAAGGGAGTGTATGCCCCTGGCTAGGGGAAAGTCTCGTTAGTGAAGTCTAGCGTTGCAATTCCTTAGAAAGGTGGTCGAAAAATAAACATAAAGAATTGTTGATATATAGTAAGCTAAACTAATTTTTGTGGCCATTATCACATTAGACAACCAGTTCATAATCTTGCTTGAGTAAATTTGGAAACACGATCTAGTCTAACTGAGTTTTTCAGCTGGGAGTAGCATATTATTTCAGCTATTTCTTCCGGTGCTTTAAAGTAATTTAATGCTAATTTAAACAAACTTTAAAACAATTTCCAAATTAATTTCCTTGTGTTGCAAACAAAACGATTAGATTTTAATGGTTAAGCAAATTAAATAAAACATACTCTTTTTCCTCCAAATCTCATTATTGCTATTGAATAGAATAACACCAATTAGAAAAGAATCTACCTAACCTCAATTTTTAATTTTATTCAAACGGTCTCCAAAAACTATTTTCTACTTAAAGAAAGAAGTCAATTTCCAAGCACTTTGTAGCAAAATAACTTCTCTTCTAACTTTCAGGCAAAAATAAAATGTAACTGACACGCAATCCGATTGAACTGGCTTAAAGCGTTTAAATCAATTTCTGTTCCATTTCAATCTTCAAATCGACATTTTCTTTTTTGCCACATTTTTCAGGCTTTTTGGTCCGTATATCACACGAAGCATATAAAAAAAAAAAATAAAAAAACTGAACTATTTCAATAACTTTCTTGTTGTCTTTCCACAACATCACAGCAGTGAAAGAATTGTGTAGGTACTCAAATCTGCACTAGAGGGATTCCATCAATTTGAAACATAGAGTGCCAGTATACTCCATCACGCAGCAAACAACTCTAAAGTGCAACCAACTTCATCATGATGCTCGTTTCATGTCACCAAAGCAACGACGACGATGGCGATGGTGATGGCGACAACCTCAATTCTATCCCGATTCATGCATTTTGCGGGATCCTTTTTTTTCGTGTGTATGTGTGTGTGTGGATAAAAATGCAGTAAAATCCTAATCTAGATTTAAGCCATGCCTAATCCATTAGACGACGAGAACGAGGATTGTGCACAGGAGAATTGTATATAAAAAAAAGGATATTTTAATCCATTGCGTGCATTCCATTTAGAACCACATTCTGAAAGTTAATTGAATTTGTGTTGCCCTCTTTTCCATTGTTTCTCATTTATTCTAGGACAAAAGAGAGACAGGGTTATCCTATATAACCTTTTCTACTCATCCCCAACCCTGATTTGATCCAAAAAATCCCTACCCTATACCTCTTTCAGGATAAACATAAAAAACAACACGAAAGGTTATAAAGAGACAATTGAAATGACTCAACCATTAGAACAACCGCAAGTTGTTTATAATAATAATAATTAACAATTAAATGATTAAATGTTGGATTTTAATTGCTTCCACCCTTTTACCGGTTGTTCTGGTGGTTGGTGTTAGTTTTGTTGGTTGATGAGGGTGAGGATGAGAGTGGAATAAATGGTGTTCTTGTTGTTGTTCCTGATGATGATAATATGATGATGATGCGATGCGATGGTGGCGGTCGGTGGGGTAAATGTCTGGCACTCAAAAACACACAAAAATTTGTTTCAAGTTGCTTTTCTCTGTGTGTCGTTCTCATCGTTGCCGTCGTCCTTAAATAAGTGCGAGACAAAACGAGTACACAGAACAAAAAAAAAAAAAAAAAAAAAACAGAACATTTTACTGTGTTTTGGAAGTTTTAATTGTTCTCCCGGGAAACCTACCCAACTAAAGCACCAAGCAAGGATTTTGAATTGTTTTGTTGTTCTCTCTCTTAAAAAACGACACTCGATATCGTTTTGTCTGTTTGTTTTAACTTTGTAGCCATTTTGTCTATTTGAGTATTTTTAGCCAACTTCGCCGACACGCACAGTGGTCCTTTTCTTTAAATTTTGGTGTAAAATAATATTTCAGTCGTCAAAAATATAATATAAAAAAAGAATAAAATAAAATAAAATAAAATAAAATAAAATAAAATAAAATAAAATAAAATAAAATAAAATAAAATAAAATAAAATAAAATAAAAATAAAATAAAAATAAAATAAAATAAAATAAAATAAAATAAAATAAAATAAAATAAAATAAAATAAAATAAAATTAAAATAACACAAACATAAAGGAATCACGTTTCTTTTACCAAAATTCCACTGTTTCATTTTATTTCATACAAATTGTGTTGTATTCTCTGTTCTCAAGTTGTATTGTCTAAATTAAAACTCCCAAGTGGATCAGAGATAAGAATTTCCCTCAAAATATTATCCAGAGATTTTCCCACACAAAAAGAAAACTTTTACCAAAGCTTCGGTTGACTTAGAATCCTTTTATATGTATAAGTATAAATCTACTACCGGATATCGTTGGTGTTGTAAATCCTATACATATTTAGTTTGTATGGTGTTCGTCCTTCTTTCAATTCTTGTGTCTTTCTATTTATATAAAATAAAATAAATCCTCTCCACTATGTACCAAGTTCGAGTGTCTTTGCCACATGAACAATTGAAAAGTGAAAAGACTTGCTTTTCCTTAAGTCGCTTGTTTCGTGTCGTATCGTATCGTCAGCGTTATAAAGCGGTATGTCTATAAATTCTCATCCTTTTCTTATTTCAAAAATTTGAAATCATTTAATTTGTCACACAAAACACAAAATGCTTCAGGAAATTCACATTAATTTCTTCTTAAGTAAAAGTTAAATGACTTGCGTTCGTTTTGGCTGTCGTTGCCTGCTGTTATAGATTTCTCATAGAAGATATAAATACCTACTATTCCTTTTTACTCTCGACGAAGAAGACGACAACAACGTTTGTACTTTCGATGATAATGAATGAATAGAAAACCTTGAGGCAAAATTCAACACTTAATTGTTGGGAGTATTTTACATCAATAAGGACTCTTTAGATTGTAAATTAATGAAACAGTATCAAATTGGAAATAAAATAGAGAGAGAGAGAGAATTCTCAAAGTGAAGGGTTTCGACTTTAAGTGAAGGGCTTAAATAATATACAAGTGGCAGAGAGTTAATTGAAATGTCAAAATTTACAGTCAAAAAGGTTTTTTTTTTCTTGGGAATGGAGAAAAGTCAAAAAGATTTCTTTTAGTGGAAGAAAAAAGTTTTACTAAAAAATAAAATAATTATCTGGTATTTTCATTTACACATTTTGAAGGTATGGCAACCGGAAATAAAACTTAATGACAAGGACTTCTTTTGATTATACGAATCTTTTCGAACTTCTTCTGTCCAGTAGGTAGATTTGCTTTTTCACTAAAAAAAAGAATATAGTGATTTTTCATTCAAATTCTAGATAAGAATATGTTCCTGTTTCTAGTTAGAGTCCGATATTGGAATAGTCAAGTTTTAGTTTTTTAACTTTTTTTATTCAAATTATTTTGAAAATTGTCTTTGTATATTAAACAAATTAGTTCAATACTTTTGTCTCTAGAGGATTCAATTACCTATGTTATTACCAGTGGACGAGAAAGACGCTTCGAAGGATACCTCATTTGTCAAATTATGATAAGTAATATAGAAGCTATACACACATAACCCTCGGTTTAATTGTACCGTATTCGGATAAAACGAGATTCCCATTGAAGAATTAAATAAAATTGTTAAAAACGTTGCTGAAAGGCCTTATCAAAAGTCCTGTAACCATAACTCCATTAAGAGATCCTATTCCCTTCGAAAATACCTGCAAACCAATAATAAAATAAAAACGGCATTCCTTTTTTTTTTCTTTATTAAACGACACGACAACGATTTTTTATCGTGTGTTATAGCATCCGTTTTTCCAAAAAGAAAAATTTAGTAAGTCCTTGTTTGTGTGAAAGTATGTGCATAAACTGTCTGTCTATATGAGTCTTTTTAATGTCCGCAGGAAGTGTATTACCTGGAAACATGCTACGACACTTTACCTTGTGGTATCTGCTGCTGTAGAATTTCCAACCCACAACGCAATCCTGTGCAATCTCTCAAATGGAGTTATACTATTCCTGTTTTTTTTCGTTTATGTTTTTTTGTTGTTGTTTTTTATTTTTTTGTCGTCATCTTTTGCTTGAGTTTTCTGGTACTTTCACCTACTTCTTCCTGTTTTTTTTTCTCTTAGCCTTAACTGAACGTGTTTCCTGTTTAAAATGTTCATTCTCTCTGCAGCGGTTATTATATATAATTTTTTTTTCTTCCTTTTTTTAAGATACTTTTGTATAAATATTTTTTTACCGCAAGCTTAAGTTTGGGAGATTGTGGTGACATTATTTTCTTCTTTTCTAGAATAACTTCTTTTTATATATTTTTGTAAAGAGGAGCACAGGTGACCCAAAGATGACTCTTTGATGATAAGGATTTCGTATATACGGTTCTTATGGAATTTTTGTAAATTTTTTTGTATGTGACAAAATTTGTTAGAGTTGTGTTATTTTATTTTTTTATGTAATTTAAAATTCATATTTTTAAGCTAGGGAAAGTGAAATTATTATGCGAAACAAATAAATTATTCACACAACGTTGTTTGTGTAATTTTTTTTGTGTGGAATTAAATATATATATTTTTTTGTGTTAGACAAATTGAAAAAGAGGATTTTCGAAATGTGCTGTATAGGAATTAGAATATTCATTGAAAAGTGGGTGGTATGTTTTTCTTTGTGGGCATTTTTTTTTTTTTTGTTGAATTATTGGATTTTGTTAACTTTTTTTTCGTTGTGATTTCATAGAAAAATTCATTAAATCATTTTCATATTTCTTTAGAAAAATAGCTTCGGGGTGTTTTGAATTCATAATTTAAAAAACATCAATTGAATAGGGATTAGTCTATAATTTTTCACACCATTCATGAAAGTATATTAAGCTATTTGAAAAACAAAATATTATTCATTAAATATGGGTTTGGGATGAAATCCATTTGCCAATATTTTAAAAAGTAATTATATCATCCATTACTGGTTTCCGTGAGGATTATTTTTTTGTTTTGTATTAGCTACAAATTTTTACTAGCAATATGAGCAAGAAATAATTATAATTACTTGCTTATATTGCAAGTAAAAATTTGTAATTGTAATTGTAATTTATAAAATTATTAGTAATCATTTGTTGTGGAAGGGTGTATAAGTTTAGACAAAAAATTTCTCTGTTAACCAAAAAAACAAACTTTTTTATCATTATCAATTTTTTGTTGCCAATAAAACACGGCTATAGTTACTATAGCGCAAGTTAAGAATCATAAAATTACAAACTCCAGGTAACATGTATTCTTATAAGGGTCTACTTTTGAAATACAAAACGAAATGGGGCATATTCATAGTCGTTTTTAGACCCCAGTTTATCTTAGACTGTGGTTTATCCAATGTCATTTGAATAAGATAAACTCCAGTCTTTCTTAAAGACTGCTTCGACAGTGTCTATGAATATGGCCCAATATTTTTTGAACTGTTATTAAAATTAATGCAACCAGAACCATTTTCCTCATTTCTGACTTTCTGGACGACTAAATGATTTTTTTTAAATCTTCTATAACATTACATATTGTAAATAGTAATTTTTAATTAACTAAAATTTATTTCTGGATTTCAAAAACAAAATATGAAAGTATAGAAACGAAAAATTAAATATTTTAAATCTAAAATATATGTTTGTCTACAATGTAATTTCTTTAATATTTTTTCTTTTCTTTCTAGGTAAGTGTAACATGACAAAAAAAAATACAACAAATGACGTATGTGAGTTTATATTAAAAAAAATCTTTATACATTTAAAAAAATCTTTGTGTGCATTTTTTAAACAAACATTTTTGAATTCTGAATTTAGTTTTTTTTTAATAGAAACTATTAAAATCTATTACATTAAATATTAATGTCAAATTTCAATAAATTCAATAAAAAAAAATATAGTAGGTATACTTCTTAAACGATGAACAAACTTTACACATCAATCATTTAAACTAATATTCAGGTGTTTCAAAATTTAAAAAATAAGAAAAAAAAAATTCACATTGAAGGATTTTGAATTAAATTGAATTTATTGTTCCAGATTTTCGCAAAAAGTGAAAGAATATTAATGATTTCTAACAAGTTTATCCCAATGTTAAAGCAATTTTAATTCAAAATTCCATTTTGACAATCACTATTCACAAATAATAATTGTTGCTATTTTCAATGAATACGAACAAACATTTCTAAAAAAGATACTCATACACCACAGTGTACAGTGCCGTTACCAACGGACATTTTCAATGAAAACTAATACAAGCCTCAGAGGGCTTGCAGATTTGCCTTCATAAATGATTTCTGTTCACGTTTTTTCATAAATTTTAATTTTCAATTGCTCGAAAATTAAACGATCAGCTTGTTGAAAGGGCAAAACATACCAAGAAAGTCACCAAATATGGCTTGAAATTCAAGTACGGCTCCAAGAAAGATATTTCCGGTAGTAATAAATTGACTATAACACCTCACAAAAGGTGGATTCGATATATTCGAATAAATTTAAATATATAAATAAATATAAATAACTACACCCAACATAGTTATTTAAAAGTGTTGTTACCCTTAAATGATGCGATTTCTTACAAATATCTTGTATATAAATTTATAAATAGTGGATATAAAAGAACCATCTATATTAACAACTAAACTTAATTTGAACTAAATATTACGTATACACCAGAGTGTACTGTTCATTTCTCTTAGAAAATTAATTCAATCAATATAAGACTTTTCTATTTATTGGTTAATGAGCAAAGTTAAAGCAAATCTGAACCTGTATAACACCAGACTTGTCTTAAAATTTTCGTAGGTAGTTTCTAAGTTTTTTTTTAATATAATTTTGAACTTTTTAAAACTTTGAAAGAGTTTTTCAAACAAACTTTCTTTTAAGTAATACATATAAACTACTTTATCGTTTTACATAAAAATTGTTTGCATTTATTTTTTAATCAATTTCTGTTTGGGCTCAAAAAAAAGGAAAACTGAATAAAGAAAATAATATTAAAATCCACGATAAATTTAAATTTAATAACACAAAAAAGTCTCATATAAATAAAATAAACTATAAAAAAAAAAACAAAAAACCATTCATCCAAAGGCTAGTAGCATATTCTGCATCCCCAAAGAATTAAAAATATTAATTTTAGTTTTAAAAAATATTCTACACCGAGAGCATAAAATTTATTCATTTTTGTTCCACATTTCAATTCAAATCGAAACTTACTCACTTGGCACATAAATCTACACTTCCAGTCGTTTGCAAAAAAAAAATAAATAAAATTTAATTTGTTTATACCTATCAAAACTTTGATGGTGAAAAGGATTTTATTTTTTGGTTTCATTGTGTCTTCTTTTTTTTTTTTGTTTTTTGTTAAATCTCTATCATTGCTCATACAGGACACGACACACATAATATGTATATATAAATTCCTCAAAAATTGGGAATATGATTGTCCATTTTTATCTGTTTTTCCCTCGCCACCACCATCAACCACCACCATTCACCATCATCTCTATAATATTGCGCAAAGTGCTGGAAACACATAGCATCAACACTTTTAAGGATGAAAATCCTTGCTCGTACACAATTTGATCATATACTCATATACTCGTACATATAACAACCGCGCTAGCTGATTTAAAGGATAAAACGTTTATTTTTCTGGAACATGACATTTATTGCACTGCCATGACTTTTGGAAATAAAATAAGAAAATCGACCAAGAGCGTTATGATGCTGCTATGGTGGTGGTGCTACTGCTGCTTCTACTTGGATAGCAATGATATCTCTGTGCGAAGGATATAAAAAAAGAAAATCTCCTCGAATCGACAATGCTCTTAACAGTTAATTGGAAACAATGGCCACTTGAAATTTATATAAAGCAAAAGAGGTCCTTTTGCCACCGCACAGAGGATACCCCACCATCTTATTCGTTTTTATCTCATCGTAGTAGTCGTTGGTCGTCCTTTCAAAAAAAAAAAAAAAAAAAAAAAAGGAATAAAAACCTCATCGTTTCGCATTGCAATCACATACAAAGTGCGGATTAGTAACAGTGATGGTCCTTTGCCACCTCAAAACTCTTTCCATATATATACATATTTGGTTGGTCCTTTTTTGAGTGTCTTGTTGTTTTTTTTTTGCAAAGCAAGAGCAGACATCAGCAAACAATTTCATCGTACAAAACTATTAAACCGAAGGATAAAGAACGGTAAAATGGTTCACAAAATGAAATTTCCTCCAAAAAATTACCCAACTCCTTTTTCTAGCACAAGAAAAGCAAGCAGGCATAAGGATAAGTTTTTCAACAATTTCATTTCATTTTTCGTCGAGGAGTCGTTCCCCGCCTCTAGCAAAAAAGTCCTAGTTCGCGTTGCGTTACGTTAGAAAAAGAAGGTAAAGCTGCAAAATCTTACACTTTCGATAAGGACACTTTTGGAGTTTTACTATTATTACTTCTCTCTGTGGTTGCACTCACTGTTTGTAAGTGTGTGTGTGTTGAAAGATATCCTTGAGCTACTGCTGCAATTGCACGAGCATACAAGTACCATAGAGAGCATTGTACTTACTGGTTACAAGTGCACAGTGTAGAAGGAAAACTTCTTTCGAAAACGATGATGGGATCGTACCTACCAATTTTTTTTTTATATATATTTTTCATTTTCTTTTCTTTAATATTCATTCGTTGGAAGGACAATATCATCGCTAGCAATCTCTTCAAGTCCCTCCAACCCCAATCTTCTAACCAACAAAACTTAAAGAGCACTTGGAAAGTTTTGCTGAAAAATGCAGTTTTCCAAGCTATACAACCGCATCAGAGCTACAACACAACATCGTCAATGGACAAACGCAAGGAAGCCCTTCGGATCTTAAGAGAGAAAGAGAGCACCAGTAGAAAAATCAATTGAACACGTTCTGGGTTGGCACTTCTAAGCGTGAACAGCAGCAGGTCCTTAAGTCGCCAAACACTGTTGGATATAAATTTATCTATTTATGTAGGTTGGTTTGGTGTATTGTTGGTTCCGGTATCGACTTATTATCTACAACACGTGTACTACTTATTGGCGAGGCATTTTCTTAAGAAGATTGCTTCTTAATAATGGTTATTCTTGGTACATCTTGATGATTGAGAGTGATTGATCAGCGTTCTTAATTTCATTTTCCTTCATCGTCATCATCATCATCATCGTCATAAAAGCTAGCTATTTAACAATGGTTGAGTCTTCAGCAGAAGTGGAAAGACGTGTCCTTTGTTGTATCAGTACGAATATTGTTTTCCGCAGTGGTTTTCAAAGTTCTCAAGTTTTTTTTTTTTTCTTTTTTTCTTCTAATTTCTTTGTCTGCTTTCAGTTGCTTAAAACGTTTAGGGAATTATAACTAAAGTTGTTCACTTACTGGTTTAAGGCATTGATTGACAGGTTTACCAAAGATTCAGATTATGTTTATGAAATAGGTATATGAGGTCTTAATGTGGGGTTCAAATATTTATGACAAATGGGTTCGAGAAGGTTTTTAGTTAAGTTAATTGTGTGTATATTAGGTTCGAATATTATCATTATTGACAGTTATTTGACGTTTAAACTTTTCAATCAGAAATACATACATTGACGACGCTAAAAATTCTCTATATCTAGATTTTAAGAGTTAAGTAAATTTCTATATCGTCGGTGAAACCAGAAAAGTGTGTAACTCCAAATTTTCTGAAAATTAGATTTGAATGCCATCTGTTAGACAAACCTAATATCTACCGCTCCTTAAACTCAGAATCCCCTTAAAGTTCATAGTTTTTATTTTATAAGCAAATTAGAAAATGAAAACTCATACAAATGCGTTCAAAACGATTTTGTTTTTTTGCTCTCCTATAAAATTTGCTAAAATGGAGTTACACACTTTTCTGGTTTCATTGACGATATGCAATTTTGTTTAGTGTAAAACAGTAAAGGTTCAAAAATGCTACTTGTTATCTATTTCAAAAGTTGGACAAGTTTAAAAGCAAACCCAATAAATAAATACAAAAAAAGTACTTATACACCACAGTGTACGTGGAAAACTGGATCGCTCATGAAGTTCAAAGTACGCATAAATAAGCAAACTCTTGGATATTTAAGTTATTGGTTACCTAAGTTATTCAGAACAAAAAAATCGAGCAACAATCGAGTACACACTATTTTTTAAAATAAAAAGAAAACTTATAATAAATACTCTTATGATATGAATATTCCAAAAACCGAAAATATTATGTCATTTTAGTATACAATTTTCAGAGCCAGACGCTATGAAGAAACCACTTTTATGGACTTTTTCATCTTCATAATGTTTGCTTTTTTAAAAACTCGAATTTTGTTTGACATCAATACTTGACAAATAGCAATAGCAAGTTAATAAGAGAGTTAATTAGGAGAAACTATTAAAAGCCTTAATTTTTTGTTCGGTTACCATTCTTCGTAAAAGTTAAGTTACAGTTCTTTTTGCATATGTCGCTAATATCTTAGTGGTTAAGATGCCAGGAAAAGAAAAATTGTTGTTTGCAAAATAGTTTTTTGAAATTTTCTATATAGGGTGTTTTGAGCTCAATACTTATTTTGATGTCAATAAAATATCATTTCGCGTAATTTTTTTTTTTTTTTGTGTTTAAACGAGATAACTAATTCTGCCAATAGTTATTAAACAACCATTCATTTTGTATGTAGTATATATGATTCACTAAATCAACCTTTGTTTTCAGTACACCACGTTTCTCTTCAACGAACGAATTAAACAGAATCAGAAAAAGCACCCTCCAAAAAAAAAACATAAAACAGCAATAAATAGAATATATTTAGTGTATATAAACGAACTTCCGAATATTTATCAAAGTTTAAACTGAGCTAATATGCCACAATTGCAAACAAGTATACAAAATTCACCCTAAAGCCACTAAACATTAATATCATAACAATTCCTAATAAAAACAAAAAAACAAAAACCAAAAACTTCAAATTTAAATCATCAACAACCAAAAAACCAGGTCATCGAAATTAATCCCACATATCTAATTCACCAGAGCAATTTAGACAAACAATTCATTATATTGTTATATCATATAACAAAACCCTCTACTTCATGTTCCATTTTATTAATTTTTCTCTACAACTTTCAATAAATTGAATTTACACAAACAAAGTTAACATTCAATTTGTTACAAAAAAAAATACAAAAAAAAAAATTCAAACCAATTAAAAATTTCTGTGATTTCGTTTATACCATATATCAACTTAGTAGGTAGTCCTCTTATAAAATAAAAACAAAAACACTATAGTACTTTTCATTGTGTTTTGTTTTCATATAAATATCACACACGTCAATCCAATTCATATAAACGAAGTGGTAAAGGACATACATAAGTCACAAACACATAACAAAAAACAAAAATTTCAACTTAAAATTAAATCAAAAATACATTAAATCCCAATCAATTTTTCATCTAGCAAAAAAGCTCTACTATTTAAAGGACCAATTCAAACTTTTCACATCAACATTTTTTTTTTTTATTTATGTTCGTTATGCATATACTCATATTTCTATCACAGCTGAAAACACAACAAACAACAATAAAAAAATCCTTTTATAGGACTAAAATAAGTTTAAAAGAAAAAGTACCCATCACGCACAACGTTCACAACACCACACGTTTCGGACAAACCTGTCAATTGATATAAAAATAAAAATTCATCATTTTCAATTCATTATGAAAACATTGAAATTTCAAATCCTACCTTTTTTGTTATTTTTATTTTATTTTATTTTTTTTTTTTTGCTTTCAAACCTACTCTCATTCGGTGTCCTCTTAAACCATCCAACTACTCAACATTGATGGGATCTAAATAAAAAATCTAGTTCCATATAGAACAAGCTACTGGCTTCATCAGCAACAACATCACGATGGTCTCCCTCATCAACACATTCATCCAACAATATGGTTTTGTTATGGTGATGGTTTTATGGGTTACGTGGTATGGGCAAGGCAGAATTTTTTTGGTTTTAGTCCATGAATGATGGTCAATGGTGACAAGACAAGCTTGAAAAGGGTTTTCCAAATTTTGTGTATAATCTCAATGTTTTATTATGATGGTTTATCATAATTATCGTCTACATTAAAGCATTGGCATTATCTAAAAAAATATCATAAAAGTATCATATAGGTAATGATCCTATAAATATCGTATAGTCATCATATAATCATTAGGTAAGCTTTACAATATTACCAAAAAAATCAATACACAAAAGCATGTAATTATCATAAAATTTGATCATATAGTGATCATATAAAGATCATATAATGGTCATATTGGGATCTTATAATGGTCATATAGCGATCGTATAAGGGTAATATAGTGATTATATAATGGTCATAAAGGATCATATAATGGTCATGAAGTCCTTGTATAATGGTCATATAGTTAACATATAATGGTCCAATAGTGATCGTATAATATTCATATAGTGGTCATCATCATTATTTTTTTTTTTCTTGTGACTCACTTATCTCTTCATCTAGCCATTCAATATATTCTCGATTAAAATTTCAAATTTGGGACAACTCACTCGTTTTATACAATAGGTAGGTATATGAAATTTAAAATCCAATCGTGTTTTGATTAATTCTGAGTTCAGGGAGTATAGAAATGGCAATGGGGTATGGATTTTATGAGTATACTAGAACACAAAAGGGTTCTTCACTCACCATTCGTCGATGGTGTGCTCTCTCTCTCCTCCTACTCTACATATAGTATATGTCCAAATTGGCTCAACTCAATGCCAGGACCAGAGATATCCCACATATTGGCTGGCAAAACAGAAAATGGACAGAAAATTCATTTCAATTGAAGTGGTGATGCGGATAGATATGGAGAGAATGCAGAAGGTGTATGTATAAACACAACAAATAAAAATATGAAAAAAATAGAATATATCTTGCAGCGACAGTGGGGGTTTTTAACCCGCGCGCGGATTTTGTTAGGGATTTAGCCAGCCACCAATGGTCACTCACCGGAATTGAGTCTTCTTTCCATCGCTGCTGCCATCTAGCAACAAACAAACAAATATAGACAACTGCACTCTTTCTCGGTTTCTCTCTCTTTCGCTTCCTGTTGGTTATACCTAGAATAAACTCAACACGAAATTTTTTGATTGCAATCTCAAAACTAAACAAAAGTTTGCTATTATCC
The DNA here is from genome assembly GCF_945859705.1 of Episyrphus balteatus. Lineage (NCBI taxonomy): Eukaryota > Metazoa > Arthropoda > Insecta > Diptera > Syrphidae > Episyrphus > Episyrphus balteatus. The sequence continues at coordinate 30,731,157 of NC_079137.1, read as the reverse complement.
CGAAATTCCTGCAAATGCTCTGAACTGTTTGGGAAAAGTTTTGTTATTTTTTTTTTTTTTATGGATTTTTATTAAATCATAAAGTTGTTCCATTTAATTTATATTTTTGCCTCAAAAAATTGTGGCGCATTGCGGAGGAAATTGATATATTTTTGTTCGGGTGAAAAAAAAAAAAAAATAATTTGGATTTCGTCATTTCATTGCCTTGCTGCGCTCGTCTCGCCATTCTGTCGAGGAATTCAATTAAAACTCTGTTTGAGTATGTGTGTATTTTTGTGTGTGTGATGTGTATATCCATAAGATTCTCACTGATTTAATGAAGATATCAAATTTATTGGTTGAAATTAATTATTTTTGGGGGAGAGAACGAACCAAAAGAAGCAAATCTTAATTATTAACTTAGTTACACTTGATAAGGTATCCCACGAGGAATATTTTTTGGAAATATTAACGCAGTTGTGTATCATGGATAAGTTTTGAGGTTGGAGTTCTTCTGATTACATTTTTCTTTTATATTTTGTCTGGCTGTAATCGAGAGAGAAAATTATTTGAAATCGATACTTTAAGAGAGAGTGTTGCCAAGGAATGGTAAAATAATTTTGAAGAACGTTATTTTAAGATATTTTGCTTATTAATTTTTATCTAAAGTTCGGTTCAAATTCTAATCAAGATGATTGAGCTTATTATAAGAATTTGAAGAAAAACTTTTGATGCATGAATTTTCATAATTTTTCTGCTAACTGTCTTCTTAAAATAACTTTGGAAGTGAAGTATTGATTACAAAATATTTTTGGCTTCTATTTTGAAAGTAAATTAATACTTATTTCAGTCTTAAAAATTCCTGTACACTTCCCTAATAATTCTTTTGAAAGTAAATTAATACTTATTTCAGTCTTACAAATTCCTGTAAACTTCTCTAATAATTCTTAACTGTCAATCCAGATGATTCAGAGTTTTGTAATAAAGTCTGATACTAGTATGTGAGCTTCGACGCCCCAAATTTTCTGTAGGTTCTGAAACTCGGTTGGTACGTCAAGAAATGGTTTTAGCTAAGATCTTTGGACAATTCTAGCTTTGACTCAAGTAGCACAAAAGTCTAAGATACACCAAAATATTTGGTGTATTTTTTGCACTTTCGTGATATGCATTTTGAATATAAAAAATACACCATTTTCTCGTATAAAATAAACTCCGGTGGTTAAAAAAATATACCGATTTTGGTGTATAAATGGCACTAGTGGTATATTAAATGATCTGTTTTTGGTGAAAATTATCCCTTTGAAATTGAAAAATACACAATAAATCTATGGATAAAATACACCATTTAAATTATTCTGATTTAAAATTTGAACCAAAGTTTATTTTTTATCTCAAACAGTTTGATGAATTCTAATTCACACCATTTCTTATGAAATAAATGAAAATGAATTTTTATTCACTTTCATAATATTGCCATAAGAAACCAATGGTTAAATATGATTTTGTTTGCCAAATTTTAAAACGAAACACATTCTATCTACTAATTTTAGATGCTACCCCCTCTAAAAATCGAGCGCCTGAAAAATGTCAGTGAATTAATGATTTTTTTTTCGATTTTAAGAATCCATTTTTCAAAAATTATAATTTTTGTGTTGTTTTACATTTTTTTAAGAAAAGTTTTTTTATAATGAATCTAAAAAACTAAGAATGCGGGACTATTAGGTCGATAAATATACTATTTTAATAAAATAATTTATCGCTGTCTTCTATTTTTAAATGGCGTCCATTGAAAAATATGACGTCTCCCACATATGCATTTTGGTAAATTTTATGTCCACAGGGTGTGCTTCCTACACCAAACAGAGTGTACAAAATAAACCGTTTTGGTTGATTTCAGAATCAAATAATTTTATGCACCATTAATGGTATATTATAAAAACAACTGAAAATCGGTGTATTTTTTGCACGGAATCTTAAAAAAATGTTGAAATTTTGTACAGAAAAGACAGTGGTATAATTTTTATACCACTAATTTTGAGAAATACACCATATTTTTTCAATTTTCTCAATTTTACACCAAAATTAATGAATTTACACCAATTTATACACAAGTGTGCTACTTGAGGATAGGCCACCTAAGTACCTATAGTTTCTTGCAGAACTTTGCGGATGGTGTTGCTGAGAACTGAAGATCTTGCTTTTACTGGTACTAACGTTGTACCAAACTCATTTCTTGGGAATTGTCACGGTTTTTTTCCTGTTGTTATCACTGCTTTTGAAAGCCTTTTTTGTAAGTACAAAGTTGTAAACTGCATCCATTTAAGCTGACTTCATTTGCTTAGATTTGGGGGCTTTTAAAGACCTTTGTGGTGATGCATGAAGCTTCCTAACATAGGTAGTACTCTCAATGTTTTCTCTGTTGAGTTTTCGGCAATGAATTCTCTGCAGGCGTTGAGGTTAACATGAAGAATTTAGGTTGGACTAAAATTATAGCAATTTTTGTCTTTTTTTTACTCTTTTCAACTTATTAATTCACCTTTTAGAAGATAAAAGTTAAAAACAGAAAAAAATACGAAAATTCGTGGTTTTTCGTGCAACGCAAGGCTCAAGAAATTCCAACTTAAACATTTGCCAAATTGAAGGGTTAATATCCCTTTTTCTAATAACTAATAATAAATTAGATTAAAGTTCAAAAACCTAACCACTTAAATATTTATAGAATGACTAACAAACCAAAGTATGTAATTGTTTCCTTGAATTTAATTTATAATTCCCATACCACAACCATCACACCAATACTCTTTCAACAACAAATCATAACAATAACAAGGTAATTCAAATAAAACTTCTTCTTCTCATCCCTTCATACTTAAATTATATCCCAATTTAATCACAACCTTCATGACAAAACATAAAAAAAAAAAAAAAAAAAACAAGATAAAACTGAAAGAAGGACAACACACACAAAAAAAAGTAGCTAAATGCTTTCCAAGCAATTTGATCAAAGAAAACCCCAAATGCCAAAACCATTTTCATTACAATTCTTCTCTAATTCAATCACAACTTGTCATACCCAATGTCCTGAAACGACTTTGAGTAAAAAAAGGAAACAAAAAAATATATAACACATAGCATCTGATGGTGGGTAATACAACACCAATCAACTAAAATTACCAACACCCAAAGATATAACTCTTGTAGCAAAGAGTGTCCTTGCTGGTGCTGGCTGGTGTGCTGTTGCTATTGCTGTTGGGTTTGGCCCAAAGGATAACAACTTAAAAAATGCAAAAAGGAGAAACCTAAGAAGCTAATTGCATTAATTCTCGCGTTTTCAGCAAAAATATAAAAATAAATAAATAAAAGAACGAAAAAGAAAAAGAAAAACTGCTGCTCTATTGCCTCCATAATTTGTTTCCTTCTGACTAAAATAAAAATGAAACAAAAAAGGACGAAGAAATAGAAGAAAAAAAAAAAAGAAATTCACACAAAAAAATGGGATCATAAAACTCCAAGCACACAATTTTCAGGTTGAGTACCAGCAACTCCTAACACCCTAAAGCCCTAGTACTAGCTCGATTTCTTCGCCAACTGCCTTCCTTACTTCGACCTCCAAGTAAGAGATTGCTTCTTTTCTTTTTTTTTTCATTCTCTGACAGTGAAGTGAAAATATTTGTACAGCCCCTTCCGTCCGTCGGTCGTTCATCGTCCTTACTACGTGTTGGCGGCGTCATCATCATCGTAGTCGCTGCCGCTACTGCTATACTGTCGTAGTCGTTTTCGTTCGTGTCGTCCCTTCCGACAGAGGGCAGTTTGTGATTCTGATTCAATTTTGTTTCGTCTGTGTCTTAACTCTTTTTATGTGTTTTGCTTTCTCGTTATTTCGGTTGGTTTTCGTTCTTATACATTCGGTGTCCAGAGCTGGATTAAATTACCAAGGGTAAAGGTCCTGTGCCTGTGTCCAACACAATGGACCTTAAATTGCAACCAGTTTGTTTGCAATTTTTTGTCTGATTTTTTTTTTGCCTCACAACTTAGTGGAGTTTTTTTGGTCCTTTGCATCCCCAAAACGGAACATGTACTCTCCAACTATATGATGGGTGATTAGTATGAGAGGCAGCAAGGATACGAAAAAAAAAATTATAAAATCCTTAAGCTACATCACTTCTGTTTACAACCATTTACAAAGGATCTGCCAGCAGGAGGAGAAAGAGTAGTATATGTTTTACACACGCAACTGGTAGGTTGGATGATATTTCCTGAGGCTGTGCAAGTGCTGGTGCACATGTCAATGTCCAGGATGTGTAATAAATAGTACAACAGAAGCATGGGAAGTTTGGTTGAAATAATTTGCCCTGCTTTCGAATTATAATACGGTAAATTCAATTTTACTGTAAAGCTATCTTTTCCTGCCTACACACATACACACACAAACTACACACCACAGCAACCACCATAAAGAAAATTTCTCTCTAAACACATGATGGGTATATAACTTCTTGTAGGACCAACGAAAATCGGAATTTAATCAGATTTAAGAAAATTTAGCAAATATTCTCTCCTTTTTTTTGGAAAATTGACTTTTGTGTTGTGTTTGTTTAAAAAAAAACTTTGAAGAGTCTTTTGAGAGAATCAAGGAGAAATTTCTTAAGGTTTTATGTTTTTTTTTGCTTTCTTTTGATTCATGGGATTAAATTATAATTATAAAAGGGCTTTGATAAATAAAGATTTTTTTGTGGAAGAAGAGAGAGAATATCGAAATTCAAAGGATTGGAAGGATAAAATAAACATACAATTTAGAGCAAACGACTACTGAGAAGTCTGCTGTATTTCTTCGAATGAAACCTTTTTCATCAGAAAATTAAGCAAACAAAATGAAAGTATTTAAAGAGAAAAAACGCATTATTTATCTTTTCCCATAAATGAATGTTATCAAAAATGTACTGGAAGCAGTAGGTATTCCAGTAAGTAGTAGAGTATTCAAGAATTGGATATACTCTTGCCACGTTCAATCAAACTTTTTAAGCTTATCATTAACTTGTTGTTTGAAAGAAAGGAAAAGTGATACTAACTAGGGCAATTTGTGATGCTTACCAGATCAACCCGATGTTTTCGGTCCAACCCGTCATACATACCAGAGCAACCTATTATACTTACCGGAGTAACTCGCGATCAACTATATAGTTGAATTTAAGAAAAATGCATAGACAACCCGTAACATTTACCAAGGAATCCTGTGATATTTACGGGTGACATTCGTGATGCTTACCAGAGCAACTTGTGATACTTAGTAACTTAAACGTGATTCGAGGAAATCCGTGATACTTGTCAGTCCAAGTCGTTTTACTTACTAGGGTAACTAGTGATACTTACCGGGTCAACTTGTGATATTTTCCAGAGCAGTTTGTGATGCTTCGTGATACTAACCGGTACAAACAGTTATACACACCGAGCAACCTGTAATATTTATCACGATAACCTATGATATATTGAAGCAACCCGTGTACTGACCGGCAAAACTCATGATTCTAACCAGGGAATGCCTTGATGCTTACAAGAGGATATTGTAACGTTTAACTTGAAAACCCGTGATACATACCAGAGTAACCATTGATATTTTCTGATAACACTGGTCAACAAAATTGAACTTTTTTTTTGCCACAAGAACTAATATAGACTTTTCTAGAGATTTTTAATGTGCTAAACTCGAATCTGAAGTCAAAAAAATTTGATTGGCCTCCGTTTTTGAAATATTACCGTTATAAAATGCAAAAAAACGTCATTTTAGCTGTTTTCGAGGCTCGAGGTTATGTGGGGTAATTCAGTATAAACAAATTTGTAACAGTGATTATAACAACAGATATTCTTCTTTCAAAAACAGTTTAAATTTTCCCGATATCTCTTCTATTGCTCGAGATATTTTAAGTTTCAGTTAATAAGCCAAAGAGAAACTAAACTTAATCTAAAGTTTAAGTCACTAATCACAGAATTTTATCCACAAGAACCAAAATATACTTCTCTAAAGGTTTTTGGGTTGCTGAACTCGAATCCGAAGTCAGAAAAATTCTATTGGCCCCGTTCTTGAAATATTACCTTAGTAAAAAATCCTTTTTTTGCCGTTTATAACGGTAATATTTTAAGAACGAAGGCTAATCGAATTTTTCTGATTGCGGATTCAAGTTCAGCAGCCCAAAAACCTCTAGAAAATTTTCTGGCTTCAGATTCGAATTCTGCACATCAAAAGCCTATTGAAAAGTTTATTTTGGTTCTTGTGGCAAAAACTTTGTTGACCAGTGTAATTTCTGTCATATTTAAAAAATCAACTATTGGTTTTTATATCAACACTGCTATAGGTCCTAGAGGAAACTTTAGAATTTAAATTTTAAGTTGTTTGTTCAGTTTTTCTTAAGCTATTTATTTTATTTGGTAATTTTATTTTTACCCAAATACCACTCAAGCATAATTTTAAATTTCGGTTTATTTTATGAGCTTTATTAAAAAAATTAACTTTATTAAGCTCAGGTATTTTTCTTTTTTATTCTGAAATAATAAACAATATCTGAAAACTTCTCTTCAAAAACTTGTAAACAATCATTGTAGACACATTTTTAAAAAAATGTATTTTTTTTATATTAAATTGATTCTACATAACATCAAAGCCATAAAACATTTTATTTCACACAGCAACAAAAAAAATAAAAAAAAAAAACACGAATTCACAATTCAATTTCACAAAATTTCATCAAAAAACACCAGAGCACGACACAATAAATAAATTTCCTGCTAAAAACGACAAAGAGCTACTCGCGATGACAGAGAACCTTCCGTTTTTTTATTTTTTATTCAAAGCGGTGAAGCACTAAGTTTCGTTACTACCACCAAAAAAAAAATCGTCCTTAAAAAAAAAGGAGATTCGTAGTGCTAGATAATACAACACAACTATAACAGACAAACATTCCACTACCACTCTCTTTGATAGATGACGAACCATGTAACGCATCAGTTTATGCAGAGGATAACGAAAGTTACAAAAAAAAAAAAATAAAAACTAAAATATAACTCTGCAGGACCTTTGAACACGATGCAATGCAAAAATGAAAGGATGCACACTGTAATTTTGTGTAACATTGTTGCAGGACTATATGATGACTATACGACCGACACACGATGAAATAATTCACAATAATGCTTGTACAAAAAAAATGAGAATATACACAGTAACACGCCATGTCTCGCGATTTCTATATCAAAAGCGCCCTCTACATTGCATTGAATGATGTAACTCCTGTTGATGTCCTCACATTATGGGATATGCTGAGTTACACCCAGAGTGTAGTGTGTGTGTGATGTAGGTAAGGGTTTGAGAGCGCGCATAACAAAATGTTATCTCCTGTGTTTATGTTACGTACGCCTCACCACAAGACGACTACTTTGGTTGATGGTTGTATTATCTATTTGGTGGCATCCTTTATCGTATATATATATTTTTTTGACAGGAATTATTTCCCGTTGGGAATTTTTCCTGTTTTTTTTTTTGCGGTGTCTAGGTAAAAAGTTAAGAATTGAAAATTTCAACAGGATTTAAGGATTTGCTAGTAGTTAAGGGAGGCTTATTTTTTTTTTTTTTTTGATGATGCTTAGGTTGGAAAAGAAAATCATATCCATTTTTGGTTTTGTGGCTAAGAGACTTGCATAACAAAAATGTGGCAGAACAAAAAAAAAATGAACGGCCAAATAAAAGGGACTCAAAAGGATTTGATAGGACTTTGCAGTGAAGGTAAACCAAAGGACGTGAACGATATCCTTTCAAAATAACAATACACACAATAGCACAAAGTATAGTAGTCAGTCTCAGTCTATGTGAATATAAAGATTTAAATTGCGAGAAAATATTACCAAAAAAAACATGATACTTCAAACTAGATTCGCCCCCACTGACTGATATTTTGCAAGAAAAAAAAAAAAAAACTGCGTTGCTATCTCAGTCATATCTATTATTATAGCTATATCTAGCCGCTATAAAAATACTTAGTTGGGAGAATGGCAAAATATACAATTTGTAATGCAATCTTCTCTTCCATTACTTTGCTTTTTATAAAGAACTAGGGTATCCTCCCATGGTAGTAACTGGGTGAATCCCTGAGGGTGGTAAAAAAAATGCTCCTGCTATATTGTCAGAAAATCAACATTTAGCTATTTTAAGTATAAGTAAAAAGAGGTTAGTTAGCAGAGCACAGTTAAATTATATATACTTAATTCGCTTTAAAGAAGGATTAACTGGGCTAAGTCACTGGATAAAGTATATATGAAACTTGAAACAGCAAAGCAACCATATCGCATCGTCTTGAAGGTCTTTCAACTGTATGATGGTTAATTCTCATAAATATGATTTACTGCTCTCTTATCTTGGTTTACAAAAAAAGAATTTCTTAATACCCATTAGAGAGAAGAGCTACTTATTTTTAAGTATAATAGGTACCGATGCATTTCTTCTTTAGATTTTTTTTTATTTTTTTTTTTTTTAGCTCAAGTCTTAAATGTTATAGTTTTGTACTGCAATGTAAGTTTCTTTTAAGGAAGATAATCTTAAAAAATAGATAAAGTTGTTTTTCCATGAAATGTGGTTCGAACATTTGTCTCCAATATTTCAGGATATAAGGCAAAAAGCTAAAAAGGGTCCAGCTGGTTTAAAAAAATGTATTGCAACTGAAAAATATTTGCATTAAAAAAAATATTTACTGCAAACAAAAATTTTGCATTAAATGTTATAGCAACTGAATAATATTTCCATTAAAATACAAAAATTTACTGCAAATAAAAATTTTCTATATTAAAAAAAAAAATTGAATGCAAAATTAAATATTTTTTTTTTATTATTCGTCGAATTTCTTACAATTTTGGACTAAAACATAAATTACTACTCATAACTCAAAAATCAAATGATCCTAGTTTAAAACTTTTTTGACGTTATGTAATAAGTCAAATACTATATTGTTTTTTATATTGTTTTTTAAAACGAACTTACAATAAAAGATCTTAAGTATTTTTGTAATTCCTATAAAAAAATAAATTTCAGTCTCGAGGAAGAAAAGGTTTAATACCATTTCAATGAGTTGCAATAAAAAAACAGATGTATGGCGTATGAGTGATTTTTTTTTCTCACGAAAGTAAAAATTCTTTCATTTCTCTATTTAGCCTTTTCGGAAAATATTTTTAAGTTTCCACAATCCTTTTCAAATCAACGTATTATCCGTTATACTCGCCCCTCTTTTTGCTAAATGCTCGCATTAGGCATTAAGCATAGTTACGTCGGTCTTAAAACTTTTAGTGCATACCACTTTTGCAGAATAATATAAACTTATGGTCTACGGTGCAAATCATCAAAAACAGGTATTCACTTCAGAATCAGAAAAATCCAATTCACAGTGACAAATCTCAGGTAAAAAATTGATGACATTTTGTTGCTCTCTTCCTAAACAAATTTGCTAAACCTCAAATATCCTTCAAATCCCCTTAATTTCTTGTGACTAAATGAAATCTTTCTTGGTAATGACTTCTTCAGTCGTCTTGAAATCACCATTTAGGTTTTTGCTTGTACTGAAATTTTTTTTTGTATCCTTCACATTAGGTAATTTAAAAAAAAACCTACCTTCAGGATGTTTTTTTTTTTTTTTGTTCTAATAATTTGTTATGACAAGCTACAGGGCTTTTTTTCTTATATTTTTGTACCTAAACGATATCATGACGACAAAAAAAAAACGACCCGTCTCTCAAACTTAACTAACTTTACCTGACAAGCCTGATTTTTCTTTTTCGTTATGTTTACTCACGTATATGAAACACGGGTGTATAGCCTAATGTTCATTAATTGGAATAAATTTTCAATGAGAAAAGAAGGGAGCGACTTTGAAATTTCATCTCACAAATGCAATTATTATTTTTTTTTTTTTATTTTGATTTCATGAATCCCAAAAGTATCTACATTCTCACCTTAATTTTGTTTATCTTCAGTACACAGGGTGTTCATAAGTTTCGATTTTACACAAAGAAAAGAGTTAAAAATGGGGATACGAAGAATAGATGGAGTGGTTCATTAATATCTTAATTCTTAAGGATCATTTCCCGAAAAATTATAAAATATCTAAAGATTTTGTAAATTTGAAAAATAAATTGAAAGAACTTTGGTTTTCAAATAACAGATATGGTTCTGCACTAAAAGCAGTTTAAACTATAGCTTAAATTGGCTAGTACTAAAACTTGTTCCAAAAACTCTATACTTTTTGCATACTCGCAACTTTAACGGAACATTTGATGTTTTGAGTAAATTAGTACAATTATTCTAACTTTGTACTAAAATAAAATTTTGTTCTAAAATTCAACATCTTTGTTAGGAATCATTTAAACTTATGCATAATTGATTTTATTGAGTTTTTTGTACTAAAATAAAATTTGGCCACAAATAATATCAATATGTACCATCATTTTTTAAGAGGTTCCTACTACTATCATGCACATTTGTCTATATTTTGTATAAACTTTCATTTGATTTGCACATCATTTCATTATTGCGATCATTTCAGGCGTTTTTGAACAATTTTCTTGATTAGAAGGTACACAAATCTGAACAAATTTTGTACCAAAATAAGATTTGGGTAAAATTTTACCCGGTTTCGTTTAAGTAGTCAAAACTTTAATTTTTCAAAACTTTAATTTTTGTTTTTACACAAATACGTTGTATTTTTGTACTAAATTTTAGTTTTAAACCAAACTCCAAACGAGTCGCTTTCGGCACCTTCGCATATTTGTGTTGATGATACAAGTCGAGTTCTACAGCTTGCTTGTACCTACCTGAAGTGCTAGAAAAAAAAATATGTTCTAAATGTGTACTAAAATAAAATTCTTCAAAATCGCGTGAGATTTTACTCGAATTTTAGTTAAGAAGAAACTTGGGTATGTTCAATCGAAAGCTTCAAAGCTAGCTAAAAGGGTAAAATACAAAACAGCCTGTTTCCCGATATCCGGAATTTTTATATTTTCCTAAATAAAATATTCAATTTTTTTTGGGGAACATAAATATATTATATCATTTTAAGGGAAAAGAAGAAGAAGAAAAAAAGGAAAGTTTATGCTTGTTTGCCATCTAACACACCAGACGAACTTACTGGCAGTACTGGCGGTTATATTTATACAGCCCCTCTATTTCTATTCCATATAAAAGGTATATACGTATAAATACCGCCACCAACTCCCTTGACATCAAAATCATCCTCTCAAAACTTTGTTCATATGAAATGCAAACAATTCTCTTTTAGATAATGGCTCTGCATATTTGTTGATCCTGAAGAGAATAACTTTGCTGGTCTCGAATCAGAACGAGAGCTGGCAATATAGAGGGAAAGAGACAGAGTGAGTGAGAGGGTCATAATTCAAAGTTCAAAGGAAACATTCTATAAGGCAACGGTTGAACGGCAAAATGGTGTGCTTGAGGTGACTTAGCCTGTTCTTCAAAATGATGAGAGAAGTTTCCGTTTGTTTTTTTTTTTTTTATTTTATTTTGTTTGTGTTCTTTTCTTCAACGGTTACACATTTGCTGAATGTGAAGTACTCTATAGTTGGCTTTTGCAAGAAGCGTCATTTATGGGAATTTTATTCCATCTCAAGCACGGATACAAATTTTCTTCAATTTTTCTTGGATTTTTATTTTATTTTTTTTTGCTTTTATACTACTTTTGTGTTTTGGAATTATGGAGAAATTGATATTTTAATGCGGTAGAAGTTGCCAGTTGAGGATGAAAAATCCCTATAAAGAAAAATGAGGAGAAAAAATTTGCATAAAATGTTCAATAACTCTTTTGGGAACATATATAGGTAATAGTAAGAACCAGTGGTGTGGATATTAGAAATAAAGTAGTTTTTTTAGTACTTTTTTTGTCAGGTGTTTGTATCATTCTAAAAAGGTATGAAGTGTATAATTTCGTTTATATTTTTGTTGTTGGAGATATTTTCGTTTAATATGCTTCTTCAAATACGTATGCATCTTATCTAAAAACAATGTTTTGATGTACTAAACTTTCTTATTCATAATACAAATGTAAAATTTTTTGTACTCGAAGTTTTAAGCTACACGTTTTCTATTTAAAAGTTCTTTGAAAAACTATTTATTATCTGAAATATTAAGACGACAGCACTGGTTAAAAACGATAAAATCTAGAATTTACCTATTTCTGCAATAAAGTATAAAAAAAATTCACTACCAGTGGTAGAAATTTTCTCATAAATTCTCATAAATCATATAACAAATTGACTTTGTTGTCTGGTTGCGATTTTTGTTATTGAAAATCTTCAAAAAAAGAATCCTGTTTTTTTTTTCTTTAAGGAAACAAAACAAAAAAAAAATAAACCAAAATACTTTTGAAAAGATTATTATTTTCCAGTAGCAGAAAACCACACATAGATGTTTGTATGTCCTTGGATCACATACAATCCCCTCCGGGAAGACCACATAATACGGAAAAGACTGTGTACAAGTCCTTTTTACTATTTTATTTTTTTTGCAACTTGTTATTTGTGGTTGCATTAAAAAGGACATACGACACATATCACATTGGGAGGAAGAGAAAAAAATAAAGAACCAAATCTCAGCCCAAAATAGAAAAAAGGCAAAAAATAGAATCCAAGAATCATATGTCGCGCTGCGTCCTTGTGTGTCCTGGATACAAATCTACATTTTCGTACTAACAATACACTGGCTGCGGTTCGGTTTGGTTTCATACAGGACACAGGCTCTATTTGTTTTTTTGTTTAGCTTCACATCCTTTCTTTTCTCTCAATTTTTTTTTTTGTTTTTCATTATTTTTTTTTTTTTCATCTTCTTCTTTTCTGAATGAAAAGATTGCCTGGGCTGATGGTGCTGTCGTATATTACTGTACTATAATACTACAAGTACATGGGCGATGTAAGAAGAAATAGACGAAGAAGAAGAAGTGTTACAAGGACATATAGAGTTAAATTGAAATCAAATCTTCCTATAAGTAGGCACACAGATTCACGTTATTTATTCGAAGGATTTTCGTCCTTTTTATCGTAAAAATAAGATGTTCAACGATGGTTACGACTTAAATGTATTTGTGTGTTTTTCTGTCTGTGTTTGTATACATTTGTAGAATATCTATAAAACTCCAATAGAGGCAATATTGGAATTGATATTTGAGGAAAATCTTAAAGACACCATTTTGGAAATAATTCTACTGCTGCTGCTGCTACTGCTGCTCCTTGTGTTCGATAGAGGATATTATTATGTATATGTATGGTGTGGTGTTCTCCTTTCAATTGGGCTTAGCATGTTACATGAAAAAGTTACATACATAGAGAGACGATAAGTTCACTTAATGAGAAAAATACTTGAATAGAAAGATGTGTAGCTATAGATAGATTTTTCATTTTTTGTATGTAGAGTTCCCTTTTATAATATTTGTGGTATGCAATGATGTGTGTTGAAAGTGACGATGCAAATATTGGCAGACTGCTTTTGTAAGTCGAATAATGGCACAATTTGTCTTCGTTTAGCTATGTGACATTAAAGTAGTGTTCAATTTGTCTTTTTTGGCAAATATTTATTTTAGTTGTAGGTACTTAACTGGAAATTTATTAAAGTGATGGATTTGTTAGCACTTTGTTTTTGAGGCACATTTTGGTTTTCTACCTTAAAGTTGATGGAAAATGTTAAAAAAGTATGAAAAAAGATGCTAGCAAATTTGATAGACAAAATATAAGAAAAAAATATAGCTCGAAAAAGTTGCTTAGACTTAAAGATCTTGTATACCTTAGTAGGCTCAAGAAAACTGCATTAGAAGTTTTTTTAAGTTTTTTCTTCGTTTAATAACAGCTGCAAAGAGTTTTGCGAAAATGTATTAATCGGGTTGGGGCCAAATTCTGCTTGGGTCGAAATTCTTTGGTCAAAATTCTGCTTTTTAAAATTCTGTTTTTCAAAATTCTGTTTTTCATAATTCTGTTTTGCAAAATTCTGAAAAAAAAAATCTAAAACCATTTTTTATTTTTTTTCAGAATTTTGTAAAATTCAATCAATTTTTGTAATATTAATTTTTTTTTATAGGTAAATTAAAAAATATTGAGAAAAGGTCTTTAATGATAAATATCTTCGCAAAATGATAAATTAAAATTTTTTAATTAATCAAAAAATTAAAATTCAAAAAATTGAAATAGAAAAGAAATATTCTTCATCGTTTCTAATAAGTTTTCAACGGTACCTATAATATAAATGTGAGTTATAAAAAAGTCAGTCTTTTAAGCAGTTAAGAAAGTACAAAACTTTAATTAAATTAATGAGGTGTATTTTAGTAAGTAAACGCATATGCTATGAAAAAAAAGCAGAATTAGCAGAATTTTTTTCTTCAAAAAATAGCTGGCAGAATTTTGAAAAGCAGAATTTTAAAAAGCAGAATTTTGAAAGACAGAATATAAAAAAGCAGTATTTTGAAAAACTGAATTTTCTTGAAAAAAGCAGAATTTTGAAAACCAGAATTTTGACCGGCTCACGTATTAATCATAACTTTTTTCGAAATAAAACCACATAAGTATTTTAAGCAAAAATTTTAAGTTGTAATTGAAGCGTTTAGATGAAGAAGGATTTAAGTGACAAATTTTCAGATTGAGTAGGTACTCGTCGTTTAAAGTTTTTGGTTTATACTTTACTTTTTGTATGAAAATTATAGAGATTTAGAAAAAGATCTAAAGATAACTTCTATAACACTGAGACTAGATAAATGGCATTTGACACTTTTATCCGCTGCAAAAAAATCAAAAATTTTTTTAAATGTCACTTATCCTCTTTTTCTTAACGATTTTGACTAACGCTTCAATCGTTCTTCCAGTACTTCTTCGAAAATGAAAAGTAATCTAGTAATAGAAATCGTTCGCTCTCTAAAGTTCAAAACCTTTCACAACTCATAGAAAAACTTCCACTCCTTTGATGTACATTAAGCCCATTTAAGAAAGCTTTCCTTTCATAAGACTAAACGACGCTAAACAAAACCTTTTCCGGTCTCTATAATTTCGATTCCACATAAAAACTATCGACTTGCCTTCCCGAGGTAAATACAAAAACTTTCTAAAAGTCATTAGATAAAGTGCTTCCTGTTATGAGTCAATCATTATTTAATACACTTTATTGAATGTATATCATTTTTATATCCAAGTTCCCTTAATGACACTCCTAATCACCACGCATAAACTACTTAAAACAATAACGAGCCTATAAATAGATTTTCTTTGTCAAAAAAAAAAGTTTTACTCCGCTCCCTTTCCAAACAAAAAAAAAATCTGTCTAACGTGTTTATTCTTACTTTGTTAGTTTCGAGACCATAATTACCCCCAAATAAAAATACAACCCATCCACCTTCTGAAACATTTATAACTAAAAATAGAAACAAAACAATACAGTCACCATTTGTCACTCCACCTACCCTTAGAATTCCTGACATATAAACCCTACCCTCTGATAACCTCGAAAGCTACTTATATGTCTATCTAACGTCTCTTACCAACTTTGGTGATTTTTTTTTTTTTTTTGAAATTCCATTTGCCCAAGTTTTTGTCGCCATACCCATAATAAGGCTCATTTGTGTGTGGGTTATGGCATATAGAACCACCATCATCAACCCTTAGGGATGGGGGACTAGTAATGATGGCATAAGCTTCCGCAAAATATTCTGATCATCATATTCTATGCTCCACCATACTACCATCATCATATCTGCTACCAGCACCTCTGTAAAGTATATAAAATATGAAGAAGACGAGCAAAAAAAAAATAATTTTTAAAACATTTTAACGGCTGGATAACGTAAAATGACGAATGAGCTAAAACAACCCCTATTCTTGGTCGAGTCTTCTATACTCCATGCCCCATCGCCATTATTATCATCTAAAAGCGGTTGACAGTAATGTGCTTATTTTTCTGACACCAGCTTAAAATTTATGAGATTTTTAAGGATAAATATTACTCATTCCCTTTTCTTCCATCCCCCTACCCTCTATCCCCTTAAAAAAAAAAAAAAAAATAATGAAATGAAATGTGAAAAAAAAAATGTTAACGAAATATTTATAAAACATGTTTAAATTATCTCATTGGATTTATGTTACGTTTCTCTTATTTCTCTCAGCAACCATCAGCATCCCCTTCGTCCCCCTAAAACGATGGCACACGCGGCTTTATATGCGTTACAGATACTCGGCACTGTCGTATCCCTCATATAATATATCGACTCACTCTTCTTTGTGTGTATATCCTCTTGAGCCCCCCTGGGGTTGTATTTAGTTTAACAAATTCGAAAATTGGTACGCGATGATTATTGAATTATGCAAATCACAAAATGATTATCATTATAATCCACATTAATCCTTCTGAAAATAAACACACCAACACATACTCACACCAACAACAAGAAAGCATCGGAAGTTGAAGCATTTTGTATTTTATTTTGCTGTACACAGGAAAGGTGTTACCATAGAAATAAACTTTATACATTTTTTTGTACTTATATTATTTATGATTGTATGTGCTTCTGATATGCTTTTTTGTTTAATTAATTAACAAAAAAAAAATATACCGACACTTTTTTGTGTTCAAAATTATTGGGTTGTGTTTTTTTGTTTGTGCTCACACACATTTTAATTAATTCCGTAATTGTACGACCTTGTATATCTTCTTACCAAAGGAAATTATATCCTCCATACAAAAATAATTTAACATGCACGAATGAGTCACATGCTTTTGCTCTTATCAAATTTCGTTTGAGTTGTGAGAAATATATGAGGGAATGTCTTCACAAAATAAACAGAATAACATTCGTAAAAGGAAACTTTTTCTTTATGCAAACCATTGTTACGTTTTTCTACGTAAAACGTTATGGGTCTTTTTTATGGATAAGAAAATTACGTGAAATTATTGGGAAAAAATTCATTTTTATCCTTAAAGAATTGAGTATTCTATTCTGTGAAGACTACCAGTATTTAAGTATATTTTTTATTAATTAACAATATTTTTTTAGAAATTGATGAAAAGATTTGTCGAAAACGGCGGAGTTAGTTTAGTTTTTTCAGTAGAGTTACTTACAGCAATGGGTAAATGGTACGTGCTGTACAAGTTACATGCATCTTAGTTAAATTGAAAAACTTGAAAATACATCAAAACACATGTGGAGACCTGTTACTGATGACCAGCCACCAGTGTAGGAAGTACTGTAATCTAAGTTTGAAATTTCGACATGATTGGCTTTAAAAAAAATGTAATTTTTTTTCTAGAAGTCATAGAAATATTATTGAAACATTATATTAAAGCTTAAATAATAAGCTTTCAGATGATATAAAATTTATTATAGGTTGTCATATAAAATAATCGACTTTAAAGTGATGGAAGCAAAAAAAATTGATTTTCTTCCTTTTTTGGATGAAAATTGATTGGCTTCAAAAAGTTCTAGCTCTTTTTGTAGATGTAGGACAGACATGGTTGAAGGAAACATTTAAAGCTTAAATAATAACCTTTCATATGATATAATATTTATTATAGGTTGTTATATACAAAAAATGGATTTAAAGGTGATGGAATAAAAAAAGTTTGATTTTTTCGATTTTTGTTTTCAAGAAAAATTATTTTTAAAGTTTTCACTTCTGGCACGTGTGAATTGAATTGATTTTTTTTAAGTTGTTAAAGCTGTTTTAAAATAAAAATTATTTTCTGTTTATACAAATTTTCAACAAAAAAAAAATACAAATAAAAATGATATGCAAATAAAATTTAGTTTTTTTCTTCCCACAAAATTTTGTCTATGTTTAAACATGACATTCTGCTATAAATTTTAAACCATCAGAAAGCTTACTATTTCAACTAAAAATATTCTTACAATCATATCCTCACAACATCTTCAAAAAGCAATTAGTTTGCATCAAAAAAACTAAACTTCTTTATTAATTTTATCAAAAATGAAAGCTGAAGTAAAAATACCTAATGATGAATTTTTTGCAACAATTTTCTGTTACTTGTTTTTTGTATGGGATTTTAACCTTACCTTAAACAAACAATGTAAGAGAACTTTCATTGGAATATGCGTATCATGTTTTCTCTAGGTGGTAATAAACTTTATCTTAATTACTTAATTAATGTTACCACATATGTTTAGTGAAATTATTTTAAGATTTTGAAAATTAAATAACATTTTCTAAAGTATACTAATGTGTCATTTTTATCTTGTTTCTTTTTAGGTAAGTGCTTGAGAACATGTGTTTTTGCTCAAATGAATTAAGTGAGTAAATTGGAGTTTTTATTTTATTATTATTCTTTTTTTTATTTATTGAAATGTCTTGACTTATTATTGACTGGTATTATAAATCCATTTCAACATCTAAATCGTTTTATGTATAATTTGTACTCATTTACGATTGAAACGTTTAATACTAATTCATAATGTATGGATTATCCTCTTTGTGTGATGATCTAAGAGAATTATTTGCCGGAAACCAATAAAGGGTTATTAATATTAAACCTATTATTTACACCTGATGTGAAATCAATCGATTAATGTTTCTTTGTACATTTTAAAGGGATGATAATATTTCTAAAGAAGGACTTATTTCTTCAAGAAAAACCATTTTCGTATTAAAACATCGTTGTCCTTTACTGATGTAACAAAAATTACGCTTGACCTTTAATCAGGCATGCCTTTCACAATATTTGTCAAACGTAACTTTTTCACGATAAATAATTTCAAAAAAAAAAAAAACCTTAAATCATTCAACTGTCAGGCTAGCTTTAGTTGCCAATAACAACTTGTACTTACAAAACTGCTGAATTTATAAGACCAACACACAAAAAAAACCTTAACTCTTCAAAGTAACTACACACAACAAACATGTCCTTTTAATCAAAATAAAAAGCAAAAAAAAAAAGAAAAATTATATCGATTGCGATTGCATGTAAGGATACAATAAGCACAAAGACAGAGCGGCACTGGCAAGGATGCACAAAAAAAGTCACGATATAAAAATAAGCTAAATCCATTTGAACAGACAGACATCGTGAATCCAGGTTAGAATGAGAGTAAGAGTGACAGGTACCGTTAGTCACAATCACCTATACCACCACACATTGGCATCGCTGGCATCAATGCAGTAGCAGCAGCTTTAGTTGGTAAACGAAAATTCTACTCGTATATTCTACGACAAAGTTAAATGAAATGGAAAGAAATTGAAAAGACAGCTAAATTGCTGGAGAAAATATACAAAAAAAAAAGAAACAGGACTTTCTAGCTTCTATATATCACAGCAATGTTAAACGAACACCATCAACAACAACAACAACAATACCAAAGAAGAAGAAAAAAACATGAAAATGCGCTAAAAATCACGAAAGGGAGTAGGAGGAAATGCGCCATGTAATAATTTTGTTTATAATCAGAACGATTGAAATAAATTACACAATGGGAATCAATACGCTGCTTTTATAGTCAATTGAAGCGAAGAAGCGAACCTTCTTACTCCTACCGTCTCGTCGTTCTTGTCACGCCATGCCAAACATCGCCCATCACATTGTAACGCTCTTGGGAGTTCGAGAGCTCGCAGGAAGACGCACACAGATACTTTCATAAAGTATGCATTAATGGCGTGCCCCAATGAAGCCAATTCGATCGTTTTTTTTGCGTTTTTTTTTTTGACAAACCTTGATGTTTGTTCGACAACGACGACGACGCCGTCGTCGATACTTTCAGCTTTTGGTTCTCATCGATTGAGATTGTATGACGACGATGACGACAATGATGGTGATGGAATTTTGATATGAACCAATTGAAAGCAATCGAATGGGCTCTGTGCCATCGTGTGGAAGTGGAAGACTGTCGCCACTGTCAGAGGAGCAATTGACATCAATTAGTTGCAGATTTAAGTGAAGAGAAGACAATTTTGTGTGAGTTTTTTTTTTCTTTGTTTGTTTTATGCGCAGTTGCTTTTAACTGCATCATATACGAAAAAGTTAGCGACATAAAAATAAAAAAATATGTATGCAAAGGACTTTCTAATTTTTGAAAAGTTTTGGGATTTGATATTGTTTTTTTTTTGTATCGATTTTAATGATTTTTAAAGCACATCCTTCCTTATCATTCTACATATCTCAGCCATTTTAAGCGTTTAAAAGTAACTTTTCAGCTATTTCAAGTCGTTATAAATTTCTTCTTCTCTTTAATCATTTGTGACTTTAAACCATTTTTAAGAAAAATATATTGGTCCTTTCTCGAAAAATTGATTTTTCAAAATAAAAAATAAATAGAATTTTTAAAATTTTAGATAGGTACTTATATGGTTTTTTTTTATGAAGTCAGAAATCAAGAAAACGGTTGTTTTTCAGATACCGTTTATAAAGTCAAGTACGCAAATCGAGCTAAATTTAAGCTCCCATACAAATTACCTATCGTAAAATGTTTGTATATTTAAACTTAAACGGTCACTGTGGTGTATGAGTAATGTTTTTTTTTGTAAAAAAAATAATTGTTTGAAATTTTATTCTTCCTTTGCTCTTATCTTATCACTAGTATAATGTAGTGAAAAGCCAGTGAAAATAATTCATATAAAGATTACGTTAATTATCATTTTCGGCATGAATGCGTAATTTAACACGGAAACGTAATAATCTGCAGTTCTCAAATTTAAGGAGCATTGAAGCTTAACTTTGAAGCTTTTCTTTTGAATATGTATAAAGTTCATTCATTTGGCAATTTCATCTGGAAAATTTTCTGGGAATTGTAAAATCTGGTGACTTTATTCAATAACGGAACAAAGCAAAGGAAACAAAAAAAAATTGTCTTTGAACACGTCTGCCTTGAGATATCGAATTTTGATTGGAAAAGGAGTTTTTTTTGTCTTTATCAAGGAGGAAATCAAGGAGTGTTTTGATCTTAAATTAATTTCTCCCAAAAATCAGGTACGGGCTTTTAAAAAATTATTTTCTTAATTTTTTGCACTAATTTGAAAAATAAAAAAAAAAAAAACGGACTTTCGGTGGCTTTTGAGAAATTCAACCTCTAGTTTAGAAATAATGTTTCGATTCAATCCATCTAGCTGTTTTTTTTTGTTTTATTCGATCAAATTTTTGCAAAAGAATTGAAAGATTACGATTTTTACTTTAAATGATCATAATATTTAACTAAAAAATTGTCATAAATTCAAACATGTGTGGAAAGAAGGTTTTAAATATTCTGTATTTGCCCAACAGTTACTCAAGAACAATATTGCGTACCGGTTACCCAAAGTTAATGTTGTCTTTTAATCCAAAGTATCACTTTTTCCCGTACTGTAAAAAGCATTTCGCACTGATTTCAAGGCACACAATTTAACATTCTATACCGACTAGCGTGTTTTTTCATCTGAAACCCAGAGTATATTTCAGGACATGCCTGGGAAAAGGTAAGAGCAAAAAAAATGGAGTTAAATCGATATCGGTGTAAGCTTGTGCAACTTGAAGATACCCAAAATAGTCCATAGGCCCAAATCAAATTGAAAATGTTAACTTCTCTAATCAAGCTAATTAACAAACATCATGTTCGATTGTCCCCCATCAATATGCCCTCTAGTTTAAGTTTAATTTTAGAAATTTGTTCGACTCTCTGTATACACATTAACATTCCCAACTTAACATATAAAGTCAGTAGGTTTATGTAACCTACAAATTCATGGATTTTATTTCAACGTGCGAAGCGACACATGACATTTGCAATCTAAAATGCATAATCCAGTTAACTAATAACATCTATATCGTCCTGATCGTCCTGCAAGCATCATCAACTCTGAATTCCTAATCGGATTAAATTATAGCACACTTTATTATCTACAATGAGTTTGCATAACTGATGTGACATATGATGTGAATTGGATGTCTGTTTGTTTGTCAGAAACATATATTCGCTTCTTCGCCATATATACATACACACATTTATACACACATATGTATGCTTCAATCCTTGTTTGAAATATCCTTAATTTGCATTGATGAGCGTATACCGTATAAAGTATGCTCTCGATAAAAGTGCATAGTCGCATTTGCAACAGACGACCGATGCAACGACACGACAACGACGAAGATATGATGACGAGATGATGTGTTCTGTATAGCAGAATAAAGATGATGACTCCATTTTCCCCATCATCTCTCGCTCTTCTTTGCACTCATGCACATACATAAATATATATCCTTTTTGTCCTTATTATACAAAGAATGGGCATAAATATTTGAAATCTCAAACTACTGCGACTAACTTTATCGCCGACGAGAGGTCCTTCATCTTCGCCCTGAATGTTGCCATTGTGCAGCCGTCATATCGTCGTCACAACCAATTTATTATGCCGAATAAAATTATATGCAGGAAAGGATATTAATTTAACTGTCATTTGTCAGAAGCACAGCATAGTGTAAAAAAATGAGTATCTCCCTGCATATATACACTACACCACCCGCACTAGGATAGTACAAATATTAATGACACCATTTCGCCGCGCTGCATTGCTTCGATTTTCAGCTCTTGGTCCTGCTCCTGATGCCCAGGCTCAATGGATATCCCCATGAATATCATATACAACATTCTGCATACAAAAACCCTGATGATGATGGGTTGTTGGTGGTGATGTTGGTTCGAGCATCAGGATGCGTTGGTGTGGCGGCTTCAAAAGAGACGACGCCCGACGACGGTACCTATACACAGTTTATATAGCCTCGAGCAAGGTTGAATTCACTATAAAGTCCTTCAAATATGCTACAGGCAGATGCACTCGAGTGGACGATCAACCCACTTTTGGGGGTGTGTTCGGCGTTCGGGCAAAAGGCTTAACGCGACAACAGAAAAATAATATTTATACATTGTGTTGAACCAAAAAGCAGAGAAGGCGAGTCCTTCATAACAATAAAGGATTTCCATATCAGAATCCTTGTAAAACTATAGACTAAGCACTCTGGAGCTGCTATGTTAAATGATTAATTCGACTATAGCACAGCACAACAAGGACCAACAGTTGGGGTAGATGGATGAAACGGACGACAAGGACTCCAATGATCACGGTGATGCTGATGCCGCATCAGCCAACATAACGTAAACTGAACATTTTTGCAAGGACGAACAAGGGCAAACACTTTTTCTCAATGTGTTTGGAACAACTGATGGTTACACAATATCCTTCTGAACTCGAACCTGAACCCGACCCCTTATAGCTCTCTTATACCTACAACTGAAAATTACTTCACTTTCTGTTGTTTTTCATACAACCGACCGACGACGACTACCGACAAGGACCGACGATGAACGACATTCTGGTGCAGCACTTTTTATCCACTCTCCATACTCCATTGCTTCAGGCTTTTGTTTTCTAGCGAGAAAATAGAAGGGCTGGAACTATAATTGATGCAAAACTTTACAAAAACGACAATACCAACCACAGGTGGTGACTATATAGGGTTAGGGTGGTGTAAAAATAGGGAAACTTTTGTTTTTTTCTGTTACTTCTTCTTTCCCTAATAGAAGAAGTGTTGACTCTTAGCCACAAGTGCAACAGAATGGACAAGGACATGTAGAGGGTTGTTGATATACTTATATAAAAAAATCCGATTGTTTACGGTCTTTGAAGTTCTTTGAAGGCTTTCCTTCCATAGCTCCATCTATAGTCTAAATATAGGGAAACTATCATTTCACTCTCTCTCTCTCTCTCTTTCTTTTTCTATATACTTGGAGGAAAATTAATTTAAAAGTTTTACACAAGTTTTAAGTTTTCTTATTATTTTGCTTCAGCCCATTCTGATGGTCTCTGCAACAACTGTGATGACCGAGCACGACCAACCAAGTCCGGTCTCCGTCGTCCATTCATCCCAATTTTTTTTTTTTCTTTCTGTTCATAAGTATATTTGTGATGTTTTCTGTGTTATGACAAAAGTTTTACAATTTGTAACGTCATTTTGTTACACATTTTACTCTTGTATTACACCAGCAAAAAAAAAAATAAAAAAAATGGCTCTTTTTGAGGACTTTTAACTCTCATCATTCGAAACATTGTATTACTTTTATTTTATTTATTTTTTTTCTGGAACAAGGAACGTGTTTGTATAGAACTTGGTTCACTAAACACACAAACATGTATGAGATGGAAAGTTGATGTATGAGTTTTATTATTAGTTTTTTTTTTTTTGTAGTTGAATTATTTCACAACACTCATGCGTCATTTTAATTGAAATTAAATTTTTGACCAAAAATTTGGTCAATGAAGAAAAGTTTTATTGCAAATATTTTTTTAATGACTTTTATTACATATTTAGTTTAACTGATCTGGGTTAAGACCCATGAAATTTATCAGAACACTCTGCATTCAGGTCATAGCTATCAAAAGTAGGCTGAGTATAGCTTTAATAACAAGCATAGGCAATAAAATAGACATCCACTGTAACGCTATTGAGTAACGTTTCCGACGTTGCATATCGGTTTCTGAGCTTTAAGCTACCTTCAAGTCTTGGGACACTGAAAATTAACTGTATTCAAAAGCAGTAAAAATCAGCATCCCTAAATATCAATAACTTTAAGTACAAATGTGAGCGATTTAACAGGTTCCTTTTCGAGCAAAAAACTTGGTAGGTATCCGCTTTGGACACTGTGTTGCTGAATGAAAGTTGGATCATAGTTTTGTGCAAAGACATACATCCAGCATCTTTCCTGCCACTAAATACACCATTGCACTATCAAGCTCAAGCAGGTAATTCATCGGCAACTTCCTTTCTTTGAAAAGTTGTAACGCAGCGTTACACTTCCAAGCTCGAATTACATACCTACCAATTATCGAAAATGTACCTAACCGACAGACCCGGAGTGTACTGAAACCACATAATTTGTAACACATTCACCGATCAAACAACAAAAGTCAGCAGCAGCCGTTTGATTTCATTAGCACAAGCTATTTTATAAATTAGTTTTTAAATAATTTATAATTCACACTTGGTTCTAACTAAAATTATTGTTATAAGTAAGAGTGCATTTTCTAATAAAATTCGAAGCTTAATAAATCTGACAATAATTTATAATTTTCATTAAAAAATATATATTCAGTACAGTTTCCCACCTGGTGGGGTATGAGAATAAGAAAGTGACAGGAGACACACCACATACGTTGTTCATGATGATTTCACTGTGTTTTTTTTATGGATTGCCTTTCTCTATAGAATGGTCTAAGAGATTTAAAATGTAAAAAACCATCTATGTGTATCGGCTATGAGGGAAAACTATCCATCAAATCTGGAATAATTCTATGTTAAAAATCTCACTTGCAAAACTGTCGAAACTCTTGTTCGAATTCGAATAAATAAAGCATTTCAGTTATTTCACAATAACGTGCCTTTTATTATTTGAAACTTTAACTAAGAACACCCTGTAAATTCTTTAAACAAATATTTCAATTTCAATAAAAGATGTACAAATGACATTCTTACTCAGAATTCACCTGTAAGGAAACATAACAAGTTCGCCTTAAAATTCCCTAAAAGGAATTTCAAAAAGTCATTCATAACATTGAGCTCCAAGGCATCTTTATTAAATACTCCATAACTCTCCCTCTAATTCTGTCAATCAATTATGAAATGGCATTGTATCTATAATAAAATTCTAAATCTCTGTTATCAGATAATAAAATTAAAAGGTCACAATTCAGATCATAAAAGAAAACCCCTTTTTATCTCTCCACTCCAACCCATAATCAACCTTCTGCATAGTTTATAGCATCAGGTACCTAAAACCTACTTTATATACCTACACATATAAAAAAAAAAGCTCTTCCATCCCCATTCCCTGAACAATTTATTTCAATAATCTTTCTTTGCAAAAGAAAATCAATTCGAAACGATCACAAGCAATGTCGAACAATAGCCTCAAGGGAGAAACAAAAGGACCCGAAATGTCTTTTCTTAAACAATTATTGTTTAGCAATATCTCGTCCCATAACCAATCAAAGTTATTGTCCTCTAGGGCATATATTCTATATATTGTACAGTCCCTAACAGTGGAGAGAGTTGGGATAGAAGAAAAGGCTTCATTTTTTTTAATTTCATCCAATACACTTGCACAAAACTCTTCTTCTTCTAACACAAAAGTGAATTTATAGAATAATTTAGAATCCTGCAATCCTGATATTGTATATGGGAAAAAGTCAGTAATTCATGGCATAGCTTCCATTGCCATATTACAAATTCCAAAGCTTAGTGCCAAGAAAGATAACCACTTTTGTACAGCAGTGCCATATCTTGTATATAGGTACTCAGCTATCATGCCACGATTCATATCTACTTTGTACTCGTATAGAGATAGAAAGCCAAAACCACCGGCTAAGTCCCACATGACTGTAAAATTTAATTATAATTATTATTATTGTTTTTCTAGGCTCTCCTTTCCCTATCTCTTTATAGTCACCATTCCTGGGAATTTAAGAAATATGTAGCTTCCCAGAATTGAGTTCATACAACCTCCCCCGTCGACATCGAAGTATAGAAATAACCCGGAACCAATGTATCATCCAATTGTCCCGGTAATTAAAATTACACCAAATTCTTGTACTTGCCTCTTGGCATACGTATTTGAAAGATTCAAGGGTTTAGTGCGGTTCTTTGGGGGGAGTGGGAGGGGGGACAAATCCTATCGGATATTTGGTCTTACCAAGTGCATTATTCTATCGAGCCACGACAACGACGACCGACCGACGTAATGAAATTAAACGTGAGACCTGACCTGACTCGGCTGGAATCGACTATATAAAGGCGTGTTATTGCAAACACAATATATATAAGTATATAAAGCTGTTTAGGCCTTTTGGATGTTGTAACTGTGCATTGTATCCATTACCTCGAAATTCTCGGCGTGTACGGCTGGAGTTTATTGGCATCGATATTAATCCGATATGTGTGGAAAGGAGACGTCCGTCCGTTCGTTCGTCCGTCCATTCAACTATATAAGCTCGTGTCGTCGTCGTCGTCCCCTTGCCACACTCTTCCTTAGGAAGAGTGTTTTCTTCTCCTATACTGGTCTAGGCTAATGAATTAAGCATCTATGTAAACGCAATAACAATTCAGTTGAATAATTAATGCGTCATTGTATCTGAAGTAGACCGGCATGTGACCAATTAGAATATAGCCTCCCTAGAACGTTGCGTTTGGTAGGTACATATATATGGAGGGATAAGTGTCATTCCACCACCACCCCATTTGGCATTGTTAAGTCTATATTCCAAAAGGCGGTGTAGGTAACGCATGTCGGGAAGCCCTTCTAATTAACCCTGTTTTGCAACAACTAATTCGGATCCTTTCTCGAAGTAATTACAATAAATTGAATTATATTTGTGCAAAGTGCAATATTGTCAACAAGACTTGTATATCTACGTTTGACTACTGAATATCAACAATATAATTTGGAAAAAGAAAAACTAACAATGTTATTCACAGTCGAACCTGATTAAAGGTGCAATAAATTTTGTCGAAATAATGTTATATTTGATAAAAAAATAAGGACTGTTTTTTAATTTGAAAAAAATTAGAAAAAAATGGAAAATAAAAACAAATCTATTTGAACGATTTCGATCTCAAAACGAAGTTGTTTGTGTATCAAAAAAAAATTGATTTTTTTTTTTTAATTTTTGGACCCCTTTTGTTTGTTTGTTTTAAACATTTTTCATAAATAAGAATTTTTAAACATTTTAAAACTTGGTACATATGTCATTTTAAGAAATTATTGCTCGTCACATAAAAACAAAATTTCAAAAAAACTCGGTTTTATGACAAGAACCGTTAATATATTTTTTATATTTCAAAAGTTGGACCTTATTTGCTAAAGCCCACAGGTTCTTTTAAGTCAAAATGTTTAGAGCCATGTTTAAAAAAACCCTTCTGTAAGGGTCATAGGTACCGTTAATTTTGGTACTAAAAAAAAAAGTTTCCCATGTAGGGAATCTTCCAAAACACATACATAACTATCAAGTTTTAACTTAATCACTTCAGCGGCTTGACATGAAGCTTGCGATAGAGTTAAAAAGACAGTCAGATAGAATTCAGGGACCAATTTCCCTTTTTCGAAATTGGATTTTAATTATGAAACTAAAAAATTGAAACAAAAAGTTCAATGATATTTCAACCATTGTCATTGTAAGAAAAATTGTGAATAACTTAAATTCTTTAAAGTAAATCTTCAAAACACTTTTTATTTGGGTTAGACACGAATATTTATACAACATACAGTCATCAAACCAATAATAAAACTTTTTTGTTTCTTTATAATATTTTTTTTGTTTCTTTATATTATTTTTTTAATTTGTATAACTTACTCGAATATAGCCTTATTTTAATTTTTTGCCAAGCACACAAATAGACCATTTTTCAAAATTCAAAATTGACATAAACTTAAACATAAACGCAATAAGCTTTTATAATTATGTAGCTTTAAAATGTTGACATTGACTTTCAAAATAAGTTTTTATAATAAATAAATAAAAAGAACTTGTTTTAATTTCTTTATAAAAAAGTTTTTCCATATTTTCATGTTACAAATGGAACACAACTTAATGCTTCTTTGAAAACTGTCATTAATTGTTGGCTTCCTAAATGTTTACCAAAAAATCACTCAATTTGATTATTTTTGATGGTTTTACTGTTGCAACGATTTCGTTTCAACTAAAGCAATATACTGATTTTAATTTCAATGAAAATCGTCCTCACAAAAGGACTCAATACATTAATACTCGTCTTCAAAATCTTAACGAAGGAGAAACTGTAGCTACAGCCAAACAAACAAACAGAGTGCTAAATGCTAATTGCTGTCAAATTGTTGAAAAGGAATTTGATACTCTCACGGACAATTTAGTTAAATAGCAGTTGTTGTTGTTGTTGTTGTTGTTGTTGTTGTTGTTGTTGTTGTTGTTGTTTACCTCCTCATCAAGGACACAACGATACCAAACATTTTGACATGAAATTGAACGTGAGATTCAGGAGCATTTCAAAAAGATATATGCTTTTAAATTGTTTTTTTTTTTTTTTTTATATTACTGTTTTTGGTCCAAATCAAGTATTATTTTAGTCACGAAATGTTCATGTTTTAATATACTTTACGGTTTTATATTAAAAAGTTCAAGGGTATATTGCGTGTTTGGGTAGTTTATGAAGTTATTTTGTTCCGTTAGTTATTATTAAAATGAAAACATATTTTAAATGTTCAATTAGAATTATTATCAGTTAAGATTGCAATCTAGGATTAAATTATATCAGTATTATAAGAATTTATTCTTTTTTCTAAGCAAAACTCTCGATATAAAAAAAAGAAGAGAGCCCTATATAGGATTTTTTGGTTAAAAAAAAAAGTTTTGGATCGAAAATCCTAATGTACTTTATAAAAACGTTCAGCTATTGATTTCATTTCTAAAATTGATAAAACTTAATTGTTCAACTATAAATTTTGTTGTTGTTATCGAAAACTTCAAAAAAGTTAAACCATTTATTAAGGCATACAACGTTGAATTATATTAATTTAGAAATTCTAATCATGTCATTTAAATTAAAATCTGTGTTAAAATTCTTGCATGCAAAAAGTTGTAATGTTACCTACACAGACATATTTTCTTGCATGAAAAGTTCAAAGTTGCCTACCAAACAATTTTTTTTTTTTTTTTTTTGGCATGCAATAGTTCTTGGCCCCTAAGATCGTACACATGTTAAAAACACCGAAGCAAATAATTATGAAATTTGTCATATATGTATGCGACAAAAATGGTCGATTTCGACATGCAAAAAATGTATTCATCCTAGAAAATTATTCACATACTAACAATAAAACAAATTTCTTCTAAAGAAAAGCTTTTATATTTTTAATTTCTAATTCTTTTTGCATTTTTATACTCCAACTTCTATGTGTCGAATCAAATTTCAAATTACAAGTTTCAAGTCTTAATTTTGTCCTGTAATAGTCCCTGCATTTTAATCATGATAGCTTCAAAAACATTGCCAAATCTATAAAATTTGGTTCCAAAATTAAGTTTTCTTGTGCCAAAATTATA
Source organism: Episyrphus balteatus (assembly GCF_945859705.1). Taxonomy (NCBI): domain Eukaryota; kingdom Metazoa; phylum Arthropoda; class Insecta; order Diptera; family Syrphidae; genus Episyrphus; species Episyrphus balteatus. The sequence goes on along the minus strand of NC_079137.1, from coordinate 30,701,067 downwards.
GACCACTTGCACCATATTACTCTTGACATAATCGACCATCACAGGCTACCATGATTAATGACTTCTTCATTTCTCAATTTAATAACATTAATGCGATATAGATATAGTTCAAGCAAGATGGTGCCAAGCTATACAACAAATGAAACCATTAAATTTATTAAAGTAAACACATAACGAAAGCAGAATTTCACGTAAAAAAACCAACAACTTGGTCTTTAATATTTTGTATTTAACATCTCTTGATTATTTTCTTTTTTTTTGTCAGAATTATGATGAACGTTTGTATGAAGTTGTCATTGACAACTCCAGAATTCATTTTATTGACCCAACACAAATTTAAATTAAAAGCCTTTTTATATTTCAAGTATTTTTGAGCTACAAAAAAAAATATGATTTTTTTCTCCTAGAGGGCGCCATATTCAATTTAATGTAAAATCATAGAGCCTTTAACCAACGGACAAAAAAGACGCTTCCAACGATACCTAATTTGTAAAATTACGACAGTTAGTGAAGAAGCTATAGTGGCACATATGAACCTACATATCGTTGGTGTTGTGCAAAAAGAGAGCAATACATTGATTAATTGTGCAGTTTTTCTTACCATCGTACCTAATAATAAGTTCCATACAATGCCTGCTTGCGTAATTAGATTCACCTTATTATAAACATCTTGTATCCTCATTATAATAAATTATCCTTAACATGATTTTAACAAGCGCCTAAGCATGCAAAATCATTTTCTCCCAGACTTTCTGAATTTATTTCTCCTAAACCTTGGTACTCATCTTCTAGGTAAAACTTTGTCCTATATTCATATTTAATACAACACAAATCCTTTCCGTTAACTTGTTTTATTGTTTATAGCGCAATAATTGCCTATTTTCCTTAACTTTATTTCTATATTCATTTTCCTTTACTAATTTAGTAACTTTTAAAAAGTAAAAGCAAAAAAAAATTAAAAATTAAAAATGTCAACTAAATTTTTATTGTTATGCAATTAAAAGTTCGTTCCGTCTCCTTCGGATTTCCCCATCAGCTTCAACTTTTCAAAAACAAGAAAAGGACACGCTCTACCAGGAGAAAGTGCAAGCAAGGAAGACAAGAGAAATAAGGACCAGCAAACATAAAACAGAAAACAAAACAAAAAAAAATTAATAGTATCCTCATTAATATCGAATATGGACGCGCAAGCACACCGACACCCATCATCTCTCCAAACACACCAAACGGAAATTCCCATTAGCTAAAGTTCGTCGTCTTTAGAGACAGAAGCTGTTCGGCTTACTCCCCATATTTATGGCGGCCAAAAGGACCTTTTAAACTTCCGCACCAACCACCCCAACACACTTTTCTGTGTACCCTATGGAAAAAGAAATTAGTTACAACTCTTCAAATTGGAAACTTAATTTAGTCTCCCGTTTGACGTTGTCGCTGCTGCAGCCATCACCTCTCCCTCCATCAAACTGTTTCATCCTTATTCTATAAAGGAGACCCAATATTCAGGGCTAAATAATAACCCAGAATTGAAGGGAGGCAGTGTGTAAGAAGAAGAAGAAGAACAAGAAAAAGTATTTTAAACGCTCCAAAATGCAAATTCATCACAGCAAAACGAGCGTCTTTATAGCTCACGCGAACACAACCAACGACGAACGACAAAAGTTTTTTTTTTTTTTATTTCTTTTTCTTCAGTATCTCTCATTCTCTTCGAAGAGTTTTCATATTTTACATCAAGATAACATGAGCACCCTTTCCGCTTGTCGTTTTTGGTCTACCCTGTCATTATGTGGCAGTTATACTCTTTTTGAAGGGGGTCCGCACAAAAGTATAGTACCCGGTTTTGCCCAAGTTTACCCTTCGTCGCACTGATAGTGTTCTTAATGCAATTAAGACGGTTGAAATTGTTTTTAGACACCAAAAACCTCGTTGAGTAATAGAATTTTCCCCAGCCCATTTCTCGAGACAAACATCAGGGTGAAGTCGAACGAACAGGTCCTTTTCTTCCTTTTTTTTTTTGTTTTTTTCTCATCATCTTCTTCTGTTATTATATAATAATATAAAAGAAAAATGAATTTCAAAATGGCACGTGAACACATGTTCACAGTTTAACCCTGGAAATTTCATTTATTCTAATTACTATGCCATTAGATGGGGCGTTTTGTGAGATGCTGATTGAAATTGAATGTAAATTGCAAAAATGTGACAGGACTAAAGGACAATTTTTTTTTTTTTTTTTTTGTAGGTAAGGCACTTAATTTTTTTTACCCTAAAGCAAGATTTGTTTAAATCCCCTTAACTTACAAGATTAAATTAAAAAGCAATAATGCACACAAATGGTCAATTTGGTTTGAGTATTCAACTCAACTTGGTAGTCCTTAAAACAGCATCGGAGAAGTTTCTATTTGCTGCTTAAACTTCTACATACATTATAAACGGGTCAAAAAATAAACTAGGTGTTGTAGGACAGACAAGCAAATTGACCTTTTAGGGATCAGCCGACTGTTTAGAAGTAAAAGGTAGCATGCCAAGTTCGGATGGTTATCGACTCAATTAGATGAAAGGCGTATTTGGTTCTGTATTAAACCGCGTTTTCGATGAAAATTTGCAACCAATACTTGCTAAAAGGTCAGAATGTGTTGAAGCAAATTCCACACATTGCTAACGACACCGAATGACCACTCAGCATAGGTAACCTAACGCTTCCCCGAAGATTGAAGGGGATAATCCTCAAACAAAAAAAGAAGGGCCAGGCAGATTTTCATTTTTCGTTGAAAAATTCATAAAGTTGGAAGTATTTTAATAATTTTATTTTTTTTTAATAAACATAAAAATACAGCTATGAATTTGACTAATTTACTTAGATTTTTATATAATTTAAACGTGTTTTACCATTCAAAAAGCCCTTTTTTAATAGTTATATTTTTGTTGTGATTTCATTAGGGGAGAGGGGGGCAGTTTTGAACACGGGGGCACATTTGAACACTGCATATAAAATTTTAGTGTATCAATCTTTTTTTGAAGTATTTCGATATTTGAACCCGTTAACACGATATCCATAAATGTCAATGACTTTCCATCGTTAACATCGGCTGACTTCCAGATTTATAGGTGGAAGGTGATTTTTATAGTGATTTTGCATTATTTCAGTTTTTTAATTGTAAGAGTTTAAAAAAAATTGGTATACGTGATTTCAAAGCGCAATACAATTTTTGTTAATGGTTAATGAATTTTAAACTAATTGACGGTGAATTTTTGAATGAATATATTAATGTTAAATATTTATTCAACATTTGTTGTCGTTGACACAGTTGGGGCAGTTTTGAACAAGTATGGTGGGGCACTTTTGAACATGTTCAAAACCGCCCCGAGCAGTTTGTATCAGACATTTTAAGGACACTTGAACGTGTTTTATTTAATAAATCGTAATATTCTTATAAAAAAAATAATGAAACTAGCATTTGTGGGCAAATTTAAAGAAAAAATGGAAATATGTACAACATAATTGACGATTTAAAAAAAAGCCTGAATTCTTCAAGTTCTGCTAGACTGTTCTCGATGAGAACTCGATTATATACCGCTTAAGCGTTATAGAAATTAAAGTCAAGCTACCTACACCAATTAATGCTCCTGGTACATGAAGAACATCCGCTTTGTTAACATTTGGATTTAATGTCTAGAAATATATCTATATATATTGAAAATAAATCTATTTTACTCTGAGAAGCATAAATGGTAAGAATACCATTTTTCTAAGATATATTTTAAATGAATTTTTCTTGGTTTTTGTTTTTCTTTTGAACTTATAAATGTGATAAACTGATAACTATAGTTTAAATTTTAATGTTATTTTTTCTGAGTTTTTATTATTTGTTGTTTAATTGAATATGATATAATAATCAATTTGCAGTTTTGTATGTTCTTATTAAAAAACTAATAAAAAGTTAAGTATTATTTATTCATTACAACGAAACTAATACTACTGTTCAAAAGTGCCCCTTCCATGTTCAAAACTGCCCCATACATGGGGCACTTTTGAACATAAGAGCCTATATTTTTAAAACATCAAAATTCAATATAAATAATTTGTTTAACTTACCAAATGTTCTTTGAAATCGAAGTTCAATGTTACTGTTCAATGTTAGTAAACTTTACAGATCAAGAAAACGATCATATTTCGTTCAAGCAGTGGCGAAAGCAAAAAGTGTTCAAATGTGCCCAACTCTCCCCTACTTTTTGCAAGATCTGTAGAATTTATATTACCTAGTTGTCTTGTTATTTAATGTTTTCTTTGCATAATATGTATACCAGTCCAACCATTTTACCAAGTTTAAAGATTCTACGACAATCAGAAGTGCTATGTTTTATTTGATGAAAACTCAGCGAAGTGGGTCAAAAACCACGCCCCTTGATTGAAAAATCTTAAATTTTCGATTTTTTTCTTTAATATGCACCACAAGACCCACAGATCACTTTCGTTTTTAAGGATATTAAAATTAAAAAAAAAAAAAACAACTTTCGAGTGTTGCCAACAACCTTTTATAATAAAATATAGGTACTCTTAAATCCAAAAATGCAAAAAGTGGCAGCTGATTTTTTTATTGAAACAGTATTCGACCTGATGATGGAGTAGCAGCTCCGAAACGCGTCGTGTCGTCACAAAAAATATAAAAAGTTGTAAATTTTTAAAATTAAAACTTAAAATAAATAAATATTTATATAAAATAATTGTGTAACTGTTTATTATATTTTATTTAAACAATTAAAGAGTATTATACAACTTGGAGACAAAAAAACCCAAATCATGTATTAAATTTCAGTTCAGTTAAGGGACATTTTTTATCTCAGCTCAAAGTAAAAAAAATTTATTCAAAAACGGGTTTCCGAGAGTAGGTATTCAATTTTTTTAATTTTGAAAAAAAAAGATCATCATCGTAATAAAAATAATACCTCAAAAAAAAATTATTTTTGAACTAGGTTTTAAGATTTTTAAACCATAAGTCCGAAAGTCTTAAAATTTTGCAATGTTAAAAAAAAAAATAGGATCATACCTTATCGTAATATAAATTTACCTTATTATAAGCTCCAATAAGAAAAGATTTAATTTTTTAGATTTTTACACAAAAACTTTTAAGATTTTCATAAAAATGTTTTTTTTTTTTATTTTATAAATAAGGAAACTTTGACTACTTATATCAGCCAATTTTAGATTTATTTACGGTTTTTGAGGCTTTAAATATTTCCTAATCCTAGTAAATAAATTAGTTATAAATTTTAAGCACACGTGAAATATGAATATCGCAACGACTTTTGAAAAGTTGACCCGGTAATGAAAGTAGCGAGCTCCCAATATTTTGGCAGTATTGTATCTTCAAAACAAAGGCAGCATTTGGGATGTTTTCTCTTAGTATAAATTTTTATCGAAAAAAAACTTGGACTGCACAGCTCAAATGCCAATCCTCAGTACCGCTAAAAAAAAAATCACAAATATCGATATCTCTGGAAATTATCGCCTAAAGGCAAAACTTCGTTACGATGAAATAAACCGTGCGGACATGAGAAATCAACGTGAGCAAATCACACGTTGAGTCTTAAAAAGTCACAAATCAAAAAGTTTCGACCATTTCGATTTCTGGATGGCATCAGCTTCAAACCTTCACTTTTAACTACTACATTATAATGTATATTGTTCCTATTGTTCTTTCCGTCCCTTTATTTTCTATTACAATCAAAAACTCATGATATTCAAACTAGTAACGATTTATTCATGAATTTTTCAATATCTATCACAAATAGATATTTTCAACCCTTAAGCCGATTTTAATAAAATCCAAACATACAACGAGCACAAATCAAATAAAAACTACCTAATGCAACAAATGGTCAATTTGATTCTTCGAGAGTATGTTCAGGTCCGGAAGCCCTGCGAAAAGTTTCATAGTATAGAAAGCAAAAAAACTTGGTATGTGAATCCGCTATACCAATACCTACGTAAAAAATAATAAAAAAGAAAATAAACAAAAAAAAAACAAGGGCAGATCGGCAAAATGATGCCAAAATTGTACTTGAATATCCGTAAACAGGACACGTCTCGGGATATTGGACTTTAAACGATAAAAATTGTCTTTAGTCCCCATCCGAAACCAATTCGTTTGTTTCGGTGGCGTTTCTCTTCTAACACCATTTATCAGGCAACACGGCAGAGCATCCTTTGCTCTGGAAACTGAACGAAAGACCGGAAACACTAATAACAAAAGAAGAAAAAGGACTTGTTTTTTTTCCCCAACGAGTATAACACACAGACACACAAAACATAGAGAAAAGGACCCCGCGAAGGCACGTAAAAGTCTTAAATGTCGATTTGTATGCAAACACTGTTCGTGGTAGCAAATATATCACAACGGTATCACCTCTCTAGAGGGTGCGCGCGACATCTATTCTAACATATACATCCTGTGTGGGCGGAAAGTGCAAAAAGGATGCGACACTGTTTAACTGTACAGTATGGTACGACACTGGTGGGCACAATAAAGGTAAAAGATATGTAATGCTCGGTTCTTTTTTTTTCTTCACTTTCTTGCTCATTTTACTTAGAAAAATATATATTTTATTTGCTAGGACACTAATGATGGCAAAATGATGGTCTTCATATGTTTTCCTGTTTTCCACACTCCTTGTGATGTTGTTGTTCATCGTCCTTTTATTTTTCGTATTTCGTATAGATATTGTATTTTTTTTGTAGTCTTCAGTGGAACGAAAATGAATGTGTTGTTAGGTAGAGACAGAGAGAAAGAGATAGATATATGTAGTGTAAGGTTAGAAAGTCCCCTTGTTTTTAAGTTGCACTTGAAATATGTAGGAAGATACAGTGAAGTGGTGAAACTAATTGGAATGGCTGCTGCCACAATAAAACGAATTGCTTGATAGAGTGTAAGGGAAATTCTACTAAATTAAAGAAGTGGAAAGGGAATTGGCAAATGGAATATGTAGGTACTCATTGAGTAGTATCTGCTCTTCAAAAAGGAACTTCATTATTAAGGACTAATTGGCAGTTTAACAAACTGAGCGACATTGATTGCAATCGTGTTATTCTATTTTTTCTTTTGTTTTTATTGTTTTTTTTGAGAATCTAGGAAATAATTTCCGTGTACGTGTCTACTGATTTGGTTTTTATTTTTGTTGATTAGTTTTGTTTTTTTTTTGTTTTTTAATCAGAGATTAAAACATTTGGTTTGAGAGTGTTAAAAATTTTAAAATAGTTTACTGAACACCTTTAAAAGGTGGGTATTTAACGTGTCTATGGCAGACGATTTGTGTTTTTTGTTTTAAAAACTTTTTTATTTACGGAATTTGCAAACATTATGTTTGGAAAATCTTTTAACAGAAGGAATCCTGAATAGTTTTCCTTCGGGTGAATTTGCTTTTTGGAATTAAAGGGTTAAGACTTAAGACATCCATCAGTAAGCCCAATTTTAATTTGTAGTTTCTGCATTTTTTCGACTGAATTATACAAATTGTCCTTGTATCAGAAAGAATTTTTAAAATATAACTCGCTACATCTTAAACGATGATGAGATCCATCTGCTCATTTTTGAACTAAAAAGTTCATTTCTAAGCAGTTCTGATTGATCCGAAGTAACCGAATATTGTTTTTGGCCCATTTATGGTGCGCATACGCCCGAGTGAACAACTTCCAAGATCTTGTGTTTCATGTTCCGTCAAATATCTAGAAACTTTTTATGACCTGTTTCATATCGCTTCTACTGGTTTAATTAAATTTTTAAACTTCACAGCTATATCGTACGTTTGAGGGATATGTGACTGTCGGAAATGTTGGCTTTCTTATGCAGACCATCTTTGTGATGGAAATTTGTGGACACACAGAGAAAAATAGACCACATAAAATAGAACAAAAACAATAAGATTTCTCTATGGTTTTCATCCAAGAAGGAAACCTTATTAAAACAATCGGGTTTTCCTTATTGTTTTAAAATCTGCAAAAAAATAAAAAAAACGATGACCAGGCTGAGAATCGAACTGGAAACTTCAAATCATTAGTCGCCCACCTTACCACCTGAACCAACCTGCCATGAAATTATTGATCGCGATTTTTGTTCTAGTGCTAAGTTGCAAAAAAAATCAACTTTTCAGTCAAATTTTAATAAGATTTTCTCTATAAAAATAATAAGAAATCTCCTTAAAAAAAACCTTATTAATCGTTGATTTTAATAAGATTTCCTTATGAAATGTATGGACGTTAAAAAAATATGGCAATCTGTTAGTTTTTAGCGGGTCATATTTTTCTCTGTGTACCATCCCAAAAAAAAGCTCTTCTTTTGAGACAAAAAAACACATTTTTCATTGCTACGACATGCAGTGTACCAAATTACATGACTTTTCAACTACTAAATTAAATTTTGACACCTAAAAAGACCAATGGCACCACTGTGCGCTGGACAGTATAACAATTTTGGACTTCTCAATCATTGTAACGCTAATTTGATTAAAACCTCGTTTTTTTGTACGAAATCAATACATGCCCTTGTGGCATTTTGTAAAAAAAAAATGGGGTTACCTATTTTCTCTGAAAGTTTTGAAATTTGGTGATTATAGATTTTCATTTGCTCTTCCCGAATTTCAACTTTTCCACCTAATATATTGTCAGCTCGCTATATTGAAAAAAAAGGTGTCTAATCGGAGTTCTTTAGCAATCACGATGTCGACTCATCTAAAAATAAAAATGTTATTACCAAATAAAATCAGAAAAAATTTCCAACAGATAAAATCAATAGTACTTATTTCCAAAGAGTAAATGGTAAATAAAACCCTCCAATACCAAATATTTATGTTGGGTCTTATCACTAATTCCTGGCTTGAAACAGAGGTCAAAATCATTCTTAAGTGAGCCAACTTAGAAAAACTTAGGACCTCGTCATCGTGTTCAGCATGCTCGATTTATCTTTAGTAGATATGATCGCCATCTGTCGGTTAAAAAAGTTACATTTTCAAGCACAATGTTATAATTCCAATCATTGTATATATATTTCTATAGTACTATCAATCGAAGAAAATACTTTAGCGACATCTTTTGG